>NC_079135.1:57143852-57500102 GCF_945859705.1 Episyrphus balteatus | reverse complement strand
GGGGTAAAACGTACGAAAGTTTCCCATCTCCTTTGGGTATCTCTGGCCGTGTGGCTTTTTTCTTGTTTTTCTTTTTATTTATCGCGTTTTAGTGGTGTAATATTCAAAATAAATTAATATTTTATGAACAAAAAATAAAAAAGTGTTTTAAAAACAATACAAAGTGGTGTACCTACCTAAGTATTTTTCATTTCTTTATTTTTTTTTTTCAATCGTGTTTATATTTTTTGAGGAACAAAGCAAAGTACAAGCATGGCAATGTTTTGTGCTTTTATATTTATTTATTGCGTTTAAGTGGTTAAGTGCTTCATTTTATAAATATTTTATGAAAAATTAAATAAAAAAAAGTGTTTGAAAAACAATACAAAAAGTTTTTATATTTTTCGTTTCTATATTTTTGTTTCAATTGGTGTTGTTGTTTACATTTTTGTTGTTGTGGAAAAAGTAGCAGAAAATTTTGTGCTAAAAGCGTTTGGGTACTTTTACACAATTTTTTTTTCTCTGAGAGGATTTCATCCCCACTCCTTAAAATTTGACAGGTTTCATATTTTTGTCCAAAAAGAACCCAAACAGACCTACTCTTGCTCATGACAGAGAGTTGTGTATGCCCTTCAAGCAAGAAAACTGAGTTCAACAAAGAAACTCCGACCTCAGACCGCGAAAATCGGGCTTGCACTCACACACTTGCAACTTTTTGTGTATGAACACAAAGTCGAACGAGAATCGTGGTGAAAAATGAGAAAAGGAAAAGAAAGACAAGGCCAACAAGAGCCAAAGCGTCATTTTGTTATTTTTTGTTGAAGTGTTTGGTCGCGTCGTGTCTCGTGTCGTTGTTTGTATAATGTTAGTTTATTAATTATAAACAATTTTATTAAATTATAAATAATATGGAAAACAAAAAAGGTATGTTTTATATATCGCTCAAAGTGTTTGGGTTAAAATGTTGTTTCTTCTTGTGTTGTAGATGTAATCTCTAATGATGAAGAAAAATCTAGAAGGTGAAACATGCGATTGGGTATCTAAAAAAACACCAACAACAGCAGCAGCATCAAATGAAATAAAATGAAGAAAAATGTGTTGTATTTTATATTGTATTTATTGTGAAAATTTCGTTTGCCAAAATAAAATAAAAAATAAAACAGTTTCAGTGAAAAAAAAAATAAATCTTGTTCTTTTTTTGGTCGCAAATGCGAAATGTCATCCCTTTCTTATTCCTCTTTCTGGTAGGTTTTCGCTGCTCCGGCTCAGGTCCGCCTTCGGCTCCGTTTTCTCGGAATGGAGATTTTCACCACACCAATGCATATGCAATCGACTTCGCGGTGATTATAATTTCCATACTAATTTGAGCCGCCTTCGGACCAGTTTCTGATCCGAAGTCGGACTCAGCTCCGCCTCAGGCGGAGCGGATTCGGACTGAGGTCGGACCTGTTTGCTTGAAGGGTGCTTTTGCTGTGACGTTTTGTCGTTATCTCCCTTCAAGCAAGAAAACGGAGTTCGGAAAAGACACTCCGACCTCCGAACGAGAAAAGCGGGGTTGCACTCACACACTTGAAACTTTTTGTGTATGAACACAAAGTCGAAGGAGAAATAGTGGTGAAAAGTGCAAAAAGGAGAAATAAAGAAGGAAAGACAAAGGCAACAAAATGACATAGCGCCATTTTGTTATTTGTTGCATTGTCTCGCGTGTCGTGGCTCGTCATAAATTAATTTTTATTTTTATAATAATGTTAACAAATTGGAATATTTCAACCAAAAATAAAGGTAAGCATTGCTGAAATATAGCATAGCAATTTTCTTGTTAATAATTAATCATTTTATGTTTTTCGTAGGTAATCTTCTCCGGCATTAAACCACCACCAACATTCAACAGCTACATAATTATGCAATAATTTGTTGAATTATATGGAAGGAAGATCAAACACCACTCCAGCCGCTCTCCAGTACAGGATATATCAACAGAAAATTATCAAAATATGTTTTTGTTTGTGAAAATAAAATGAAAAATTTTAGTGAAAAAAAAAATAAATTGTGTTCTTTTTGTTGGTGCAAATGGCTTCAGGTGCCAAACGTCATTCCTTTTTTCGATTCCTTTTCTGGTAGGCTTTCGCTGATCCGCCTCGGGTCCGACTTCGGCTCCGTTTTCTCGGAATGGAGGTTTTCACCACACCAATACATATGCAATCGACTTCGCAGTGATTATAATTGCCATACTAATTTGATTACACAAGTAAGTATTTGTTTTTATTGTTTTTCGAATAAAATAAAAAAATGAGTAGCTACTGAGTTGTAGAAAAAACACGCCTTATATAAATATTCTATTTATAGTATATAAGAGCGAGAGCTCTGTATAATACTCTTTCTTGTAAAATGTGACGAGACAAATTGAATAGACTTTTAGAGCGAAAAAGCTCTATAAGATTTATAATTGCATGTATTAGATAGGTATACATTTACGATTATTACACACAAACAGATTTTTTTTTTCATGTATCATTTAGACAAAATAATATTTATATATTGATAGGCAAATGAAAAAAACATAAATGGAAGTTACATTAGCTGCGTTCCTTTGGAAATATTTATCTACTTTTTAGTACTTAAAACTACTTTGATCTACTTTGCTATATTGAAAAAGTAGTTCAAAGCAGCTTTAAGTACTAAAAAGTAGATAAATATTTCCAAAGGAACGCAGCTATTGAATGCATGCATATGATTTTTGATTTTTCTTTAAAACAAAACAAAATGATTTACACTGATAAGACACTTGTCATTGAAGAAGATTCTTTACGATGCAACCACCTTGGTTGTGTATACTGCTTTCAGGTTTAGCATCAGGTGTTTCGATGCACCGTTATGATTCACACCGCTTACTTGTATGGATATAGCGATTATTACACACAAACAGATTTTTTTTTTTTCATGTATCATTTAGACAAAATAATAGGGGTATTCACGATCCGATGCAACTGGTCTAGTATCATTGCAAAAGTGCAAAAGTGTAAAATCTTACAACACTACAACAACAAAATATATGGATTGAAATTTTACAATGGTCTTGCACTTTTGCTATACCCTAACCCTATTGCAAAATAAAAATACAATGGAGTAAAATTATTTTTGACAGATGGCAGCTCACCGTGTCGCGTCGCCCATGATAAACAGTTTGTCTTTTTTATTCTGTTTATAATGGTTGTCGCTACTCATGTCCCGTAATTTAGTTTCTTTTGATGTAAAATAATTACTGAAAATTAATTAACGAACAAAACAAAGAATTAAATTATAAAAAATGGAAAAAAGAAGAAGCAACGGTGGAGGAAAAAAAAAACATCATTCATGCTTCAATATTAACTATAGATAAGAAGAGGGGCGTTTACGCTCTATTGTAAAAAAATAAAATTTAAATTTTTACTAGGCCTGTTGCACTGCTCGTGAATACCCCTAATATTTATATATTGATAGGCAAATGAAAAAAAACATAAATGGAAGTTACATTGAATGCATGCATATGATTTTTGATTTTTCTTTAAAACAAAACAAAATGATTTACACTGATAAGACACTTGTCATTGAAGAAGATTCTTTACGATGCAACCACGTTGGTTGTGTATACTGCTTTCAGGTTTAGCATCAGGTGTTTCGATGCACCGTTATGATTCATACCGCTTACTTGTATGGATATAGAGTGCGATGAAATGCCGCCATTTACTGTTGTGGTGTGTTATGTTGTACTGTTAGCACAGTTTAACTTTTTGTACATACTAGTTTCCCTGATGGTTTATGGCGATGTAAATATCCATCCTAGTCACTTTTTGTATTATTATTAGCTGTGGCTAATTGTCTGTTGCTGTTGTTGATTTATGTCGACTTCAAAGTCACACGTTCTTTGCAGGACACACGAACGGGTTGGGGCATCCCGCAGACCCGTAAGTGACTCGTCCGAATCTCCTTCACTATTTGAATTAATTAGCTGTGGCTAATTATCTATTGCTGGTGTTGACTTATAAGTCACACGCGTGTCAAACGAAAAGAAATATCTGAGTCGTTGGAGATGTGGTGAATGTCATGAATATATAAATGTGTGCGTGTTAACGTCATTTACCAACGTGGTGGCTTTCACATATATTCACAGACAACACTGTACATAAAAGGGTTTTGGGGGGTAAGACCATAAACAAAAAATACCAAGACTGGAAACTTTCGTACGTCTTTCCCCCCAAAACCCTTTTGTGTACAATGTTGTCTGTGAATATATGTGAAAGCCACCACGTTGGTAAATGACGTTAACACGCACACATTTATAGATTCATGACATTCACCACACATCGGACACGAACACAACGATAGGTTCACGACATTCACCACACCTCGCAGCTTGTAGGCAAACGTCAGTTGACCGCCGAGTTTCCAGTCTTTGTATTTTTTGTTTATGGGTAAGATCATAAACAAAAAATACCAAGACTGGAAACTTTCGTACGTCTTTCCCCCCGATTTGCTACACTTTTTGAAGACAAATTACACAGGCATATTTTATTTTTTGATATATTTTAAACCTGATTTAGATATAAACACATATTATTATCATTTTACAATCATAAAATTGATACTCGTTCATATAAAATTAATTCGTTAAATAAATGTCTTTCGAGGTCTTTTTTGTTTTTTTCTTATGGAAACTACATTGTCGGGAAATCGAAGAAAAATCTATATCATTTTGAGGTTGTCGCTCCAAGAGGTAGATGGCATGGAAAGCTATTTCCCAAGTCACAAAGGTGTGTTTTTTATTACAAACGCAGTCTGGGCTAAGCAATTTACATGTTAAATACAACAACACCTTAGCCCCTTGGGCTTAGTTGTTTAGCCCGGATATTTCTCTGGGCTTAACTTTTTGAAGAGTTTTAAATCTGTGCTACCAAACTAATTTTTTCATAAATTGTTTAGAATTTGTTTAAAACGTGAAAACTGACGTTTGGAAGGACAAAATGTATTAAAATAGTTTTGCTAGCATACATTTTTGTATCTCTTTGTAAAACATACATGCAAAATACAAGAAAATGACGAAAGCGAAAAATATGACAACTCTAAATTTTTGTTGTGTCTGCTGTTTTCGGAACATTCAATATACAGTGCTGCCAAGATTTCAGGTTAAGCCCCGAGGCGTTTTTTTTGTCCAGTTAAGACCGGTGGTAATAAAAAACACACCTAATACCAAGACTGGAAACTTTCATACGTCTTACCCCCCAATACCCTTTTATGTACAGTGCTGTTTGTGAATAATTGTGAAAGCCACCATCACGTTGGTAAATGACGTTAACACGCACACATTTATAGATTCACGACATTAACCACATCTTCAACACTCACACATAGATAGATTCACGACATTCACCACACCTCGCAGCTTGTAGGCAAACGTCATTTGACCGCTTAGTTTCCAGTATCGACAAACTATACCAACCCTTCAAGCAAACGAGTCCGACCTCGGTCCGAATCGGCTCCGAAGTGAGTCCGACCTCGACTACGAAACGGGTCCCACGGCACTGTGGGCTAGAAAGCTATTTTAGCTGGAATTAATTAAAATGTCAACTTCTTCCAAAATTGATAATTTTGGTCTCATTCGATAGATAAATGAACTAGCTATAATTTCTCATTCAAAGTTGAGGTCAAAACATTTATTGGCTACATCAAAAAACACAATCGAAAGCAATTTTTCGGAAAAAAAACAAAAAAGGCCTCTTTTTCTTCTATCCAGATATTCTTTTACTGAGTTTGTTTTAACGGATTGATTGTGATAATTTTGCTAGTTTATCAACGAGTGATGTGTCCAAATATAGTATTTGCTAGTAAATTGTTATTATATTGAACTTTTGTGTATACATTTTAAAGTAAAGTATGTTACTAGCACCGATTTTATATAAAACGAATGTTCCTAAGCTTTAAAAAAAAGGCACGCGTAGGCACACTCTAGAAATAATTTTAAAAAGTAGCTAGCCTATATGGCTTTATGTTTTATATAAAACTATGTCCTACAAGAGCAAACTTTTTTCGCTGTAACTCCGAAAGTATAGGGAGCAAAATATTCAGAAAAACCACTTACGATTAAAACAAAACGAGTTGAATGTTTTCATATAACGGTTTTTTTATTTGCATTAACATTTTACATTCCATATTAAGTAAAAACAACTTTTGTTCGCTTCAATGATACCATTTTCGAATTTGATGCGTTCAAACTTTAAAGACCCCATTTTTTGTTTTTTAGACCAATAATATGTGTTTTAAATTTGAGAACCTCATTTTATATAATAATTCCCCTATTTTTGTTGTTTTTCTTATCATTAGTGTCTGTTGTGCCATAAAATTATCATTATTATATCATTCCACATCATTTTAATGCCTTTAATTGCAATTTTAGACTATTTTGAGAATTTCTATAATTAATTCCAGCTAAAATAGCGTTCTAGCCCACAGTGCGGCGGCTCAAATTAGTAGGGAAATTATAATCATCGCAGAGCCAATTGCATATGGATTGGTATTTTCAACACGATTTCTCCTTCGACTTTGTGTTCATACACAAATAGTTGAAAATGTGTGAGTGCAACCTCGTTTTTCGCGTTTTGAGGTCGGGGTGTCTTTTCTGAGCTCGGTTTTCTTGCTTGAAGGGAAGACTGGAAACTTTCGTACGTCCTACCCTAAAACCCTTTTGTGTACAGTGTTGTCAATGAATATATGTGAAAGCCACCACGTTTGTAAAAAACGTTAACACGAACACATTTACGGCCATATTATTCACTAGTTTAAAAAATACATCTGGATGTAAACAATGTCAAATGTCAAAAATAAATCCAATTCCATAATATTCACTACTTAAATCCAATCTTAAATCCAATTTTTTAAATCCAATCTCGTTAAATCCAAACAAATTTAAACTGCTCTCTGGAGGTCTGTTTAACTTTATAAATCCAGATGTAAAATTAATTTTCACAGTGTTCAGTTGTTTTTTCACGTATTTTGTGAAGAAAAAATAAAGATAAATGCAAATTATACAAAATTTATTGAATAAACATATAATTTTTTTTGAGTGAATAATATGACCAAAAAATTAAATCCTTGGATTTATGAAATTCTGATTTAATGGATTGGATTTAAAATTAACTTAAATCCAAACTAAATCCAGAGTGAATAATATGGCCGTTATAGATTCACGCCATTCACCACACATCCAACACGAACACAACGATAGATTGACGACATTCACCACACCTCGCAGCTTGTAAGCAAACGTCATTAGAACACTCAGTTTCCAGTCTTGGTGTTTTTTTGTTTATGGTTTGGGTTTCCAGTCTTGGTATAGTTTGTCGATGGCTGTGGTACTTCATATTCAAAATCAAAATTCAATGAGAGAAGTAAATGTTCATACATGACATACATTAAAATCTTAAGAAAAAAATGTTTTTCAAAATATTAATTGGTTTTTGCCTAGCTAATATTGTTTTGAGTGGTCCAGAAGAAAATGAAGGAGTTAAATTTGCCAGTAAATGCGAAACGTGTAAAATCTTAGCCACGGAGTTACAGGAAAGGTTGAGTGAAACCGGCAAATCTCATGATGTTCTTGAACTTGGGTAAGTGTTTAGAGTAAGCCGCAGTTAATTAATTATTTTTATTAGTTACTCCTTAGACGAAGTCAAACCAAAGAAACGTACTGAATATCGTCGAAGCGAACTACGCCTCGTGGAATCTATTGAAAATGTTTGCGACCGAATTTTGGAGTACAATTTACATAAAGAACGACAAGACAGTACTCGATTTGCCAAAGGCATGCCCCAAACATTCCAGGCGCTACATGGTCTAGTAGACAAGGGTGTAAAAGTTGATTTAGGTATTCCGTATGAACTGTGGGATAAGCCACCAATCGAAGTCACGCAAATGAAGACGCAGTGCGAATACTTTCTAGAGAAATATGAAGATGCTATAGAAGACTGGTATTTTAAGCATCAAGAAAAGCCGCTTATAAAACATCTCTGCGAAGAAAAGGCTCTTCCAAAACATGACCAAAAATGTCTTTCTGAAGTTGCCTCACCTCTTAAAGACAACCACAATGAAAGCGGGAATTCCAATGGTGACAGGAGCAGCAAAGAAGAGTTGTAGATTTTAAGGTTTAGAATATTTAGAAACAAAATAAAAGAAAAAAAAATACTTGAACATCCCGTGCTCTGATTATGGAATACGAAGTCGATCGTTTTAGCAGGCGAATTTGAAATTTTGTATTATTGTTTTCGCTTTTGCCTCTATAGTTTTACATTCCCATGGATTTTGATTGATTGATTTGATTTTTTTTAAGGCCATATAGCCCAGGCAAATTAGTAAATTAAATCGCATTTTTCGCGGCACAAATTTTTTTTCATGTAATGGGTTTGGGTGGACGGGTGGTTGTCCTTATCATTAAAGTCAAATTGTTTGGCCGGTTTTAAACCGGGCCAAAAAAACGGTTTTTGGAAAAACCGGTTTTCGGTTTTTTGCAGTAAAAAAAAATTAATTTAATTTGTCAACCAAAAAAACAACTTCCCTAAGCAAGGCTTTTTTTATGTCGAATTCCAATGAATCAAAAATTCGATCTGCAGTCGCTATTTTTTCCTTAATTGAATTCCAATGAAAAAAAAATCGCTACTTTTTCCCGAAGGATCGTTACTTTTTTAGGCGTTAATTTATTATTTGAAAGTTTTGAGGATTTTCAGTTTTTTTCTCGTAGGGTTCGACGTTTTTTTTTCGATTTTTCGTTTATTTTTGCAAAAACCGGTTTAAACCGGGAGAACAAAAAACCGGTTTAAACCGCCCGGTTTTTTCCATCCCTAGGAAGCAGCCGCAATCTTGGAAAAGAGATTGCTATCGTTTGTGTTGAATAGCTTCATTGTTATTCATTTTAACAAAATATTACAAAGGTAAGACTTATTAACAATAAAATTATCTAAAAAATGATACACAACAATTCCGTGAGTTGATTAAATAAAATTTTATAGTTGGTCAAAGCGCGGGTTTGTCTCGCAAGGTTGTTCAGAAGTGTTCAGATTTAAGCCTGGTACGCAATTCGAGCTAACTTTTAGCCGAGGTAAAATTCCCATACAAGTTATCGATAATTTGTATGGGTCTCATTTTAGTCCGGCTAAAATTTTTCGATAATTTGTATGGGAGCTAAAATTCATCTCGAACTGCGTACCAGGCTCTAGGAAAAATAATGTAGCATCACCTTTTATGATTATAATTTGAAATAGTATAAATTTAGCCCATTCACATTAAATGGAAAACTTACGTTATTTAACCCCTTTTGCCGTTTTTACCAGTACCAGCTTTTTGATGGGATTTTGTTATTTTTGTATCTTTCTCTAAATTTTACCAGGTCCATCTGAGCAGTACAATTCGTCTTACGTGTATATGAGTTATGGATGTGGCAATATTTCTAGAAAACCGATAAAAGAAGTAGATCCGAAAAGAAAGGAAGGTACTGGTAAAAACGGCAGTGATTCGTTTATGGTATGGGGGTTTTTGCTTATAGTATTTAGTGTGGGCTATTTGGTCTCCTTCAGGAAACAATGGATGGGTATTGTTTTTTAGATATTTTATAGACAAACCTGCACCAGAGTGTCGAATAATTAGGCTAAGATGGATTGATTATCTTCAATAAAGGTAACGGCCCTAAGCAAAACTCTGTATTTTTGAGTGAATTTTTGATCAAAAACTTTCAAAACCAGATCCAAACGTCCCCCAGTCACTCGATTTGGATACTATTTAGCATCTGTTAGACCATTTGGTGAGAAAAGTAAGGAAGCATTCAAAGGATTAGCTGAAACGAGTCTTTTAGGAAGAGTGGAAAAGATTCGGCCCAAAAGTTGCAAAAAATCTAGTAAAATCAATGCCTTCAAGTGAGTTTGACCTCGTCAACTCTAGGGGGTAGCCTAAAATATATTAATTCCCAAAAAAATTTAGATATTTATACTTTTAACATCGATTTTCATAGTTTTTTCTTCTCTGTATACTTACTTTTGTAATGCGAAATTTTGTGCTGTCATTTTCATTTAGTATTGATTATTTGACAAATTTTTTTTTGTAAATATGTAGGCAATGATTAATGAAATAAAACCACATTTAAATTTTTTTCGAAAATGTGCTAGATTCTTTTTTTTGAGGTCTTGGTTAAACAAAGTTAGGGGTGTATACTTACTTTTGTGACTGAGTGTACATTTATATACATTTTAAATTCACTTTTACATATATTTTTTTATTATAAAAAAAAAGAAAAATAAATCCAAATAAAAATAAATTTTTACTTCATGCTGTTCTTATGATGTTGACTCCTTAACCCCTCACTTTTGCACATCAATGGTTTTGGTCATGCCTCTGAAACGCAGGCTCGCCTGGGTACCTTTTTTATTCATTCGCACGGAGATGTGCCCCCATGGCCGAATGATTATAAAAGTGCTGTGATGTCTTGCGCCTCTAAGGTGAATGCCGGCAAAGGGGTCGGCAGGTACGACTCTTGCGGGTGGTCTTCGGCTAGAGCGGGACGTGGAACGGTCATATTCATCCACTTGCATCGGTTCGCTCACAGCGGCAACCTGAATGACGGGGATAGCTTGGTTTGCTACCGTTGAGCAGCTGGTTGTTGACGACGGTTGCTGGCTGCCACTAGCTACGCCTGGTTGGTTGGTCGGAACGGTACGTTGACCTGTTGCCACGATACCACGGCTTACACTGGGGACATCGGGTTGGTTGGTCGGTAAAGGGGCACGTCGACCTGTTGCCACGATACCACGGCTTCCACTCGGGACATCGGGTGCCGTTGGTACTGATTCAGTTTCGCTTTTGGCCTCCGTTACTAAAACTCGTCGCTGCAGCGGTGGCTTAAACCCAGAAGTCAGCGGTGGTGCTTGTTGGGTTAGAGGAGGGTTCAGCTTAAACCATAACTCCTCGGCCATCTTTCGTTGGGCCCTTGCCTTTTCCAAGGCGACCTCCGGAGGATCTCTCACTGGGATCGGTTTAGCTGCTTCTCGGTCGTGCTGCGGTCCAACTACCCTGCTTTTCCTCTGCTGTCTGGGCAAGACTTCCAAGAAGGCCGATTCGCTAGTGCGGGGTGGAGCAGCTACTTTGGCGGATGCTGTCGATTTTCTGACGCTAGGGTCCGGCTGTGCAGGGTACGGCTGGCGTCCTCCCTTTGGCGGAACTCGTTTCCTCAAATCCCCAGAAGCACTGGATAGCGGTGGTACTCGCTCTGGAGCGGACAAACGATGACAACGGGGACTGGCTGCTCTGGAGTCATGGTTTCGGGGAATGCGGCGGGCGGAAGTTTTCTCTATTACTTTTCGTTCCATAGTTGCTTCTCCGTTGGAGGTTGTAAAAAGACTGATGGGATGGCCTCTCCAGAAGCTGAGCCTCTATTTATACAATTTTTATTAAATAAATTTTTATTAAATAAAATATTTAAGTATATTTGTCCTCCCGGTTCTTCTTTATTTACTAGAAGTTTTTCCTCGCTTACTACTGACTTATTAATAACGTTAGGTTGGACTGTAATGACTGCGCTTGACTGCTTAGGTTCTTCGGGATAGGAACCGAATCCCTTGAGGTCGCGGAAATGCGCTCAAAAATTCGCCGTTGCCCCCTTTCGGTTTCCTTTCCCCTTTAGGACGACAATGACCGGAGAGATAAACGTCACAACTTCGAACGGTCCGTCGTACCGTGGAGCCAATTTCTCGGTGAAATAATTTGCTGCAGAAGATAGGACTCGAACTTTTTTGTAGACTTGTTCGCCAATACTAGGGCACCAAGCACTTCTTCGCAAGTTATAATGCTTCGCTTGTGATTGGCTGGCCTTTTGCAGATTTAGTTCCACCATTTGGAACAACGCTCGCATACGCTCTTGACGAGCATTGATGTCTTCAACATGGGTTTCCCACGTCCTATGGTTTTCGTGTACATATTGAGACATCATAGTCTTATGCACTCGGTTCACTCGCTCTGTTGGGTTTTCCTGCGGTGTATACGGGGCGGTTAAGCGCTGCTGGATTCCTAAATCGGCCAGAAACTCCTGGAACTGGCGGCTGACGAACTGGGAACCATTGTCGGACAAGAAAACTCTCGGCACTCCGAAACGTGTGACAATACGTTCTCTTACGGCCTTGATGAGACCCGGTGTAGTAGCTGTTCTCAAAGGAACAACCTCTACCCATTTGGTAAATTTGTCCACCATCACTGGGAGTGTTGTGTTGCCCTTCATAGATTTTAGTAGTGGCTTCATAAAGTCTCCACACACTATCTCCCAGGGTTCCACTACAGGAGACGTGAACATCATTCCACTCTGCTTTTGCTGAGACGCTTTGTACCGGTTACATACTTGGCATTTTTGAACGTACTTGCTTACGTCTCGGAACATGCCCGGCCAATTATAGCGTTTCGCCGTATGGAAAATAGTTTTTGCGATACCAAGATGTCCAGCGGTGACGGTGTCATGATTCTCGAACAAGATTTCGGTTCGGTCGGTGAAAGACACGCACATTTTCCAATCATACTGGTGAGAGTCAGCTAACGGTTGGGAGGTTTCGAATCGGCGATATAGTTGGTTTTGTACAATTTTGTACTCTGGATATCTGGTCGGGTCTTTCTCTATCAACATTTTCTTTTTCTCGGTCCAATCGGGGGCTGAATCGCATAAGCCCGCTAACTTGTCGTAGTCGGTGATTGGTAGAGGATCTCGGGACAACGCGTCGGCCACCACATTCATCGTCCCTTTCCGATACTGAATGTCAAAATCGAACTGTTGTAACTCCAGGGCCCATCGCGCTAGGTTACCTGATGGGTTCTCTAAAGAATGCAACCACTTCAGGGAATGATGATCGGTGATCACATTGAAATGGTAACCCTCAAGGTATGGCCGCATCTTCCTAATTCCCCACAATGGTCAAAATGGCCAAACATTCCTTCTCCGTTGTAGCATACTTTTTCTCGAGTTCGGTGAGCGTACGGCTGGCATAAGCTATAAATTTCTCCTGATTGTCAACGGATTGCGTTAGTACAACACCGGTTCTAAGGCAATCTGCCAATAGCCCTGTTTTAAATCGATGGTCGTGATGAATTTAGCTCCCCGAAATTTATCCAGTATAGACATTATAAATGGCAATGGATAGGCGTCTTTATAAGAGATCTCATTAAGTTTACGGAAGTCCACACATACCCTCCAAGACCCTCCTTTCTTTCTCACTAGAACGATAGGAGAGCTGTATGGACTCTTCGAAGGACTGATCTTTCCGGTTTCGAGCAACTCATCAATCTCCTCGTTAATAACCTTCTGCATCGCTGGGTTACGCGGATAAAACCGCTGCTTGAATGGTTCTTCCTTCTTAAATCGGATTCGGTGAGGTGGGACGTTAGCCATCCCTTTTAGCTCATTGAATTTCGGCAACTCGGTCGCAAGGAAGTCATCCAGTCTTTCTCTAATGGAGTCTTTTCTCCTATGAAGACTTGCAGGCCGGCTGGACTTAACAAATCCATACCCAGGATGGCGTCGGTGTCAAATGAGGGAAGGTACGTTACTTCTCCTGTTAGGGGTACTCCGTTCAACGCAAAATCTACAGTGTAGTGCTCCTTTGTCGTCACCGCTGATCCGTTCGCCAAATGCACTGCACGGCAGTACTCACGCATAGGCAATTCTAATTCCTTAAACTTATTGCGTAAATCTTGGCCCACATAAGTTTTAGTCGAACCGGTATCGAGCAAAGCCTGAAATATCTGGTCTCCAACCTTAATCGGAACGAAGTAGCGAGGGTCATGAGAAGGAGCAGAAAGAGCAGAAGAGTCGGAACGGTCCTCGGCAATTTTCTTTTCGATGACCCCTCTGTTTGCAATTCCAGCAAAGGGTCTGTCTATCGTAAGAAACGGTGGCTGGCGGTGGTCGATTTGCTAATGGTGCCATAGCCGTATTTAGCGGGGGGAGGGGGGTTTTGGGGGTTTAACCCCCCCCCCCCCCAAATTTTTTTTCAGAAAATCAAAAGATATAGGTATTATGAACAAAACTAATATGTGCTGCACTAAATGTTTTGTTTTTGTATTTTAGTGATTTGATTACCTATCTGAAAATCTCCCTTAAAGTCTCTACCAATTTTGTATCGTTAAAGAAGCTGTCGATGAAGTTTTTATAAGGCAAAACAAAATTTTTTTTGGACCATTACAATGTTTGGTAAGGGATTTTTCGAAAACGAGTTTTTGCCTCTGGCCATTTCCTTAAGCACCATGTTAACATCTTAAAATGCTCTTTATATTCTTTAAATACCACAAGTATTTATGCAAGGTTTTTGGTGCCAAGACTAAACTATACTTTTTCAAAGGGTTTCGGTGTGTCGAACTCGAATCCAAAGACAGGCATATTCGATCACATCTCGTTTTTCAAATATTACCGTTAAATCTATTTAAATCTTTCCGACATCTTTTCTACTGTCCGAGATATCTCTCGCTTGTTAACCACTTTTGTTCTATGATAAGCTTAAATCCAGTATATAAGCGAAAATAAATGTATCCATTTATTCAGAGAGTGTAATACCTATGAACAACATTTAATAACGAGAAAAAAAAAACAAAAATAAAAAAAAAATTATTAAAATTATTTTTATTTTAAGTGGGCGAAACGCTTTATAAATTTGGAGTTGAGGTCACTTGAACTTTAAAATTGTATGTACAACATTTTGTTATTTTTTTGTTTCAAATTATAAAATTAAACAATTTCAGTTGATTGTTAATTTTCAAAGTGAAGTATAATTAATTAGCTCATGCCAAACAACTTCGATTATTTAAAGTTTTAGTTTTTAAGTATTGCCAATTTTATTTAGAACTCAATAGATAAAATGTACCTATTAATTTTCTGTCCATTTTTTACTTGCTCTATAGGGCAAGTATTGGTTTCGTGTGGAAAAAAAAATCGAGGTTTTAATCATTTTTATCATTTAATCGAGGTTTTAAACATTACGATAATGGAGAAGATTAAAAAAGTTTTCGTCATGCCGTCCGTCGGTCCGTGCGTCTGTGCGTCCATCTGTACATCGAGCTAGGGTCTAAACGGATGGATGGATTTGCTTGAAACTTGGTACAGATGATTTTTACGTAATTCCCTAGACCAATTTTTTAATATCTCCCTTTTAACGCATATCTCCCATATAACGTTTTCGAGGTATTGCAATTTTCTCGAAAACGGCTCTAACGATTTTGATTAAATTTGGTGTACTTCATACTCTTATTGATTCTAACAAAATTGCGTTTTTAGTTTTTCTCAAAAAATTCGGAGAACGGAAATATGGCGTTGCCGTTTTTCACAAATTGACATATTTTTTAAGTTCATATATTTCCTCAACGAATAAGTCAATTTTATTCAAAACTTATAGACGAGTTTTTGAAAAAAAATTTTTAAATTTAAATTTTTAAACTTTACATTTTTTTTGGATTTTTTTTTTTCTCGACACTAAACAAAAACTTAAATTCCAAATAGATATTTAAGATAACGATACTTTCAACTACAATGGCAATTACGTGCGACCCAGTCGTGCATTTTATTTATATATAAAATTGTGCGAAATAATTTTTTTTATAAAGCCTAAGAATGGTTAAAATTCGTTTCTTCAAAAAAATTTTCTTGCTCGCTAACGCTCGCAATTTATGTCAACCAACTTATTCGCCTTTTTTACCAATTTAAACTAGACATGCCGCTGAATATTCGCTCATTTTTAAATTGGTTTACGGTAAGCAGAACTATTTTAAACTTTTATCTACGAATACTTAAAAAGGATTTTTGGCAAGTTTTTCGCTTCGCCACAGTTCTAATGACAATTTGCTTTAGCGGTTACATACAGTTAATACAAAGTATTGTGATTTCTAAAAAAATTGTTTGGTCTGAGCTAACCCCCCCCCCCCCCCCCCCCCCCGAAATGAAATCCTAGCTACGGCTATGAATGGTGCTGGTGGTCCCGAAAACGCGGCGGCTTGGGTTGGTCTCACATTCCTTTCTTCAATTTTGATTGATTCAAACTCCTCGGTGAGCATAATAAAATCATCGATAGTTTTGAAATCTGAACGTCTTATGTACAACCGGTACTCTGGTCTATATTATCGGCGGCGGTAACTCTGGGATGTTGACGTATTAAATATAGCGTGCCTAATATGTACTCCTTAGCTTTTTCCCTCGGCCCTTGGCGGTGGCGGAAAATTTCGTCTTCAAGTTTGTGGAGATAACGCGGTGGAAGGAAGTTTTGGATGAAACTATCACACTTAATGCGAAGCCATTCCGAAGAAGTTCCTCTGAATAGTTCAGGCAGTGTTCGTAGTATGTTGTTCTGCAGTATATTGTAGCATCGCGCTAACTCCGTCACTCTCTATAAATTCTAGAGGGTTTCCGGTCCCGTCGAACTTTAGTCCCCACTTTCGGACTGTATTCATAACCTCTGCTTCATAGCTCAAAGTTAGGCGACTCGAAGATCGAGGTTCTGGCAATCCTCCTTGAGAAACACCAGTTTGTCGGGATGTTACTTGACTGGTGCTGATTCCGGTACTGGATATGTGCGGTGTTGGATTTTTGAAACTCGGGAACGGGATAGGTAATTTGCATGTATAAGGGAAATTTTGCCCCTGATTCCTCATTTACAGATGCTGGTACAATCGCTGGTGCGACTCCGGCCTGGCTGCCAGATGGTAATATGCCTTTATCGTGGGGTGACTCGGAGGCTGGATCTTCACCATCTCGTGTCTCTACAACTTTTTCCCAGTGCTCGCAAAGGTTCTGAGTTGAGGTTTTTCTTGAGATGCTGGCTCAGACGTTCTCTTAGTTCTCGCACATTTCCTGTCGTATCAAGCTTTCGGGCGCTAAGCGTTTCGATTAACTCGGGTTTCTTTAGAAAATATATAAATCCTAAGTTCTTATATGGATTTAAATGATGCTAGTCTTCATCTTCGGAGTCAGGCATGGTGAAGTAGCGGGCGGTAGTTGTGGACGGAGGAACGGTATCTGGTGGACGGCGGTTGGTGGTGCTTGGCAAAAGAACGAACAGAGGCGGTAGAGGCTGGTGGCTGATAAAAGGTGGCTGGTGTCGAAGTTTGGTTTACGGAGTGCGGTGTTCGGTGGTTTAAGTCACGGATTACAGTGGTCGGAGGAACCTTTCAAAGATTCTGGGTCGGTTAAAGATCGGAGTTTTGGTTAAACCTTCTAAGGTCCCTGCTCGGGCGCCAATTTGTGATGCTTTTTTGTCTAGGCTGAGGTAGACTCGTAGGTGTCCAGGATCGATCCCAAAGAAAGCACAGAAAACTTGAGTTAAAAGTCCAAAGCTCCAAAATAAAAACAACCAATCTTCAAAATATTAATTTTTCTTAACACCTTTTTTTATTAATTTGCTTAAAACTAATTTTCTCATAATAATACGATATTTCAATTACAATCTCTTACAACTATTACAAGTAAATACTGTCCCAAGCGAAATGCTTGAGAATGATCGGCGGCGCACAGTGGGACGAATGTATAGAAAAATCGGCATTTCTAATATCTTGTGTTTTAGTGACTGAAACTACGCAAAGTTGCATTAAGACGTCTATTTACATCTAACCATCAAATGGTCTGTTTTCCCACTATCCAGCCACTTTTTTAAATTTTGGCCATTTTTGATATAGGGGGTCGAACCTAAAAAACGCGATTATAAGTACTTGGGGCAAATTGGGGCAAGATTTTTTTCTTGATTCCTTTAGAGGACACTTTCCTGAGTATAAAACAATAAAAACCCCAGAGAGCCTTTTAGGTGTAAAAAAGTAAATCTTACTCAAAGTCAAAAAATTTTTTTTCTACCTACCAACACTTGGAAAATCACTAATAAAAACAAAACTCAACAAAACAAAAAAATTTTTATAGTTAAATATTAATTTATATACCTTGATGAGTGTTATTATCCATTATTAAATTCATTTTTTACCGCACAAAAAATTTTGGGAGTAAGACCAATTACAACCTGATTTTTCACCACCAAAAAAAGTTAAACTAGACAATGTTTAGCACTCTATAACTTTTGCACTAATTGGACAACGCAAATAATTTTGGTGCAGTTAGAACCTAAATATATTTGGGATGACATACCAAACACTCAAAAGTACCGCAATAATATTCGATTTTTTTATTTATTGCTATGGGTCGTCCCACTGTGCGGCGGGTCTCGGCAGAGAGCGACCTATGTCTACGGTACACTTAGATTAAGCGGAACGAAGAAAGAAACAAGTAGATGGTCTACTTTCTGTCCCTAGAACAGTCTAGAGAATTATCGGCGAGCGGTCTCCGGTTGACAGGCTCTTGTCCGTACCCTTCAAGCAAGAAAACTGAGTTCAACAAAGATACTCCGACCTTAGAACGCGAAAATCGTGGTTGCACTCACACACTTGCAACTTTTTGTGTATGAACACAAAGTCGAACGAGAATCGTGGTGAAAAGTGAGAAATGGAAAAAAAAGGGAAACAGACATAGCCAACAAGAGCAAAAGCGTCATTTTGTTATGTTTCGTTGAAGTGTATAGTCGCTTCGCGTCGTGTCTCGTGTCGTTGTTATTATAATATTAGTATAATTATAAACAATTATATCAAATTATAAACAATATGGAAACAAAAAAAGGTATATTGTATATATCGCTCAAAGTGTTTGGATTAAAGTGATGTGTTTCTGCTTGTGTTGTAGATGTAATCTCTAATGATGAAGAAAAAGGCAGAAGGTGAAACATGCGATTGGGCATCTAAAGAAACACCAACAACAGTAGTAGCAACAAATAAAATAAAATGAAAAAAATGTATTGTATCTTATATTGTATTTATTGTGAAAATTTCGTTTGCCAAAATAAAATAAAAAATAAAACTGTTTCAGTGAAAAAAAAAAATAAATCTTGTTTTTTTTTTGGTCGCAAATGCGAAACGTCATCCCTTTTTTATTCCTCTTTCTGGTAGGTTTTCGCTGCTCCGACTCGGGTCCGCCTTCGGCTCCGTTTTCTCGGAATGGAGATTTTCACCACACCAATGCATATGCAATCGACTTCGCGGTGATTATAATTTCCATACTAATTTGAGCCGCCTTCGGACCAGTTTCTGATCCGAAGTCGGACTCGGCTCCGCCTCAGGCGGAGCGGATTCGGACCGAGGTCGGACCTGTTTGCTTGAAGGGTAGTGCTCTTTGAAAGACAACCACGGAATAAACGGTTCGGAAGCGGTCCTGTCCCATAAACAAAAAATACCAAGACTGGAAACTTTCGTACGTCTTTCCCCCCAAAACCCTTTTGTGTAGAGTGTTGTCTGTGAATATATGTGAAAGCTACCACGTTGGTAAATGACGTTAACACGCACACATTTATAGATTCACGACATTCACCACACATCGGACACGAACACAACGATAGGTTCACGACATTCACCACACCTCGCAGCTTGTAGGCAAACGTCAGTTGACCGCCGAGTTTCCAGTCTTGGTATTTTTTGTTTATGTCCTGTCCCTAGCAAAAGCTTAGAGAATCAGACGGTGAGCGGTCTCCGGGTGACAGGCTCCTGTCCGTGGAACTCTTTGAAGAATATCCATGGAATTAGCGATTTGGGAGCGGTCCTGTCTCTAGAAAAGACTAGAGAACAATCGGTGAGCGGTCTCCGGGTGACAGGCTCCTGTTCGTGGTACTCTTTGAAAGGCATCCACGAAATATGCGGTATAAAAGCGGTATTGTCCCTATCAAAGACTAGAGAATAAACGGCAGCGGGTCTCAGGAGATAGCGGCTAATGTCCTTGATACACTCAGAAGAAGTGGATCAAGGAAAGAAACGAGCAATGAGCAATACAAGGGTTTCCCCCAAAAAAATTGGTTCTGAAGTTACTAGCCTTTCAGCCCTTCACTTCCCGCAAGAATGTATATATATATACAATATACTTCTTAATATTTTTTTTTCTCAATTGCGTTTTTACTTCTAGTACACTAGATTGTTACTTCAGCAACGGAGAAGCAAAGAACTGATTTTTCATAGAAATTCTACTTTCCTATATGATATATTTCGTAATGACTGGATGTGAATCGAGTAAAATCAAAAGAAATAAATTTTATTTATTAAAAACTCAAATTTGAATTTCTCAACGGTTGGTTAGTAGAAGTCGGTTAGTCGGATTCAAATTTGAATATTTCAACGGTCAGTTGATATTTAAATTTGATTCAAATTTGAATATTTCAACGGTCAGTTGATATTTAAATTTGATTGGAAAAGTGTTACATTCATTTGGAATCCCTACATGAAATGAGATCTTGGAACATAAAGAAGCAGAGCTAGAGCATCGGCGACAAGAAGATGTCTTAAAACTTTACAGCTCAAAGAAGGAATCGATTTGCCAACATAGGTCAATGTTCACTAGCCATAAACACATCGGGACTTAGATCTTTCAACTTATCTTTTAATTTATCCTAAGTGACAACCTGGTAGTTGAGGACGGTGATATTCCTCAAACTATCCAGTTTGCTTAGTAGTTGCGGTAGTTTCCTTTTCTCCCGTCTGGACAAAGCCGTTTGGAATGGCTTGACGTTGATGATCTCGAGATCACCACTCGCTTTGCGACAGAGCTCATTATAGAGCGTCTGGGGTTCCGTGCAGGAACCTATGCCTTTTAGGAGGACCGTTTGGATTTTCTCCAACTTAGGGGTAAAACTGAAGTACTCAGTGGTGGCTTCTTTTAATAACATTCTAATTTTTTTATGATTCTCCACTGTATTACAGTGGATAGCATGTCTATTACTACTCAAACGTTTAATAAAAAAGTTTTCGCCTATGGCCGACTTACATAATTGTATGGTGTCTTCTAGCTCCATTTTGAAAACATTGATGGGTGGCACATTCTCTTTCCTTGGGTTGTTTTTCTGTGGCTGCTGCTGGTGTCCTCTCTGCTGCTGCTGCTGCTCCTGGGCCTGCTGCTGATGAGTCCGCTCCTGCTGCTTACTTCCACTGGGCTTAGTAGCATCTGGTGCTTGCTGTTGTTGTTGCTGCTGTGTTTTTTGCTGTTGCTGTTGTGGCTGTGCATTTTGTTTTTGCTGCGCCTGTGAAGGCGATTTTTGATTTTGCTGCTCTGGCACTTGGGCAGGCAGCTGTTGTTGTTGTTGTGCATCTTGTGCTGGCAATTGTTGTTGTCGTTGCCGCTGTTGCTGTTGTTTAGCTTGCTGTATTGTTGTTGTTGCTGATTTTGCAACTCTACTTTCTTAGCCAGTTGTTGTTGTTGTTGCTCCGCTGCTTTGGCTGCTTTAGCGGCTTTCTTCTCGGCGAGCTCTTTTTTTTCGTTGGCTCGGCGCGTCTCCTGTTTTGCCTTCAGCATCTGTATGATGGGTGCTACTTGTGCTTTCAGGCGCTCCATTTGCTCCTCAAACTCTGAGATTTTCTTTTTGAGAATAATGTCCTCCTCAAGATCTTCGTTTTCTTGTGGCGGCTCTGATGCAAGATCCGCAAATGAGTTACTGTCGCCAGTATAGTGTCCCTCCCTTCCTTCAGACTCGTAGCCAAATTCCTCGTCTGTTGGTCTGTTGTTGTTGTTGACTTATAGCTGCGGATGTTCGCGCCGTCTCCTCCTCTTCAGCTGGCAGCTCAGCTGACGGGTCTTTGGAACGACGCTTCGACGCGTTCGGCGGCAGGTTCGGCTTCGCGAAGATCCGTCTCCTCCTCTTTTTTATTCCTCCCATATCGGCTGTTGTTGCCGTTGGCTCACTCGCCGTTGGCTTGATTGCCGTTGTAGCTAGGGCACCTTTCGATGTCCCCGCTATATCCCCCAATTGCATACGCTTTAATTCAAGCGAATTTTATTTGCAATTTATTGTTTTTTTAAAAAAAAACCTCCTAATAAACTTTGGCCCAGCTGGGAATCGAACGCCGTTCCTTCGGCTCTCCGGTCCGACGTCACTCCCACTGAGCTAACAATGAGTTAATAACCTAACTGGCTAACTAAATACTTGTAAAATCCGATACCGATTTAAAATTTTACTATGAAAGTCGATTACTTCCACACTCTTTCACAGTACACGATCGACTGGTATTCTTTATGTTTATATAATTAAATGCCTCTTCGCAAAAAATCCACAAAAAAAAAGGTTTTTTTGCACTTACAACTATAGATATAACCCCTTAAGTAGGTATGTGGATCTGTTGATACATATCATAAAATAATTTCCATCTTGGATGGGTCTTTGATTTGAATGTATAAGATGTGAAATTCTTGCTGAGCCAAGTGCACTAAAAACGCACTTTCTAAAATAAGGATGATACGTAGAAAAAAAAACCATACCATATAGGGCCTTACACACGATCAGTTATTCTTGTCAAGTATTATTGATGTCTTTTTCTGTCAGGTAACATTGATGAAAAATATAGTCACCACACGTATCAGTTAACATTGACAATCAAATAGCTTTAACTTAGTTTTAACTCTTTATTTATATAGTTTTTCGACTTTATTTTGCGCAAGAAATCATTTTCCGTGTATAAATTAATAAAAGTACTTGAAAAATCCCGATTACAAGGTAAACATTGAATGTTCACAACAGACCATCAATATTCTGTCAGGTAAAATTGACCAAACTCAAATTTTTTTGATTCTCATCAATATATCAATTTTACTTGTGACTAACATTAGGCGTGTTTTTTTGGCACAGCTATCCGTATCTGCAGTGGGAGCTTCAATTTATTACAAATACAACACCCAGTTGCGGATAAAACTAAAACTTAAATCTGGCTGCGGATAAGAAATTGGCATTTTTTCGAGTATCGGTACTCGATCGGAGAAAATTTCGGATAATCGGATAACTCAAGAGTCTCGAAGGCTATGTTCGCAGAGTGCAACGCACTTTAAAACACAGACAATTATTTCTACATTTCGCTTATATACATATTTACCGTTGATTGAAAGTTGACCTACTCTACTCTTTAAATGCTTTTTAGTGAAATAGATCAAGGAACGAGTCGAGCATAGTTGCTCTACGGTGTTTAATATTTTTCTTCTGTAATGTCGTTTTCTATTTGCGAGATTTAAGGTATAACTACAACGGCCTTTTTTTGCAAAAGTGTGAAATTTACAAGAGATTTTTTTCTTCTTTCCACCGCCATTTATGTATATTTGAAAAAAAAAAACTACATAAATTGTTTTTGACACCAAGAAATAAGTTGTCTGCATCATCGCTTTTAATTTTGGGGTGCAAAAACTGTCACAGAATGAGTTTAAAAATTTTCACTTTTTTCAAATTTGTGACAGCTAAAACAGGTTGTAAAGTGAGGAAAAGTGAAAAATCTCAGATTTCATGATTTATTTGAGACTTGAAATTCAAAAACATGGATTCCAGATTCAAAAATCTGAATCTCGATTTTTATCAAGATTCACGCATAGGTACAAGAACACGCACTTTTAAACACACTTCTCTGTTTGACATTTGCTGAACATTTATTATTGTTTTATTTTAAAAATTTAAATTTATATGAACACATTTCATTAACAATTACAAAACTAGATTTCATCTACTATTTACCAGGAAAAATTTGAGATTTTTACACAAAAATTTCAAAAGCAATAATTAGAAAATGATAAGTTAAATATTTTTTAAGTTTTTCTGACCACAAAATTAAAAACAATGATGCAGAAAGCTTATTTCTTGATGTCTAAAACAATGTTTGTAGTTTTTTTTTCAAATATTTATGGCGCTAGAAAAAACAAAAATTTGTGTACTTTTGTAAATTTCCCACTTTTAAATTTTAACCCCTATTGTCAAAATAAAACAAAAGTCTTGCACATTTCACATACGAATTTCAATTTCGATCTTTCGACCCTGCATATAAACGGGCCACCGTTTATATGCACGACTGACCTAATCTACGAACATACCCCAATATGTCAAAAACTTATCCGAAAGCAAAACAAAATAAAAAATCAAACTTATAACAAATGCAGATGGATGTACAAATGGGTAATCAGGAAAATCCATTTTTAGCAATTTAATTTGGTTTGTTTTATTTCTAACGTTTCAAAAATAAATTAATTATACATAAAAACTACTCAAAAATAGTCTTGAATAAAATTCGGTTTTTTGTTTTTTTTTTATCTGACAGCTAGACAGCTGCGGATGGGCAACTGCGGATACGTTTTTTTGGGAAATCGAATTTGGCTGCAGATAGCGATGCCAAAAAAAACACGCCTATTGATGGCTCTACGAACGATCAATATTATACCTGAAACGAGACTCGTTCAAGTAAAATGGACAGGCAACATTGCTGGTGTAGAGACCTCATGATTGAATTTCCTTAAACGATACGAAAAAGTTTAGTTTGAAAACGGTGTAAATCTTTCCTTCTGACAATAAAATGTACTTGAAAACGCATACTTTAAGTGCATGTTGTGGTAAGATGTATTCACAAAAAACATTCATAAACCAGAAAATTTGGTAAAAGCTAACAAGATCTATAAACAGATCCACATAAGGGCTGTGGGTTCTTAGTCCATCATGAGAATTTTGCATAGTCTTTTGTGTTATCACAATGGAACTATAAGGGTCTAAGTGTGTCGGGTACTTCGCCCGACAACCACTATAACCTAACCTATGGGCCAGTTGTACAAATATTTAATCCGAGGATCAGCAACATTTATCTTCTGAAATCGGTCGGGACGAAGAAATAATTTAATATTTCTTATAAATACGCGGTGAGTTTCGTAAAATATTTAATTAAAATTAAAATGATTGATACCCGCGAAAATCATAATTTAAAATCTTATATCGGTAGTATGGCTGAAGTTTAGCAATGGTTTAAGGTTCATATATATAAAAATAGCCACATTCATGCTTGAACCGAACTTGAACCGCAGCTAATCCGCCGAAATCGGCGGGTTAAGTTTCTGATCCACGTTTGTACAACTGGCACTAAGGGCCAGTTGTACAAACGTGGTTCAGCCTCGGATCAGGAATCTAACCCACCGATTTCGGCGGATTAGCTGCGGGTCAACGTGCCTGGTATTTACCTTTCCGGATGGAAAACAAGGTGGCCCAATATCTCAAAACAACTCTTATATTAGGTGTGTTTTTTTGTTTATCTATATAGATTTTGTGCAAAAAAACGACATCGAGATTTTTGAAATCAAAACAATTTACGTGTTAAAAACAACAAAAACTTTATCTGTATAGATTTCTGAAAAATCCAGATAATTATCCAGATTTTACTTTCTCTCGATAAAAACAGTAGTGCCAAGGTAGTTTAATTGTTGTGTTCATACAGAAATATCTGAAAATATTAAACAAAAAAAAAGCGGAGAAAACGAGGTTTGAAAAAAACTCTCATAGAAAAAAATAATCAAAAATTTGTTTGACATGGTTGCATTGAAATGTTAATATCTCGAGATATACGCAATGCACTTTTCAGATAAAAGTCTTAAATGGATCCTGATAAGATTGTTGAACAGATATGTATATAAAAGTACCAAAGTTTTTTCGAAAAATTAGAAATAAAATTAAAAACGTTTTCACATTTGATTTTTAAAAAATCGAAAAAAACTCAATATGGCTACATTCAAACGCTTATAACACAAGAACGACGCAACTAATGTTAATGGTCATGGTCTTAAAATGTAGCTAAGAATATACAGATAATTTTTGGTTTTTTGTGAAAAAACAATTTTTTTGAATCCAACATGGATGCCATGGCCATATGAAAATTTTTGTTTGCATCCAACATGGATGTAATGGCCTTCCCACTTCGGAGTAAAAAAAAAAAAAAAACAAAAGCAACATTTTTGACAGACAGCTGCCAAAGTATATGTACAGTGGTGCCAAATGTTTGCATGGATTTCAAAAATCCCGATGTCGTTTTTTTGCACAAAATCTATATAGATAAACAAAAAAACACACCTATTGAGTACTATCAATAATATAAATGTCATGCTTTTATCACAAAGTGAACGATTGAACTCTTTTTTAATGCTAAGCCGCCTCACTTAAAGTAAGAACAATGCAACGTAAAATTTGTGTATTAAGCTCGGATAATTTTTTTCCATAATTTGTATGGGAGCTAAAATTTAGAGCGAACGGTATGCAAGTTAAGGAGTCATAATTACACAGAATTGGTAATTGAAATCGTGCCGAAGATGTAGAAATCGCAAACAGCCTACTAAGCACGTTCACGGGATCATATTGCACCTATCCAGAATCCCGATGAGATCACCATCAACATATGGTTTCATAGTTTTAAGATGTAATTAGTCATCTCATAAGTAAGAACAAAGGAAATCTTTGTATAAATAGTGCTCTCCAGAGTATTAAGACTTCATGTTCAATTTGTGTGTCATTCGGGTTATAACAAGTATTGTTTAATTTACTTTGATCTTCAATCAGTGTGTTTAATTGTATCTTTAAGTTTAGATATAAGAAATAAAATATTTTTTAAAACCTTCGCCGTGTAGCTTATAATTTAATTTGCAGTTCGCATACAATTATCGATAACTTGTATGGGATTTTTATCTTGGAGTGCGAAAAATGATTTGTCGTTTGTGGATACAAAATTCGTTTGGTAAATATGAGATTTTTCACGAAATTCATGAAATAAGAAACTACCTTATTAAATAATAAATATCAAAACAGAAATCCGATGATGAAACTAAAGCTCTGAGGTGTTCGATATAAAATGAAAACCCGTGAAACTCTGATTTTTTTGACAGTCGATTGACATGACTCAGAGTGCCCGTCATAAACTCTATGCACACCCATAGGATTTTTGCCAAACACCATATGAGTGGAGACAGATTTTTGACTCAAGTCTCCCGCTTAGCCGGGACGGGAGACTTGAACACCTCCTTTAGAAGACTTGACCATACCTAAGTTCTTCGAGTAAAATATCAGTTCATATCTTATTAAAACTAATTTTTAATAGGTATATTGAGGTGTTTTGCATGAACATAAAAACGCTTTTCAATGTTTATTATAAACAAAAAAAAAAAAAAAACAATTTATAGAAACTCAAAAACATATAAATATCTTTCATAGTAGGTAAGTACAAAAGTATATAAAAGTAAACAAAACAAAAAGATTCTTAGGGCCAATTTTTCAATAGTCAGTTAAACAGTCAGTTAGTACTTATTTTTAAGGATAGAGAAAAAATCAATTTTTCAACAAGCAGATATAGCTTATTCCTAAGAATAAAACTATCTGCTTCTTTTAGAGACGAATAAAAATTATTCTAAGGAATAATCTCAACAAAAATATTGTGTCAGTTGTCAAAGCTGTTTTGAAAGAATTTTGAAAAAAATACAGTGGAACACAAGAAAACAAAAACAATCATGAATAAAAATGACGTTAATTTTAAATATATTTCAATTTGACAATTTTTTTTTGTTATTCTGTAGAATAAATTATTCTTGATTGAAAAATTCAATGTTTTTATCTGATTGTTTATGAGCCTAATAACTTTATTCGTCGAACAGTTAACTGACTGTTTATTAGAAGATTGAAAAATTGGCTCTTAAAAACATAACAAAATAGATGAATAACTTAATTTTTTGGTATTTCATTAGAAAATTAATTACTACAGTACCTTGCCATATTATGCCCAAGCGAAAAAATACAGTTTTTTGCTTCATGTTCTTGGATTTTTAAAGTTTTTGTCGAAATATCTCAAATTTTTTTTTTCGAGCCTCGAGTCTATTTCGAAATCGTAGAATCAAAACGTTCTCAAGCACTTTTTTTGTATTGGTCTGGAGTTAGGGCGTTTTCGACAATATAAAAGGAACCTTATCTTTTTCCTGAGATAGCAGAAAAGCCAATAATGATCAGAGGATGTTTTTTTTTATTAGAATAACGAACTGTGAATAGCTCTTCTCGTCGGATCTTATAAGAAAGAAAAAAACTACCACAAAGCTCTGTCCAGACGATCAGAGCTTCTATATTTAGGCAAGATGGGGTCCTTGCCATAAAGTTGAGAATGTCACGTTATTCCTCGGTACAAAAATTTAAGTATTAGACCGGTCTGGTAATTTTCTAGGCATGAATTCCATAGAAATCGTCTTTTGGAGCTATTCCCCTTTTGTACGTTATTTTTTATGGCAAGTATCAATTCTTTAACTTTTTCTAGTCAATCCGTATCAACATGATAAGTGTAAGTAAATGAGACAAAAAAAAATTTGAGATATTTCGACAAAAACTTTAAAAATCCAAGAACATGAACCAAAAAATTGTATTTTTTTCGCTTGGGCCTAATGATATGGCAAGGTATTGTAGCATGTTATTGCCATATGATCAAGTCTCCCCTAAAAAATTGCTCAAGTCTCCCGCTCACGTTTTTTTTCACAATTAATAATAAATGACTTTTGTAAAACACAAGATAACTTAAATTTGTTTTAATATTAACAAAGTTGTCAAAAACTGATGAAGCCATCTTTTTTTCTTTCAACTGACCATTCTCGATACAGACTTTTTTCCAATGATCATACCTTCTCTTTTAATACAATGGTATAAAGTTCAGTTCGATACGATTATTAGAAGTGGGTCAAAATTGAGTTCCAAGATTTTATCACACACCAGTTCGTTGGATTGTTAGTAAATTACAAGTGAAGCTAATAAAAGCGTATTAAAAAGGCAACCATCATTACATAAGTTTTATTGCACAAGAAAACTATTTATTTAAAATGTTTTTATATGAATAATTCTAATTGATAATAATAAACTAGGTCCTAGTTTGTTTTGTTTAGTTAATACAGTTTTAACGTATGTAATTGATATCTTAATTAAAAAAATATTTTTTTTATGTATTTTATACTTAAAACTAAATATATGTGAGATCAAAAATGTTCATTAAATTTAAATTATAGAAATAGATTTATGTAGTTAAAAATTAATTCGTTGGTTAAATCTATATCTTTTATACATGTTATACTAGTTTTGCTCGATTTTGTTTGGTTTTGAATTACCAATTTAAAATAATTCAAATCAAACAGAATATACATTATATCTTGTTTTATTATTTACATTGGAATTCTTAAAGTAAGAACCAGCTAGCTCCATTTGCAATATTTTAATATGGTTACCAACTCTCGTTGCCACTAAGTCCTGAGTTTTAAAGAGTGAATTTAGACTTGGTCCAAGCTATGGATCTCGCCAAAGATTTAATGGATCAACTAAAAATAAAACGCGAAAAAGACGGCTCATTATCGAAAGTGTTTGAAGATGCACAAAAACAGCTGAAGTCCTTGACATTGACGTTAAATATAAGGGAAAAGTGAAGCGACAAAAGAATAGTTCAAAACCTAATAATTGCTTAAGTTTCGATTCAGCAAACGGCTCTATATGAAACTGTTGAGTTTTACCAAACATACTTGGCTGCCGGATCATCTTCTTTTCTTGATTTCCCTCTGGTTTTCATCCAAGAAGGAAATCTTATTTAAACAATCGTGTTTTTCTTATTGTTTTTAAATGTTGTTTCAAAATATGATCATGTCGGGGATCGAACTGAAGACTTCAACTCTCGTTGATTTTAATAAGGTTTCTTCATTAAAGCCTGGTACGCTGTTCGCGCTAAATTTTAGCCGAGATAAAATTTCCATACAAGTTATCGATAAATTTGTATGGGATCCATTTTATCCCAGATAAAGTTTTTCGATAATTTGTATGGGAGCTAAAATTTAGCGCGAGCTGCGTACCTGTCTTCAAACAGTTCAAGGACAATCTGTTAGTTTTTAGGCAGTCACATTTTTCTCTGTGTGAAGAATTAAGGACTCGGAAGAGATAATTGATCCGAAGGAATAATACTTCCTCTAAGAAAACACATTGGAATTGGAAGCGCCCGATAGCTGCCCCGGAGAAAGATATTAGCTACACTGCCGGTTTCAACGTCAACTCCCGAAAGAACTTTTTACAATTTAAAGAGAATAAAAACACTACAAAGAAGCGTTATTAAAACTAAAAAAAATGTGCGAACTAGACCCATCTCCCCTCATATCGGAAAGCTATTTACGCTACTGGTGCTCTCAATCTGTAAAAACAATTGCGAAACTTATATACAAAAAATTGAGTAGTACCAAATGAAAAATTGTCAAATATATTTTTGTAAGATTATTCCACCTTAGATGTTTATTGTTTATATAAACAGAAATTCAATAAACAAGTTTTAGTATTTTTCAAATCTGAAAGAGGAGTATTAGAAAAGCTTAAGTCCTGGTTTTCGGGACGCCACCCCCCTGGCGAAATCCGCCATTTTGGAAAACGCGAATCGCTCTATATCTCCAAAACTATGGGTCCTATAGAAATGGTTATTAGACCAAAGTTCTTGGAAATTTAATTATTTTTTTCTTTGTAATACATTATTTTTCTGTATGCAATAGTTTTGAGGTTATGTTGTTTTAATCTATTTTTTTTTCGGTTTTTTTAAGATTTCATCATTCCAGGTATTAGCTACATAATTCTTTAAACATTAAAAGTTATAGACCATCAAATTTCCAATAATTTGGTATATTTTTGAAAGTCATGCGATGTATGAGTCGAAAGTTATTGAAGTTGGAGGTTTTTTAATAAAGTGATTGCAGCCATTTTTTAAAAATTAATTTGATATTTATGACCTTTTTAAAAGACAGCAATTAGCATTTGGATGTTTAATGTGACTTAAAAAAAAAAACACACAAAAAACAAAATAGGAAAATGTAAACAAGAAATAACCGTGGCAACCCTGACAAAGTTTTCTGTTTATTTTACATTTCCTACTGAATGTCTTTCGTTGCAATTTATATAACAATGTATGCACTGTGACAAATGGAGATAGCTGGATTTTGGTGTTAAAGCCTAGTACGCAGCTGAAGCGAAACGAAAAATTTTGAAGTCTCCAAAGTCAACGGAAAAATACCATCGAGTATTAGATATAGCAAAGTAAAAAAAAAATACAAATACAAATCAAAAACTCCAAGAAAAACACCGGAAAATAAGTTTTAAAGCGAAAACAAAACAAATTTAATTTCGTTCAAGATTTCGTTAATGAAATTTTGTATGAAAAATTTCGTTTCGCTTCAGCTGAGTACTAGGCTTAAACTGGCAATAGTGCCCCGAAGAATAAATTCGAGTTCTGAGATGCAGAAAGACAACAAGCGGTATATTGCTACTACCCACCATCGTTTCTATCGTTGCTCACAAAATTTCTTTGGAAAGCCCCATCGTTGTTGCTTGTCCGTCATATATCCGATCCACACTCCAAACTGTGACGTGGCTCGATCTTAAGCTGATGCGGTTCTTGGTAGAATAAATTTACAGTATGTGAATGCTTGGAATTTAATAATTGGTTATCTGCTGGAGATTGGCTACGTTTCGAAGAATAAAGTTGATCATCATCATGAATTTTAAGAATATCACATTTAATGCTGTTATTATTGTTAATACAACTGTTGTTGTTATTTTGGGGTTGGGGTGATAAGCTTGCGCTGCTGCTAGTAGCTGGACTTTGGAGTCCTGCTAAGGAGCGTACCTGAAGAAAGAGTCCGCTATTCAGCAAACGGGCTTGGTGTTCCTGGGCTTTCGCCCGCAAGCATGCGATGGAATTATTCCTTAAAAAGAAGAAAAACAGCTGTTATTACTGATAGTCAGCAATTTATGTAAAGGATATTAATGTCATTAAATTTCATAGATTTGAGAAAAACATCTTTTAATAAACAGCTACAATGTGACATAAATACCCTTAACAATAAGTGTATGAAGAATGTTAAATCACCGTATCATTGAAATCGGGTCTCGATTGTAGTTGTTAACCCACCTAAAGGCCTCCGGATCCTGTTCCATATAGCCTGAAGGTGCTCCATGTGAATGTGCATGTGGTGGAGGTGGTGGTCCAACACCGTGATGTATACAAGATAAATGTGTTGGGTGCATAGAGTTACCAGCAGCTGAGTTCATGAGCAAACGAAGATCTTTGTTTGTAGATGTGTCCAACAAATGCCCTCCGTGGTTATGATGCAATTGATGATGTTGTTGATGAAGATGATGAGCTGCATGCTGCTGTGGCTGATGATGGTGATGATGCAGGGGCGAATGCCGAATGTGAGCTTGAAGCGGTGTGTGTGCTTGTGGCGGACTTCCTAGATCTATGTGAGGATTTAAAGGCGAGGAGGAATTTCCCGTTGATGTTGTACCAGCAGATGATAGTGGCGGAGGTGGTGGACTGACTACATTGAGAGACTCTGAAGAGGATGTCATGTGTATTAGTTCGTCATTTGATTTCGATGCATTGTCATCTTGATCGCTGGCCCCACTTTCATCTTTGAGAGCTTCTTGGGCTTCAAGGGATTTTCGATGCATACCTACAAATATCATTTAAAAATAATATAAAAAATTAACTAGGGTAATTTTTTTAATATTTATATTTAAAAATAAATAGTAAGATGCATGCAGGGAACAAAATGTAAACACGGTTCGAAAAATTGGGTTTATTCTTTTTCTTAAATATTTGTAGGAACAGGAAGGTTTCTATGGAGAATAAATTGCCACAAAAATTGAATTTACAATTTTATTAAGATTTTCAAACTTTAAATTAAAAATAAAAATAATCGTTCAATAAATAAATGGCTAAATAATGGCAAGTAAAAAGTATTTTAAATGCATATTTTTTAAGTACCTAATATGATTTATTTTATCAAACTAATACTATGTTTTTACCTATCCTAAATATCGGATTTGGGTTCACCCATCCTAAATCCAAAATTATCACCTACCCTCAATCCGAGATTAAGAACCAATCTCGAGATTTATTCTAAATCCACTTAGCTAAATCACGGATTTAGGATAGGTGGAAGCAGTGGCGTATCCAGAAAAAATTTTGGAGGGGGCTGGAAAATTTTACTAAAATTTTTTAGAGGGTAAATTTGCGAAAAAAAATTTCATTTCTTTTTATTAATCTTTGATCGAGAGTTAAACGCTGTGCTGCGGTACTGAAAGTGGTATAGTAGCATTATACTGCTCTCGACAGATTCGTACTACTGTCTCCTCCTTTCACATTCAGAGTACCTAGTGTTTTTTCAAAGCTCTCGTGTCCCAAACATTTTACACAAACAGCAAGGAGTTGAGTCATCCTTAAAAAAAAAATACTTTATTTCGTTCGAACTTTGTCATGTGCTGAATCCAAAACTGTTTACAGATTTATCCCTATCACGTCAAGAGTTTTTGAGCTATACTCTTCAATATTTTCGTTATATACGCCCATGTTCCACAATTCGATCGACAGTGAATTCAAATCACTTTTCAATTTCACGTGAAATGAAATATCAATATTCTTCATTTCGATCGGTTTCGAAAACTTCGAAATTGCTTCTAACTGTCAAAACTGAAGGATCTTCCATTTTTATTTTGTTTCTAAAGTGAAATTACTGCAATTGCAGATTCATTGAAAAAGGCCCCCAAATTCACGAACAGTAACATATAGTGAATTGAATTCGATCAGAAAATCTAAATGAGTAAAAAAATGCAGAACGCCTATTTCACTTTCGGCAAGTGAATACGCAAAAAGTGGAATGCAGAACGTGAAAGTCTCAAAAACTAATTTTGAATGAAATTCTTTTTGATGTTTAATCCGAAATATATATGTATTTTTTTTCGTAATATGTTGCTGTTTCAATCCAAATCGGAAGCGCAAACTGCAATTTACTTAAAGAAACCTGCTGGCCACTTAGATTTTGAGATATCAAAAATTTCTATTTCCAATTTCTTTGAGAAAAATATTATTAAAAAAAAAATGTAAATATACTTAAGACGATCAAATACGGCGTTTTGAGATTGAATAAGAAGTTTTGCAATAGGGGTATTCACGACCCGGTTTAACAAAAAGGTGTAAAAATGCAAAATTTTGTTTTCTACTACCACAACTACAATAGACAAATTTTGCAATAGGGTTGGGGTATAGCGTATAGCAAAAGTGTAAATGTGTAAAAAAAATTTTAGTCTGTATATTTGGTTGTTTTATTTTAAGAAAATGTTACACTTTTGCACTTTTACAACGATACAAGACCATTTGCATCGAATTGTGAATACCCCTAATAATTTAACAGTGATGTAATTGGAAGTCAAAATACTAAAAAAATGATCTAAAGAATTCTGAATTGGACTAAAATCCGAAAAACAAAAATTATCCCAACCCTCATCGTCAGCTTAGGCTCTTACTCAAACAAACCCAAACAGCTGTTTCAGAATTTGGAGGGGGCTCGAGCATCTATGCTGCCTCTAAATCTCTAAGATTTACGAACAAGTTTCAGTTAATCATGTAAATTATGATGAAATCAGCTAAATAAAAACATGATCTTGAAGGCTTGGGGGGGGCTTGAGCCCCCTGAGCCCCCCCCTCAATACGCCACTGGGTGGAAGGATAGTATAAGGGCCAGTCTGTTCAGTATAGGTAAAATCTCCAATTTGATTATCACGGATTCCCTTTAACTCAGAACTTATAATAACAAAGGACGTTTCCACATTGATTAAGAAATCGTAGTTTAAGACCGTTATAATTCCAAAGAACTTACTTCATTTTATTCTCTTATTAAGCTGAAGTTGTACAATTTAAATACACGTTTAATATATTTGTTTTTTTTTTTTTTACCATCAATGTTCCCTTTGAAGTAGCGTATTGCATTCCTCCCCTGAAGAAGTTTCCGCGTAATACTCGCCAAGCCGTGAATGCTCACAGTTCACTCTTGAGCCTAACTTCGGACGAACGGTAAGATATAATGATTTTTTCTTTAGCCGGACAACACGTATGTGGAATACTTTCCAAACTCCATATTTCCAACCCATTATAATCAAAATGCATTCAAAAACAATGTTCATCGGTTTCTCCTCCTTAATCCTCTCTAAATTTTCCTCCTGCTCACACTATGTTATAACATTATAAGGGTAGCTAAAACCCCTTGATTGAGCGTCCATTATAAAAAAAAGATGGTGTTTGTATCCAGAGAATATAATGGACCGAGAGCTCATGGGAAATTTTGGGAGTATTGCTACTACCATTACACTTTCTCAGTCTTAATTGGAGCAGATTATCAGTTATGATAACACTGGTCAACAACGTTTTTGCCACAAGAACCAAAATATACTTTTTTATATGTTTTTGAGGTGTCCAGATTTAGGAAAAATAATAGAGCATCAGTTTGTATATTTATAATTTCAAATAGTATAAATTTAGCCCATTCACATTAACTGGAAAACTTACGTTATTTAACCCCCCAAAAACCGTATAAAGCACAAAATTAGAGTTGTCAGACCTTTGAAATCGACATTAAAACGCGTATGGCTGCAAAACTGCGTACTTATATTTTGGTTATACCTCTACTCCCAAAATTTTCTCGACCTACTAGCAAAAAAACAGCTTTTTTCTTACTTTTGACTAGTACATGGAGAGATTCGGAGTTAGATTACTTCTACAATACGATGGTGACAATAACGATTGTGGGCTCATTTTATAGGTAATTATAAGTACTACAATTCATTCATGAAGAATTATCCAAACAAATCAAAAGTTCGTCAGATATATGAAAAAATGTCATTTTGTCCCAACCTTGCGATAAAAACCCGCACTTTGACCAACTATAAAATTTTATTTAATCAACTCACGGAATTGTTTTGTATATCATTTCTTAGATAATTTTATTGTTAATAAGTCTTACCTTTGTCATTTTTTGTTAAAATGAATAACAATGGAGCTATTCAATAAAAACGATACCAATCTCTTTTCCAAGATGGCGGCTGTTCCCAACCTCCAATTATCCCAACAAATTGACTTTTATGATAAGGACAACCACCCGAACACATTTCATGAAAAAAATTTTGTCCCGCGAAAAATGCGATTTCATGCCCATATTTTGACTAATTTCCCTGAGCTATTTTACTGCCGAGATATTTAAAATTTAAGGAGTGGTCTTTGACTCAGAAACAGCACTGGCCAATCAAATTTAACTTTTTTTGCCACAAGAACCAAAATATACTTTTCTAAAGGTTTTTGGGTTGCTGAGCTTAAATCCGCTATCAGAAAAATTCTATTGGCTTCCGTTCTTGAAATATTACCGTTATTAAATGCAAAAAAAGGTTTTTATTTTATGACCAGGGACTTAAACTTTAGATTAAATTTAGTTTCTCTTTGGCTTACTAACTGAAACTTAAGATATCTCGAGCAATTAAAGAGATATCGGGAAAATTTAATAAGTTTTTGAAAGAAGAATATTAGTTCTTATAATCACCGGTACAAATTTGTTTAAAATGAATTACCCCACATAAAAACAGAAGCTCGAAAACAGCCAAAATGACTTTTTTTAGCATTTTATACGGTAATATCTCAAAAAACGGAGGCCAATCTAGACTTTATATTCGAGTTCAGCACATCAAAAGCCTATATAAAAGTATATCTTGGTTCTTGTGGCAAAAAAAAGTTCAATTTTGTTGGCCAGTGTAATTTATTGTGTAAATACCTTATTATTACTATTTTTTTTAAATTATTCTTTATTCAATTTTATATCTGTAGTCCGAAATAATGCGATTCACCCAGGCACAAAAGTTGGGAATAAAGAATAAAGTCTTTGTTTTTTTCAAATCGGTTCATTAATGCCTGAGATATGACCTATTGTTTATAACTGTCTCTCGCTTTTTATCTTTTATGAAAAAACAATTGGTCATATCTCAGATATCTCAGGCATTAATGAACCGATTTGAAAAATTTAAAGACTTTATTCTCTTGCTAGACATCAATTATAATATTACTCCTTTTGTTTTAAATACCACTTACCGATTTTGAGATAGTTCCTTTAGTTTATAAACTTTCAGAAATTTGTAAAAACTAACATTGCAGCTAGATTTTTCATCCCCAAAAACATATAAAAACACTTCCATATTGCGTTGATCTTAAAATCTATACCCAGAGCGGGTATAACGCTGAGTAATACTACGTTTCCACCTACCCTAAATCCGAGATTTAGCTAAGTAGATTTAGCATAAATCTCGAGTTTTATTCTAAATCTCGGATTGAAAGTAGGTGAAAATCTTAGAATTAGGGTAGCAGAACCCAAATCTGAGATTTAGCGAAGTAGATTTAAAATAAATCTCGAGATTTATTCTAAATCTACTTAGCTAAATCTCGGATTTAGCGTAGGTGGAAACATAGTATAAGGGAATAGTTTATTTTTCAAATTAACTTCAAAAATATGGGTCATATAGAAAAATTTATTAAGATACAAGTTATAGAAAATAAAACTTTCTACAAGTTTTACATATATAATTTTTGTCAATAATCAAAAATGGCTGAGTTATTCACTAAAACTTGTTTTTCCTTATATCCAAGATGGTGGCTTTGGCTCAAGCTCGATTTTCCTGAAAATTGGTTTTAAGCTCTCAGTGATCCCCACGATCCCCCACGATCTATTTTTTTCCATTTCAGCTTAATTTTGTTATGTTTGCATTTGGTGCTATATGTATGATGTATATGTAGGTTTCAGTACAAAAGTTATCGCCAAATCTGAAAATACTGAATTGAGTTTCTGATCTTAGAAGTTTCTGATGGTAATATTAAATGTTTACTGGGAGTTGCGTACAATCCAAATCGATAAATTTTAAATAGTTTTTTTCAGTTTTTAACTCCAAATAGACTTCAAACAAATCACCGTCAACCGCATTAACCGCATTTTATTTTAGGGGCGTTCATGAAACGTGTTTGGTAAACTTTTCAATTTTGCGATATGGTAAAGTTTTCCAGGTTGCATGAATAGGAACCCCTATAATAAATTGTATACCACCTAAGGCCATAAGGCCAGTCATAATGTCGGAAAAAACGGCTTAGAAATGCAAAATGATGATGTAAAAAATAAAAATACGAAATTGTAGGTCTGAACAGGATCTACAAATTTGATTTTAATATTTTTTTGGATATTTATCACCAAAAAATAGATAATGTCAAAAAATAAATCGCATATCGTAAATTTTTGACTTTTTTGATCGATATCTCGAAAACGGTTCATGATACGCAAAAAATGTGTATGCATGAATTGTAGAACATGGTAAAAGCTACAAAAAAGCACCTCGTAAAATTTTCGTATCTCGAAGGATAGCCGAGTTATTGTCAAAAAAGTTATTGCGGAAAAAGCTCATAGGAAATCTTGGTCGAAAACTTCAAGTTAAGCTTTTTTAAGCTCAACAATATATCCAAAATTTAGCTTTCTCGGTCATTTTGCATTTCCAAATGTATAGAATGACTGGACTATATTGTTTCAACTCAAAATATTTACATCAACTCTATGTACGACATCTACAAAATGAGCTAGAATTTTTTATTTGACCAATCAGAGCCTCTAAAACTTCAGAGACCTGCGCTGAATGCAAGGAATCTCATGTGTGTGTACAGTGGCGGATCCAGGGGGGGGGGGCACAAGGGATGGATTGGCAAAAAAAAACAGCAATAACAGTTAGAAATAAAGTGAAGTACCATACGACTCACTAACAAGCAGAAAATTTTAACGACCCACAGTGGTCTAAAACCTGGCCAAAAATATTTAGGCACATTTCCCACATACAATAGGTACCAAATGACCAAAAAGTTATTCGGAAGGAAAAATTTTCATTTTCTTGTTACAGTAAAAGCCACTTAAGTGCTAACCCTCTTACTCCTGGATTAGCCGGAAGAAAAAAAAATATAAAAAATCAGAAAATGCACGTACAATTCTGTGCTATATTAAAGTTAGTAATCTATTCTTTATTTAATTTTTTGACTTAAGTTGTTTCACCAAATAGTTTTTGAGAAATTAAGTTTTAAAGATGAAATTTTGAAAAAAAAAAATGTTTACGTTTTTTAATTGATTTTGTATAAAATTTTGCAATATTATGGACATAATTATACCATTAGTTAATGACCTAGTAGTTTTTAGTCAAATACTAAAGACTTCATTCTAATAAATATAAAAGTTCCTCAGAATAACAAAAAAAACTGAATCATACTTTTTTGCCGGGAAACCCAGTTTTGTTTTTTTTAAATTTGCATTAACCTTTTGTAACCCAAGGTCGTAAATTTAAAAATTAATAAGTCAATCGATTGGCCTTTATCTTTAATAAAACACGTATTTTTTAAAAATTCAATAAAGTCATTATTTACTTAGTTATTTCGATATTTTGGGAGTAAAAAAAAAGTTTAAATAATTTATTTTTATATAAAAATGCAAAAATTCAAGCAAAAAACTATCTAATATTAATTTTTAGGCACTTTCCTAAAATCCAATAATAAAACAGTGAGGGGTTTACTAACAAAAACTATTTTTTTTCTGAATTTCGTACTTTTTACACAAATTTGCTTATTTTCAAAAAAAGCCCAACTTTCAACATTAACTGTCAATTAAAAACAATTGGTGCTATTTATTAGAAATTTGAAGTACTATTTCGATAAAGCAATACTTAAAGATTATAATATTAGAAGCTTCAAAAGAAAAGAAAAAAATAGTTTGTAGAGCTTTTATGCAATCTTTTTCGGTTTATTACAGAAATGTCACATGGGGCTACAAGGGGTTAAATTGTTTTATACCTCAAGAATATTGTGTTCAAATTGTGGGTCTCTTGGAGCCAAATTGACCAATTTATGAGTATTTTAATACTTCCCTTAGGAACGTTTTAGTCTTTTAGTCCAGAGTTCAAAACTTTAAATCGTTATCCCCACAACTAATGTTTTCAACGCCGGTGCTCCTCATAACTTCAAAACTACTGCACCGATTCTTTTGAAATTTGGAACACTATTTTTTTTACATATTTTTAGAGGTATTCCTGGAGAAATTTTCTCAATAAAATAACATTTATAAAAATCTATAAGTAAGGGTCGCTTTTGAGGAGTTTTTTTCAAGGGGTCTTTATTTTCGGGGTGCAAACTTGGGCAAACTTCTGAAATGCAAGTTTGTTCTACATATCCAGCAGTTCTATAATATAAATTGTTTATGCAATTTTGTGACTTGTTCCGCTATTTTAAAAACACTAACGTTAAAAAAAAAAAACAACGAAAAAAATGCAAATTTTTGCATGGGAAAGGGATGCAACAATCAACAACATTCGCATTTTCAGCCAGAAATAGACAAGAGTTTCACTCAAGTTCTTTCTGTTATTATTCATATATTTTTAAAACTCTTATAGTGTGATTTCCTTTAAGTATGAACTTTAAGTTCGTGCCCCCGTGCCCCCCCCCCTGGATCCGCCTATGTGTGTGTATCTAGGAATGGTTTGGTCTTTTTGCAACTACAACTTCTTAGTCGTTTTCGGTTTAGTCGCAAGTGTGTGCATAATGTCCAAATGAACAATGAAAGTTCACAATTCATAAAATCGGAGAAAAAAAAGAACACAGTTCTTAGTTCTGAAATTCCCCGGTTTGCACTCAAAAACAGAAAATCGAACTAATCTATTGTCCGATCCATCGCTTATGGATCACTTCCCATTAGAACGTGTGTATTTTATCGAGCTGTCAGTTGAAAACTTTATTTAGTTCAAACGAAAGTGTTATGTTATTAAAACTTAATAAGGATACGAGATAAAACCACAATTTGAAGTCATGCATTTGACAATCATTTAAAAATAAGAGTGTTTGTACACTGCACACATGTAAACCCGACTGAAGTTATACTTCTCAGTTCTCACTCAGTATATGCACCGAAAATAAAATTTGATAATAACAGCTATCAAATTAACATTTTTCAGTGACAAAAGTCGTCCAACATTTAAAATATCAATTTTGATATGATTATCATATCAAGGGCAAAAGCCGTTGAATTCAGTGCGAACTGAAAACATCGACCATATCCTTGAATGGCAAACAAAAATGCCAATATATGTCAAATTTGCGGATTGAAGACGTACACTATGTGTAGAAAATAGAAGGTGTTCTTCTGCAACAATGATAAGAGAAAGAATTTGAATAAATTCCATGAATAAGGAAAGTCCAATGTAATAAAAATATACTTTACAAAACATACCTTGAATGCATACTAAACCATATATGGGTTATTAATTTTTTTGCTGGAAATCGACTTGCTGCATACTAACCCATATATGGTTTATGTTTCTAAAAATTTATATATATGTAAAAAAATAAAAAATGTTATGTAATACCTTTTTTCAACCCTTAATAAAGCTAAAAAATTGTTAAACAAATTTTTATTTCATTTCGTTCATAATTCATGCAGTAGAGGGTTAAGTATTTTCTTTTTTTTTCTTTCAAATCAAACAAAACATTACTGAAAGTGAAAATTCTTTATAAAATAGTGGTGATATTATTTTTTCTATTATAGGTTTATAGGTGATATAATTGTTTTGTTATTTTCTCCCAAACTATGTGAAGTGAAATCTTATTGCCGATCAAATTTTATCAGTGAATCATACATTTTTCTTCCAAAAAACACAAAGCGCCTTTAAATTAGTACACACACATTAAGAGTTTTTTATTTAATATTTTTCAATAATTTCGAATGAGAAATTGATATGAAAAATTGATAACAAAGTATCAAACAAAATTTCAAAAATGTGATATTTAAATATCATCCTGGTAATAAAAATATTATTTTGATATTTTAATTATCATAAAACACATTTTATGGAGCATTTGTTGCTGATATTTAAAAAATGTTAATTTGATATTTAAAAATGTTAAATTGTTATTGGTTTTTTTTCGGTGTGTAAATGAATTTCATTTGCTATTTTTAAATAATCCACACTTAGTTTTTTACATTTTTATCAATTGAACACTAAATGAATTCGTCCATCCTCCTTGCTTCCATGTTGTTTTCAATTTATTCTGTAAAATTTACTCAAGTCGTGCGGTTCTGAACGTACGGCATATGTTTAACGAAAGTAAACGAATTGCGCATATGTGCGATATGTTTTTTACTTGCGATATAGGTACTATATATCAAGTTATGCATTCGTACATCTGTCTGTCTGTCTGTCTATCTGTCTGTCTGTCTGTCTGTCTGTATAAGGACCTACAGCCTAAACGGATGGACCGATTAATGTCAAACTTGGTATGTAGCGTTATTTGGCGACTCTTCAGAGGGGTTTTTGGAATTAATTTTTTTTGGACCAAAAATAGCGGTACTTGTCATATATTTTAATATTTTTCTCTGCCTCTTTTCTGCCATGATACTCCTTTTAAATAAAAGAAAAAACAAAACCATCTGCAAAAAAATTTAACCTAAATTTAACCAGGTCCCAGAGCCGATTAATTTAAAATATTAAACAATGTATACAGCTGAAATATTTTTATCACCAAATCGTCAAAAAATTTTCAAGGGGTTAACTATTTAACGCGATTCACACACGGCCTAAAGTAGGTACTGCCAACTCTAAAGGTGAAACGACAGCCCTGCTACCCTTTAACATTCTTGTCAAAAAGTAAATTTTCATGGCGCGCCGCAAAAGAAGGATAACTTTAAAAATTATGGGCCACACAACACCTCATTCCATACAAAAACAGTTGAAACAGTTACACATGTTTTGCACAGAACTGTACGTTTAAAATATGAGTTTCATCTTTTTCTACTTGCTTTGATCAATCCAACTCCATCAGATTGTAGCAGGGCCGGATTTAAAGCTGTGGGGCCCGGGGCTGCAAAAAAGTGGGGCCCCCCTCTCAGCTAACTTATTTCCAAAATGAAATTAAGATTATTTTTGATAGTGGTTTTGTACCAGCCCTGTTTTTTTTACCTTCAATTCCATTTAACCAATAATTTTACTTAAACATGGAATTTCTTTAAATGTGGAATTGTGCTGGGATGCTTTTCCAATCATTTCTTTGGGAACAGAATTTTTATAAAAAGACGAAATTCAAAAAAAAAAAAAAAAATAGTTTATATTATATATTAAGCGTTTAAGTCAGGGATCCAAAAACAATCTTTTTGCTTTACTTTTTATGAGTTTATTTTCAGAAAGAGGCGAATTCCTGGGGTTAGGTACTTTGGGCAAATTCAATTGCTAATTTATTTCACACAGAGTCTCAATAAAAATATTTATATCTATTTAATATTGAAGGAGACAAGGTATTTCGTAATATTTAACTCAAATTTAAATTGTATCAACTCAGTAAGAAACTCGTTGCAAAAAAAAGTCTATCACCGCTTAGAAATAACGCAGAAAAAAAAATAGTATTCTCTTCATACCTATATGTGTTTCTTTTTAGTTTAAATCAAATTAAATTTATGCACTTGAAAACTTTGGATATTATATGCTTTACCTATTATTCTTAGGAGAGATTAATTACAAATCTCATTTTGACTAGATATCTTACATATTTCGAATTACTTTGTGACAAAGTTTGGAGGCTTCCAGTTAAAACAGGCATTTTTGAAATATTCGTTTTTATTCGTGGACTGTTAACTTAAATTTTGGGCATTATAAAAGTGTACCACATCATCTGACTGATGAGCCCAACTGTTTTTCCTTTGAAGTACAAACCAATAAAATTGAATTTATTTCAAACTGTCCACCAAAAAAAATTATTTTTTTGCATCATTCTTTTTTGGTGGTAAAATTCACTAAAGATGTTGTTTCTTGCCTTTCTCATAGTTTTACATTTAACAAATTTGTATGAAAAAAAATTAAAACTTTGAGCATACATTTTATTTTTATGGCGACAATAGCTGCGTTCCTTTGGGAATATTTATCTATACTGCTTGGTACTTAAAGCTGCTTTGAACTACTTTTTCAATATAGCAAAAGTAGTTCAAAGTAGTTTTAAGTACTAAGCAGTAAATAAATGTTTCCAAAGGAATGCAGGTAATGATGCAGGTTCTTTGTTTTTTTTTTTGATTTTGTGGGGGCCCCTATTTTGTGGGGGTCCAGGGCTGTAGCCCCGGTTGCCCCGCACTAAATTCGGCCCTGGATTGTATGATCATTAAAAATTTCCAAGAATATTTAGGCAACTTTTTAATATTCATCATTATTTTGCGAAATACAATAGTTTTTATATTATATACCTACAGACTTTTGAAATAAGGAATTTAGTTAAACAGCATTACAATAATGCTACTTATTTTGCTAATAAGTAGGTAACTGGATTCTGAATTTACAGTATTTTGAAATACAGAATTTTAATCATACAGTATCGTACAGTATTTATCGCTTATAAGAAACACGCTTATAAGAAAACCTCGCTTAAAAGAAACTCGAACAAAAGCACCGTGTACCTTACCATATATTTTAATGTTGAATTATGTGTTTATAAGAAACACGTTTATAAGAAAAACACTGATAAAAGAAACATTTTTCAAACCACGAACTTTATTGCTCACACATAAAGTTGGTTGGATTTAAGAAACTTTCAAAAAAATCACGAAACTAAAAAAACATGAACCCTTAAGAAAAATTCAAAGCAACCTGTGCAAATGTCATTTGAGTTTGAAATTATTTGAAATTATTTGAAAAGAATTTCAGTTCAGTGTTCAATTTGTTATTTGTTGTGTTTGTGTTCTTTATATCTCTGCTGTGTTTACCTTTGCTAAAAATATTGCGAAATAATGGCTGTGTTCCTTTGGGCTCAGCAAAGTACTTTTTAGTGCATCTGAATCCATTCAAAGACATTTTTTCTATTGAAGAAATGAAGTTGAATACAAGAATTCAAACAGAACTACTTAGCAGATGATACTTCAGGCCAAAGGAACACAACTAATTCACTTAAAACTAAATTGATACATAATCCTTGAATAAATTAAATCGGGAAAAAATAGAAAAGAAATCTGTGAAAAATATAAAATAGCTACATAATATATAAAGTTATATAATTGGATTGATGGATTGAATATTTAGGCGAGGATAAGTTTGTGGTACTTCTTGGTAGGTATATTTCTATAAGAAACTTGTTTCTTATATCCGTTGTAAGAATATAAGAAACACTCGGTTATAAGAAACAAATATTGTGCAATTTTTGAGTTTCTTATAAGCGTTATGTACTGTACAGCATTATACAGAATTTTGATCATACAGCATTTTGAAATACAGTATTACGACCCGCTCCCTCTTCAAAAACTAAATTTCCTCTCCCGGCTAAACGGGAGGGAATAGACACTCCCGTCCCACACAATTTTTTTCTTGTCTTGACCCAACCTAAATTCTTCCTGAATCAACCCGCATATCGTTCCACTCAATGGTTGCCAACCCAAAAATCACGGTTCATAATTGTGCTGTTCATAACTCTGGTTTTTCATAACTTCGGTTTTTTATAACTCTGGTATTCAAAACTCCGTTACTATTTCCTTTTTAAGTTGTTATTAATTTGTGAATCCACAAGAAACTTATCAAAAACTAACCGAATTCACTAACCACGTTTCTATAGTTATTTTTTTTTTTTTTTGCTCGTAGGTAAGCCGACGATTTGTTCCATTTTAATTTGCGAATTGCGATAATCACCCCGCCAAAAAAACTGGACAGTTTTGAAATTTTTATTCGATAAATTGGAAGCATATGTGGCACTGAAATTATTTCAATCAATTTTGGCTTGGGGTCGAATTAAGGCACACTTTCGTTAACGAATGGTTGCCATGTGTCCCTATCTTTTTCTACTGATTAAATAGAGAGAGCAATAGTCAAAACGTTAACGTATGATCGTAATCGTATGCGGTGATTCGACCCCCTGATTTGAGCAACGATACGAATCGTTTATAATAAATAATAATATGAAGACAATAACTAAATCATTCTTAAAATTAAACAAAAAGAAAAACATTGAAGTGTATTTACTTTTGGCCTCCATACCTAGTAGCCATGGAGCCACTGCGTCATTCTCTTTGGCTGACTTTATTATTGTTTCAGGAAGGGGTAGTGAGTGCCTGACCATAGCTCCATATAGACCATACTCAGCCATAATAGTGCTGCGACCCCAGCATTTTTCAGTCTTTCGCCATTTCGCACGGCGATTTTGAAACCAAACCTAAAAATAGAAACAATAAAATACATAATAGTTATTAATCCATAAATATATATATCTAAGTATGTACATTGCACATATACAAATCTTTGAATAAAATTTTGAAAATTTGAACAGATGGGACATGGATGAATATTGACATTAAAGAAAAGTATGAAAAAGTGCTTAACCTCTTCTATGTTAATTTCCTTATCCATAAGAATTTTTATTTAAATCGAAGGGTAAACATTGTGCAATCATAGAAATGTCACTGGAAAAAAGACATTATTGAAATAAAAGTCAAAACGTTTTTTGCTATCATAAAAAAATACAAGTATCATCCCCCATATTAAAATTTGTTTTTAAATGTTTGTTTGATGGTCCGAAAGACAATGCTCAAAAAGGTTAAATTTAATCCCGTTGGTATTTTGCCGCCGTCATCAATTGGTAGAGAACGTTTAACGATTTCCTGAAACTGTTTAATGTTCTGGAAGATAATCTAATTTGGTCACTTATATGCGAAGATTCATTATTTTGCATTATTTACGTAGAATTCCTAAAATTTTACATAATGGAGCTGTATCTGAAGGATAACATTAGCATATTATTAAGTCATAATACCATGACAATGCAAACGGGGTAATGGATTATTTTACTTCGAGTATTATATTACAAGAATGAATAAATAGTTAATAATTTATATTAATTTACCAATACTATTTATTCAAAAATTATTTTAGGTAGATTTTGAAACTTTGTGGATTAGTAGTTGAGTTGGGCACTTTAGTTCATTTGAGTGATAGATCAATTTAGTTCAAATCACGCTACTACTAGTTCATTTTAGTTCAATTTATTTCAATTACTCCATTTTTGTTAGATTCTAAAAAAAAAACAAAATTACTTTGTTCCAAATGTTACCAAATTTATGTTGCCTTATGAAGAAACGCTGAAACTGGCAAAAGCGAATTTGTTCACTTTTAAATCTTATAGCCTGTCCTCACTAGAGCCCAAATGAGGTAATTTCCCAAATTATATCATTTCGAATATTAAATCGCATAGGAAAAAAATCAAATTTAAACTGACATAATAAGAGAAAGTATCTCATTTGCCAAATTATTTCACTATCTCATTCTTGAGGTAAAGGAGTTGGATGCAAAGAGTTGGATGCAGTTTCATAGGCACTTTGGTTTCTGAACCACTATTCTTTGAACGTCCTTCGGTCTAAAAGGGTGCCGTCGCACATTGGTGGCAATAATTCAAAAATGAAAATTTGAATTGTTTTTTTTTTCGGTAAAATAATATCCACTTTATTAAAAAATTTAAATAATTTCTTTCTAGATATCTCGGGGAGAGTACGATAACTTAGGCGACAAGAATTGATAACGGTATTTTGTAGAGGAGTTCAATACAATCATTTTTTTACTATGGGAGGGGCAATTTTCTAAAATATGACGTAAAATACAAAAAACAAAAAATATTAAAAAACAACTGCAACACTTACAGTTATGAATGATACCTTTTTCAAGAGTTAAAAAAATACACATTACCTAAATACTATTTTTACCAAGACTGTGAATTTATATATGAAATTAATCAATGAAATAAACTGCTTCAATAAATTTCTTATCACATACTGAAAACCATATGCTTCTATGAGTTTCCGAGACCATTGAAAATAAGAAAATTACCTTTCTATCAAGTTTTCATTTTCTGGACTATTTTCGTCAATATTAACAGCTTTTTAATTTATAGTATAAATTACGACAATGACCTTATGAGTCGTCTGTCGAGTAATTTATTATTTATACATTATACATTATATTAGTATGGAGCCCTCAGTTTCGGGTACGTAGGAATGAGTAATGCAAAAAAAAAAAAATGTGGAAAATTGAGCTAAAGTTCTGCGATCAGTTTTAATATGCGTGTTTCATAAGAAATTTTAAAGTCAAGTAGACTAAAAGTTATGTTCGAGGTAAGCCCGGGTTATAATTTCTGTGTCATTCAAATCTGTGTGTTGTGTGTTTTGTTTTTCCTCGGTGACAAAGTTTGGAAATTCCATATGCAGAGGGACTTCCTTTCACCAAAGAATATAACAAAAAATGATGGTGTAAGGTGAGCGCAAGTTGTTTTGTCATGTCATTTAGCGACTGCTATAGGTTGCTGTTTATTTTGTTAAAAAATCTTCTTCGCTAATCGCGAATTAAATTGAACTAAGTTAATGAAATAAGTTCACTAATTCACCGAAATGAACTACACAGAGAAAAATAGACCACATAAAATAGAACAAAAACAATAAGATTTCTCTATTGTTTTCATCCAAGAAGGAAACCTTATTAAAACAATCGGGTTTTCCTTATTGTTTAAAAATCTGCACTTGTAGGGTTTTAAGAGGAAAAAAACAGACGACCAGGCTGGGGATTGAACTGGGGCCTTTCAATCATGAGTCGCACACTTTACCACCTGAACCAACCTGCCATAAAAATATTGATAGCAATTTTCGTTCTAGTGCCAAGATGAAAACTAAAATGAATTTTTCACTCAAATTTTAAGAAGATTTTCTCTATAAAAATAATAAGAAATCTCCTTAAAAAAACTTTATTAATCGTTGACTTTAATAAGATTTCCTTATGAAATGTATGGATAGTAAAACAATAAGGCAATCTGTTATTTTTTAGGGGGTCATATTTTTCTCTGCGTAGTTCATTGAACTACTTCGTTGTTCGTTTGCGAACATAAAGTCTAATTAGTAGAACTGATGGTGTATACAGGGGAAAAAAGTAGGTGAAAAACTATTGTAACGGTAGGTTAGGTTAGGTAGAAATGGCTGTCAGGAAAACAACTGAAACACTTAGACCATTTATTAAACCAGTTGGAGCTATTAATGAAGCGGTGAAGGTTGAAGATTTCAGTACTTATTAGTTCACTAGTATCTTCTAAGAAATATTTTTCCAAGTATTTTTTACGTCTACTGGAAAGGGCAGGACATGAGCAGAGAAGATGTTGGATTGTTTCTTCTTCTTCCTCATCAAGGCAACTTCTACAGAAGTCGTTAGAGATTACGCCAAGTCTTATGGCGTGTCTACCTATGAGACAGTGTCCTGTTAAGACACCTATTACAGAGCTGATATGCAATCTGCTTAGAGACAATAAATTTTTTGAACGTTTTGGATTTAGCCTAGGCCAGATCTGCTTGGTCGTTTGGCAAGTTATAATGTTTGACCATCGTATGTTTGTTCCCTCTATAGCTTCTTGCTTCAGCATGAGTTTGCACGTTGCGATTGGTATACCAATATTTGCCTTATTGGGTAAAATTGGTATTAGAGTTCCATTTCTGGCGAGTTCGTCTGCTTCACAGTTTCCCAGAATATCTCTGTGACCCGGCACCCAAAAGAGGTGAATGTTAAACTCCATGAGAGATGATCGACAGTCGCGGGCAGTTACGGAGTTTGTGGAAACCGAAACTAACGATTTAAGGGCGGCCTGGCTATCAGAGAAGATGCGAATATCCGATGTAGATATCACGTTTTCTTTGAGCCAAGTCAGTACTTCTTTAATCGCCATTATTTCCGCTTAGAACACGCTGCAGTGATTAGGGAGACGGAGACATTAAGTCTATCTGAGTAAACCCCGCCACCCACTCCGTCGTTGGTTTTAGAACCATCTGTGAAGAAATGAATTGAATCATCTCTCAGAAACTCGGCATTGTCCCATTCTGATCTATTTGGGATGGTGACTTCATAATTATTGCCAAAAACCAATTGTGGGGTGGTGTAGTCGGAGTGACTATGGATTGATCCGAATGAATTCAGAATATTTGTGTGACCAATGGAGTTATTGGTCCATTGAGAGATGGCTTGGAGTCTTATAGCAGTGCTCGCGGCCACCTGCTTGCTGAATATATCTATGGGTGGAAGATTGAGTAATATATCAAGAGCGGCGGAAGGTGTCGAACGGAGAGCTCCGCTGATGCACATGCAGGCTGAACGTTGGACTTTGCTTAACTTGTCGCGATATGTTACTTTTTCCAGAGCAGTCCACCAAACTGCTATCCCGTAAGTGAGAATAGGTCTGATGACCGCAGTGAATAGCCAATGAGTTATTTTAGGAGATAGTCCCCATTTATTCCCCATAGCTTTTTTGCAAGAAAAGAGTGCCACTGTGGCTTTTCTTATTCTTTCTTGTATGTTGGTTTTCCAGTTTAATTTGCTATCCAAAATAAGACCCAGGTATTTGGCTTCGCTGGCAAAATTAAGTGGAACACCATTAATAGAGGGGGGGTCTAGTTGTGGAATTTTATATTTCTTTGTAAAGAGGACCAGTTCTGTTTTTTGAGGATTTACCCCCAATCCAAAGTTTGTTGCCCATTTTAGTAGCTTATTGAGAGCAGTTTGCATTAGTTCTATTATAGTATGGAGATGTTTTCCTGATACAGCAATGGCGACGTCGTCAGCGTATGCAATCACTTTGAATCCATCTACTTCTAGATTGACTAGTAGTTCGTTAACCACTAAGTTCCACAGGAGTGGGGAGAGTACCCCTTCTTGTGGTGTACCTCTACTAACAGATCTTCTTGCTGAGAAATCTCCTAGAGTTGAGTTAATAATTCTGCTTTTCAGCATAAGGTCTACTAGCTCGCTCAGTGAGCTATCTACTTTAAGGTTCTTCAGTGCATTTGTGATTGCTATGTTGCTGACGTTGTTGAACGCGCCTTCAATATCAAGAAATGCAACTAAGGTGAACTCTTTGTGATGGAGGGAATATTCAATAGTGCGCACTACAGTATGTAGTGCTGTTTCAACCGATTTCCCTTTACAATAAGCGTGTTGTGCTGTAGATATATGATTGGGATCTATGACATTACGCAAGTGGATATCAATCATTCGTTCTAGAGTTTTAAGAAGGAATGATGATAAGCTGAATTTGCCTGCTTTGGGTATGAATACAACTTTAACTTCAGGGATGTGTTTCAAGTTTACACATCCATTCAGAATTATCTCTAAGATGGGAATTAGAATATCTGATGCCATTTGAAGTTCGGCTGGTATTATACCATCCGGTCCAGCGGATTTGTATGGTTTGAAGGCGTTGATGGCCCACTTTAGCTTCTCTCTTGTAATCAGACCGAGATTGTTTTTATATATATACTATAACTTCGCTTTGTGTTTTCTTGATTTTTATTTATTTCGCATTTTCATTACAAGTCCAATGAGTTGTTTCCCCAAGGTTCATTTCGCTTTTAGTTTATTTTGGCATCTGGTTATTCCGTCTTCAGTTTTGTGGACGTTACCTGGGTGGTGGGTTTTGAAGACGTTACCTTAAATTGTAAAGAATTTGTTTTTTTTTTCTTTTTTCTACATTTTTAAAATTAACAGGCACTCAAAATGACGCGAATTATTCGCCACCATTTGTTTCGTCATGTTATGTCATGTGGATGTTAATAGCCTAAGGGCGTTAACATCCACAATTAAAAATTAACATCCACAAAAAAAATGACGAAACAAATCGTCGCCCGAGAGTTGTTTTGTCGTAAACGCCAAAATGCACTTTTTTAAACTGGGTATGTAGTAATAGGTTTTAGAACGTTCTCTTTTCATTTCTGTTATCAGATTTGTCCTATCGTTTACCGTTACTGAGATAATTAGTGTGCATTTTGTCGTATATCCACAAAATAAGCATCGAATTAGCTTTGGTTTGTCGTAAGCGCCAACTTTTGGCGTTTACGACAAAAATTCTATGTATTTTTCAGCTTTTTTTTCTTCAGTATTGGTTTGTCGTACGTCGTACAAAACAGATAGGGTAGAAAATTTCGAACTTGTTTTGTCTTACATGTATGTAGATATATGACCCAAATAGAATATAAACAAATATAATAAATCTACTAGAAAAGTATTTATTGAAAATAAGGACTTCATGTGCTATAAGGACAACGAATTTAAAAACTAAGGGCTGCATTAAGCTTTGCGCTACTTGAGGTTTTGCACTATTCCTAGAGGTGCAAGGAAGAAAAAAGTGCATCTGAGAGACATCTCAAATGTTGTATTTAATTTTGTCATGGTTCTTGTCGTTTGTTCCTGCCGCTAGATACTTGACCTCATCCTCGGTCGCAAGTACCGCTTATAAATATGTACACTTGTTGATCTTCTATCGAACACAAGATCAAGAAGTCGACCGTCGGTCGCGGGCGCCGCTTCGTTCAAGACAACAAGTCGACTGTAGTCGTGGGCGCCGAGCCCGTGGCGCCTCTTCGTTCACGCGTTGTCGTGAACGAAGCGAAAAAGGGTTGCTGTGAGTTTTGTTATTGCACCCGCTCACAAAAAACACCTGCTGGTCGAAAATTATTTTTTGAAGGCGCCATTGTTCTTCGCTAAATTTGCGTTATTGTTTTGCAAATTGATGATACTGATGATACTTTTACACTATTTTATAAAGCGAGCGGTAGAAAAGTGGAATATAAAAGCTCATCAATATTTAAAACATATAAAAAGTCTACCATAGCAACTCCTGTAAATTTGTTCAGCCAATGTCTTCAAATTACTAAAAAATCTAACTCGATAACTAAGGATAAGATTATTGATATTAAAAGCCTTTTCATATTTATGCCTAAATCAGACCAAGAATATTATGAAGCGTTATTCAAATCAAAAAATTAGAATAAATTCTTTAGTTTGATATTTATTTAATTTACTTTTATTTATGACCATATATTAATTTATTAATTTAACCAAACTTGGTTTATTTTTATTTTATTTCTTTCATATTTCATAGCCAAAGGATGACTTTTATTTTTTGTTAAGACATTTTTTAATTTTTTTTATGTTTATGGTCATATTTTTTGGTTTTTCTTTATTTTAAATCTATTTATTTTAATAATTGAGCCTCTAAGTCAAACCAATACTACTTCTATGTAATAAGAAACTATTTTTTAAATGTTTAATTAATAAATAAAAACGAACTGTGAACATTTTTTTATTTATTTTTTAGTATTGGAATGTTGTACGTGCGCCTACTTTGTCGTACGTGTACGGGATGGAAAAAAAGTTGATTTTGGTGGCGTTTACGACAAACTGATTTTGGATAAAAACCTTGATAATTTGAAAACTAAAATAGATGTGACAATTTTGACAACATAAATATGAAGAAGATATCGCACAAAATATTCTATTAAAAATTGAAAAAAATCTATCGGCCAGTTTTTTTTTTATAAAAGCTCAAACCTTAAAATGCGATTTCCCAAAATTCCAAAATTGGCGTATACGACAAAACAATTCTCAGGCGACGAAATGGTGGCGAAATAATTAAAGTACAAGTGAACTAAAGGCGACTTAATTCCAAAACGAAATAATGAAAAAACGAAGTAATCAATAACAAAATAAACTAAAAACGAAGTCATAAGAAAACGGAGTATAAGTTTGTTGAAATAAGGAAAAACGAAATAAATAAAACAATATAATATAATAAAACAATATAATATAATAAAACAATTAAAATACGAAACAATAAAATAGCGAATCGACTTAGACGAAACAACCAAAAACCGGAATAAGAAAAGCAAAACAAACCATACCCCTTTTCAAGGCACTGGGCACTAAAGGGTTTGTTGAGAGAATTTTTCTTAATCTAGAGGCTTCTAAAGAGTCTTATATTTTTTCACAGAAATTTCTCCAAGAAGATGTTTTACATTTTCTTAGCTGTTTTTTGTAGACTTTCAGGGATTCTTAGTATAGGTCCCAGTCTGAAACATCTCTAGTGGATTTGGCGAGATTGAAAAGTTTTCTACAAGCTTTTCTGTGCGGTTCTAGCCCTGAGTTCCACTAGTGTGGCTTCTGCTTTCCTCTTACTTGTAGGAGTGGGCAGGAGTTATTCATTGATAGGTTAAGGGCAGAAGTGAGATCATTGACTTTGTTGTCGAGATCGATTGTATTTGAGGAATAACTTAGAAATTCGGGTTTAAGTAAGCTTTTCAGAGTTTCCCTGATTGTAACGGTAAATGTGTATTCTATTTTGTAATGTTTCTAAAAAAGACGTATTTTAATCGGTCAATAGAGTAGGTTCACCCAGTTTAAAGTAAGTTTGGGTTCAAAGAAACTTAGATTAGTGGGCGGTTTTTTTGGTGGAGTTAAGGTAGGTTTATTTAAATATGTATTGAGGGAAGAAGACAAAATAAAAATCAAGTTGTAGAGCGAACAAAATTAAGGTGTGTGTGTAAAATCGAGAAAAAATGAAATTCGTAGAACCTAGTTCTACAGTTCTTTAAAAAATAAAGAAAATTAAAAAAAAAACTGTAATAAAAATATGATACGAGGAGAAAAGAGCCAAAAAATGAAAAGAAAACAAAACAAAAGAAAATGCACTATCCTTTGGTTGGTATTCGATTCTTCCGTATTAAAATCATACATTAAATTTTCCCCTGCAAGTACTCTTTGAACTGTAGACCGGTGAGACAAAAAATGTATCCAGAATATCCAGAACGCAAAAATAAAGAAACAGAAATAGCTTAAAAAGAATGCCAATCAGCTGTTCAACCACATTTTTAAGTTTAAACACAAACATAAAAATCGTCTTTTATTATTTCATGTACAAGATGGAGAAATAAAAATAGTTAGAATAAAAACTTTTGTATTAATAAATTATTTTTTCACACAATTTTAATTTATTTGTGAGCAAGAATTGCTTCAGAGCGAATTTTAATTTATATAGTATAAGTTTGTTGGAATAAGGAAAAACAAAATAAATAAAAAACTAAACAATTAAAATACGAAACAATAAAATAGCGAATCGACTTAGACGAAACAACCAAAAACCGAAATAAGAAAAGCAAAACAAACCATACCCTGCGTAAATATATGAGAGAAATGAAGATACATACTTAGTTATATTTCACAAATTTTCTGTGCGACAAGTCGTTCTAGAGATATTGAGATTCATACTTAGAAGAAACCCCTCTTGAATGCTGCATTCAAACTAAGGCCGTGTGTGAATTGGGTTAAATATTAAACCTTTGTTAAATTTTTGGCACTATTGAGGTGAAAAAGAAAAATTTCAGCTGTCAAGAATTTAATGGGCTCTGTACCTGTGTGAATTGGAATAAATTTTAGACTTGGCTAAATAAATGTGTTTAAGCTGCAAAACAAAAGAATTAATGGTGTTCAAAACTTTAATAAATCCAATTCACACACGGCCTAAGCTGACGTCACAAATTTTTTCAGATTGGGACAAATCGGGACAGCAAAAAAATACGTGAAATCGGAAATAAAAAAAATAATAAAAAGAATAACGTAGGTGATTACAAACATTTCCATGCATAAGACTGGAGGCAATGCAGAAAGTTCGTTATTTATAAAAGTAACGAAGCAAAAAGATAAGATATTTGAAATGAATCACTTCGGAGACAAATTTTATTCTTCAGTATAAAGCATAATGAATTAGTAGTCACATAATACTTCATTTCAAAAAAAAATAAGTATTTTCTTAGAGCCCCAAAAATGATAATTGACCAGCCGCCAACAAATGATACATCAGAGGCCAAAAAAAAAAAAAAAAATGCACGACTGGGTCGCACGAACTTGCTCTTAGAGTTCAAGTTGCTTAAGTTTTTAAAAATGTTTACATACATAGAAACTTTGAAATGTAGGTATATAAAAAACTAATTTTTTATAGATAACACTGGTCAACAAAATTTAACTTTTTTTTGCCACAAGAACCCAAATATACTTTTCTAGTAGTTTTTGGGTTGCTGAATCCGAATCTGAAGTCAGAAAAATTTGATTGGCCTTCGTTTTTGAAATATTACCGTTAGAAAATGTCAAAAAACGTAATTTTGGCTGTTTTCGAGGTTCTGTTTTTATGTGGGGTAATTCATTATAAACAAATTTGTAATGGTTATTATAAGAACAGATATTCTTCTTTCAAAAACTGTTTAAATTTTCCCGATATCTCTTTAATTGCTCGAGATATCTTTAGTTTCATTTAATAAGTCAAAGAGAAACTAAACTCTAAAGTTTAAGTCACTGGCCACAGAATTTTTGCCACAAGAACCAAAATATACTTTTCTGAAGGTTTTTGAGCTGCTGAACTCAAATCCGCAATCGGAAAAATTCTATTAGCCTCCGTTCTTGAAATATAACCGTTATAAAAAAAAAAAACCCTTTTTTGCATTTTATAACGGTAATATTTTAAGGACGAAGGCTAATAGAATTTTTCTGATTGTGGATTCGAGTTCAGCAACCCAAAAATCTTCAGAAAAGTATATTTTGATTCTTGTGGCAAAAAAAGTGTAATTTGGTTGGCCAGTGTTGTTTCTGATTCAAAGACCGCTACTTAAATTTTAAATATCTCGGACAATAAAAGAGATATCGGAAAGATTTAAACATTTTTTGAATGAATAAAACTAGCTCTTATTGGCACCGTTACAAATTTATTCACAATTAATTACTCCACATAAAAACATAACCTCGAAAACAGCCAAAATTACGGTTTTTGACATTTTCTAACGGTAATATTTCAAAAACGAAGGCCAATCAAATTTTTCTGACTTCAGATTCGGATTCAGCACCCCAAAAACTACTAGAAAAGTGTATTTTGGTTCTTCTGGCAAAAACCTTGTTGACCAGTGTAATTTTTTGAAAAAAAAGTTTTAAAATAACATTGGAATGCCATTTTGTAGAAATCACTAATCAACATCTAAAAACTAAATTTCAAAAAAATTCAATGTCCCGTTTTCGAAAATCGATTTTTCAAAAAAAAAATTTCAAAATTTTTTTAAAAATCCAAAAATTATTTTTTTCAAAATTTTTGGCTTATATTTAAAGTAAATAAATGCTTTTGAATAAAAAATTTCGTTGAAATACAATAAGCAGTTTTACAGAAAATCCGATTTGAAAAAAGCGGTCCAATAGCAGGTACCGTTAATAATGATTTTGAAAAAATTGTTTTTTCTTCAAAAGATAACCCTTGTTTAAAAACTAACATTTGAATTTTTTTTAACAAAATCGTTGGAGCCCTTTTCGTGAAATTAAACTTTTCCCAAATTTTTGTATGACAGGTACCGTTATTTTTGGTCCAAAAAAATTAGTTTCAAAAACCCCTCTGGAGAGTCTCCAAAAACTGCTACATAGCAAGTTTGGAGTCAATCGGTCCATCCGTTTAGGCTCTAGTCCTTTATACAGACAGACTGACAGACAGACGGACTTCCGCGACCCACTTTTTTGGCATTCTGTATCATCGTAATGTCATGGAAAAATGTTATCTCAACTTTTTTTTTTGCAAGAATGCATAGCTTGATATATAGTACCAATATCGCAAATAAAAATAGGGCGAATACGTACTTTTCAATTGGTCTTATTTTCTATATCAAAGGGATCCCAAATATCAAAGGAGCTCCAAAATGTATTCTGAAATCGAATGGAATGTGAATGCATTATTTTTTGTCTTGCAAACGAAAGTCATTTATGAATTAATATTCGAAGAAAATGGTAATTTATCCATTGATGTATCCATTTTTATTTGTAATTAATTTTAATTTCAGAAAACAATGAATTATTGAATGAAAAACAAAAAAAACACTGATTGAACATTGAATTCTGATTTGAAATCGAGAAGAGAATGTCTCTTCTGAGAAGCATTCTAGCTGTCAATTTCATGCCAATAAAACGGTTTCAGAAGGCTTCTGAATGATTCCGGAGGCTTCCGGACGGTCAATCGAAAACGACATTAGCCATTTTTATTTTATTATATATTTTTTATTTAAAAATATATTGAATACAAAAAATCTTAATTCTGTTACCCACAAGAGTGAATCATCAATTTTCATTTTTTCTCCCTAAAGGTGTCGAACAAAGACTGATTAAAATGTGGGAATGTCCGGACATTTTGTAAATCGGGATAGATATCGGGACAGGGTCTAAATGTCAGGACTGTCCCACCGAAATCGTGACGTGTGGTAGCCCTACAATTGCTAATAAAATGGTATTCCAATTGGCAGTACACACATTATCGCAAAACAGAGGATCCGAGAAGGTAGTCCGGAAGAGTATTTTCGTCGGTCTGTCTATGTTCCGTTTTTGGACCATTTATACAGCTAAAAAATTGACAAAGCTTGGTTTGTTCGTTGAGTCGTTCTGGTGGTGAGTCCCATGTCAGCCCCCTAATACCTTTAGGCCCCGTTCGCACTAGTTTCGAATTAAGTTGGCAAAAGTCACTTTGCTTTTCAAGCGAAGATATATTCCCCGAAAAACATATTCAGCCTTATTGTGATTTTCACGTGAACAAGATACCACCCGGAAAAATAAAATTTCACTTTTCCTTTATTGTGAGTTGCGGACGACAAGTTGTTCGCGTCCCGAAATACGTATTTTGAATTTTTTTCAGTTAATATACGAAGTAAGCAGCTCACTTAAATTTGTATGAAAAACAAAAAAACTAGTTTAGCGGAAAATGCTCATTTCCTTCCGATGAAACTTGCAATTCGGAATTTCGCACAGCTATCAGTACCAAACGAACAAAAGAAAATGAAGAAAATTATCTCGTAAACCGGATGAAAACCAAAACAAACCCAATTTTTAAAGAACTTTTTTTTTTAAACTCATACCTACAAATCGATTTCAAGTGTTTTTATTTTTTGGTAACTACATACGTTCTACTTTAAATTAATCTAGTGTCTAAAATACGAAAAAATTACGGAATTTAAAATACATACATTTCTATACTGTATTTATTAACAAATGTATGGAGAACACAATGACAAATGTCCGAACTTCCCAATAGCTTTTTAAATTCCGGGCGAACAAAAATATTTCGAGCGAAAAATTGTCCACGTGAAGCACACAACAGTGTTATTACCCCTTAAAAAATCAATTATGTAACTATTGAAAATGTAAATAGTTAAATCTAAGCTGAATATTCGAAAAAATTCTCTATCAACAAAGTCAAAAACTACAATTTTGGACTTTTGTTCAAACTTCTGCAAAAATTATAAAATTTTTTAAGATCGTTTTAAATAGAATTATCTTCTAAATGATTGTTCATAGAAAAAAATTACTTTTTAGGAGGAGTTTAGAATCTTTTGACATTTTCAGATTTAATCACTACGTAAACAATGGTAGGTACTACCTACATACATTTTTGCCGACTTCCAAAAAGGAGTAGGTATTCAATTCGTCTGTATTTTTTTTTTTTTTTAAGTTTGTTACCGCATAACTTTGGACCGAGTGAACCAATTTTTATAATTCTTTTTGTATTGGAAAGCTAGTGGCTGCAGTGGTCCCATTTCAATTTCGTTCACTTTTAGCCATAGGAACTATTTTAAAATTCATAAAACCCAGTTTTGATCCATGGAAGTCGGTTTTGTTTTTTTTGCTAAAAATGATTATCAATTTTCCATTAGACGAAATTTCATTTTTTTTTGTTGTCAAGTGTTACTTTCAGTTTCCACAAATATTATGGTTTTTCACAGATAACAATCCTAGCTAACCACAAAGAAAATAATTGGCCAACGCTGATGCACGTGTCTGATAATATTATGTTTTGACTATAAGCTAAGTAGTGTTGAATGATTAAGCATTGTATGTCGAAATTTAATATGTTCCTTTCTATTCGAAGATTAATCCTAAAACGTGAATGGTTTATTTATTTGAGATGTTATTATTAATTAACTACTTTGATATTATTACATATTCTCACAGTTACTGCAAATAACTAATTTTAAAAAATATACGCGTATTTACTTAATCTTTAATTTTGTATTTGAAACACAAATAAAAATAAAAGTTAATAGTTTTAATTGAAAAAATCATACCTACTTATATAAAAAGTCGTCGCAAATTGAAGTTCCTTATGTGCTTTTCAATAAAAGTCACTCAATCATTAGTTGATACATTATTTTCTGTTTTTGAACAAAATAAAATAAATACCTACCAACATAAATAATCAAAAAAGAAACGTAGCTAAGCAGATCAACCCTTTTGAAATTTTGAACATCATTTAGCGAACACAAATAATAATAAACAATAAATTAACACCCCTTCTCAAAATGTTTACTTACTTCAATTGTAACCAAAAGATTTCACTTGCAATCCAATATCCTTAACACACTCACAAAACGTGTACAGAGCATCCCTTGAGATATCCTTACACCCTGCTGTGCAAACCGACTATGTGCTCCTGCACAGAAAGCGTATTTATTTGTTTAAGAAACCCTTAAACACCAAATTACACATTTACAAATTGTATTCTACAAATACAAAGTACCATTGAAGGAGAAAAATTTCAAAATTCAGGCGTGCGCCTGTTATTTCATCACATAAAGATATTTTTGACTTGGTTCAATAAGAAAGTATGGGTTTTGTGTAAAAGGTCCTATAGTTTAAAATTAACCCCTTGTAGCCCCGTGTGACATATCTGTTACAAACCAACAAAGATCCTACAAAAACTGTACAATCTATAATATTTTTCTTACATTACATTCCATATTAAACTAATCCGATGATAAATCTGCGGACTAGAAGCACTGCACCTTGGGAATCTTAGTCCATTTGGCTAATATATATTTCTTATTTTGAAGCTTATAATATAAATTTTTAACTATTGCTTTATCGAAATAGTACACCATATTTCTACTAAATGGCACCACTATAGTTTTTAATTTGCAGTTAATGTTGAAAGTTCGGCTAACCTTGCGCACAGAGGCACTTTCAGTTTTTATTTCATGGATCGATAGGGGTATATTTAAAAGGCTTACGCCAAATTTCTCACCACCTGATCATTGTTATTAGCGGAGTTATTCACAAAAATGCATTTTTTGGGATATTTTACTTCTAAGCTTATATCTTTGCTCTAGTTTGTTGTAGACCAAAAAATAAACATTCATTCTCTTCCTTATAATATTTTCTATCGTTGTATTTAATTTCATTGTATTAAAGTGATTAACTACAAAAGTCAATTTCTAGTTGTTAAAAACCACATTTTCGATTATTTCCAAAAAAGCTTATATTATGGTTAACATTTTTCTACCTTAACTTTGTAGCCCTCTTAATTTCCTGCATTTTAAAGAATAAATCTTTATCACTTAAGATGGCTGAGCAATTGATAAATGAACGCACGAAAAACCGGTGCGAAACCACCCAAAAATATCGGTTTTTGGGAATAATTCGACTTCAGAATGTCCTAACGATGTTGGGAAAGTGTAAAAAAATAAATATTAGATCGATTTTTGTTTGAATTTTTCCATTTGTATACAAAAATATATTAAACTTATTTTTTTACTCCGTAAAGTTCGAAATAACTAATTAAATAATTAATATTGATATTGAATTAAAAAAAAAGTGTTATATTATAGTTAAAGGCGACTTGCGTTATTAATTTTGAAATTTATGATCTTTATTTTATTTGTTTTATAGTTAAAGGCGACTTGCGTTATTAATTTTAAAATTTATGATCTTGCAAGGGGTTAACTTAAATCTTAAATTGTTCGGTATCACCGTGTCAGGACCATTTCACACGACGATGCCAAAAACTGTCCCGGGACCGCGTAAACACCCCCCCTTAGATGTTTCCAAGATACACATTCTTTTACTTTGCAACCACCCAAAAGGGGCGTTTACCCGGTTCCGGACCGGTTTTCGCCGTCGCGCACTGGGGCAAAACGACCATAATTTTTTGTGGAATTAAATCAGTCGGTAGAGTTATAAGCCTGAATCTATATGAAAAATATCTTTAGATCATTACCTGTGTTTTTTTGGCATTAGTATCCGTACAGTTGGCATTTATATGCATTACAAAAACAACACGCAGCTGCCGATAGGAATGGAAGCTAAACCAAGCTGCGGATAGAATTTTGACGAGGTTTATAAGTTTAAGTTTTCCTTTCTCTTGGTGCGTTCATATACATTTTTGTTCCATGCTGATGTTTGCGAAATCCTACTGCGGATAGATTTGCCAAAAAACAAACCTATTGGCTTAATCTAGTTCAACGTATGTAAAATTTGAAATCAATTATTTCGAATCAATTTGATTTAAATATTAAAATTATAATACTGGGTTTTGAAAAAGGTATAATTTAAAACTGTCAGTATTGCCGTTGTTTTTAAGAAAGTTGCCTCTCCTCCCTAAACGGGGGGAGATAGACACCCTGTCTCAAAAAAAAATATGATCCGATTTTAGTAAAAACGGTTTATTATAGCCGAGACCTCCAGGAAAAAAGTCTCATTTTAGCTTTTGTCGTCATTTTGGGTCAACCTTAAACTAGTTCAGGATCTTTGTGCTATTATTATCGATTTTTTGTGTTTTTCTGTATCCTGTTTCCAAAACCCGGATTTAAGCCTCAAAATTATTATTTCCGGAACTGCGCATAATATTGACAATCTCCGTGTCAAAAGAACGTATTCACACTTTTTTTCCAAATATTTATAAAAATCCTCCTTAAATTCACATGAAAGAATATTTTTTTTTGCAAAAAACCGCAAACTTTTCTTGCAGTTCCATAAAAAAGACAACCTTCATGGTTGCATACAAATTTTGCCTGTGGTACGGCCCATTCTGGGCTCACGTCTTCTAGCGAGATCTTTACTTCCTCTGGGTTAGGTTAGGTAGGTAAGGTAAGGTTAGGATTAGGTTAGATTAGTTTGGTTACACTAGTTTAGGTTAGGCTAGGTTAGGTTAGGTTAGGTTAGGTTAGGTTAGGTTAGGTTAGGTTAGGTTAGGTTAGGTTAGGTTAGGTTAGGTTAGGTTAGGTTAGGTTAGGTTAGGTTAGGTTAGGTTAGGTTAGGTTAGGTTAGGTTTGGTTAGGTTAGGTTAGGTTAGGTTAGGTTAGGTTAGGTTAGGTTAGGTTAGGTTAGGTTAGGTTAGGTTAGGTTAGGTTAGGTTAGGTTAGGTTAGGTTAGGTTAGGTTAGGTTAGGTTAGGTTAGGTTAGGTTAGGTTAGGTTAGGTTAGGTTAGGTTAGGTTAGGTTAGGTTAGGTTAGGTTAGGTTAGGTTAGGTTAGGTTAGGTTAGGTTAGGTTAGGTTAGGTTAGGTTAGGTTAGGTTAGGTTAGGTTAGGTTAGGTTAGGTTAGGTTAGGTTAGGTTAGGTTAGGTTAGATTAGGTTAGGTTAGGTTAGGTTAGGTTAGGTTTTTTTTTTTTTTTTTTTTTATAATGAGCGCGCACTAAAGGGGTTTTGGGTACCCTTTATATGTATGTATTTGTATACACAGTACGAGCTTTAGGAAAAGAGGAAGGGATGTAAAAGGAGATACCGATGCACATTGGTTTTAAAGTTCTGAACATTAAAATGGGTGGGAAAAACTGAGGCGGGTAACAGTAAGGGGGGGGATAGATTTAGTTCGCAAATTTTTTTTAAAGTTTCAATAATGTTTCTTCGTATTGTTTTTATTTTCTTTAAATTGGAGAAAGTTCTTTCGGTGGTTGACGTTGAAACCAGCAGTGTAACTTATATCTTTAATAAAATTATATATGGGTACTAGGAAAACTTTCTTCGGGGCTGCTATCGAGGGCTTTTAATGAGTTCATAGAGGAAGTATTATTCCTTCTGATAAAATATCTTTTCTGAGTTTTTAATTCTTCACACAGAGAAAAATATGACCAGGACCACCTAAAAACTAACAGATTTTCTTATTGAACTGTTTTATGAAGAAACCTTATTAAAATCAGCAATTAATTACACAGTGTAACACTCAAAATATACGCGAGCGGAGACCTATCAGGTTTTGTAGAGCTAGTCGCACTGATTACGAAACGGTATTTGAAAATCCCCTAACACCCCCAAAATCTGGAGTTACGGGCAAAAAACGGTTTTTTGGACCTTCACCCATTGAAAAAATTCTAGCTTCGACAATTTTTTACCCATTTTCGATAAAAACAAATAAAAACAAAAAATATTTTGAAAAAAAAAATCTGATAAAATAATTTTTCAATTTTCTCAAAAACTAGAAGACATAGAAACATATAGTTTTCACTGTTCGATAAGGAATCAATTGAAGCAGTTTTCTGTGTGAGTAACTTTTTTACTAAAATTCACAGTCTGGACAAAACTAGTATAAAATGAGTTAAAAAATTTTTTTTTTGCCTATTTTTAACATTGAAATCGATTATTTCAAAAACTATTGGTTATATTATATTGATTTAAAAATTAAAATCAAATGTACAATTTTTCCTTTCAGAAATGGTATCATTTATTACTGTAAGTATTGCCGTTGTTTTTTAATAATTTTTTTTTATTTTGATTATTTTTTTTTAGAAAAATGCCCCTCCCACCTAAACGGGGAGAGATAGACCCGCCTCCCAAAGAAAAAAATGTTTGTATTGAGCTCCTCTACAAAAACCCGTTATCAAATCCTGGCGCCCAAGTTATCCTACTACGTGCCGAAACAACATTTTTGTTCTATACCTAAAAGTTCGAATTTCTCTATCTGGGTTGAAATCGAAAAATTTTTTTTTCTAAGCTTATTTTGAAGTGATTTTCATAAAAAATACCTCGATTGATTGGGAATTAGATATAGTTTTAGAATATATTTTTTAAATAGCATGTTGTTTTGAAAACATATACTTTAAATTGATGCCGAAGTTGGGCAAATGACGAAAAAAATGGAATTTTCGAATTTTGACAGCTTATAAATTCTAAGTGGTTTAACCGAGTTACATGTTTTATACATTGTTGAAAAGGTATATTTATCTTCTATCAGAAACTGTAAAAAAATCGAAAATGGGTAAAAAATTGTCGAAGCTAGAATTTTTTCAATGGGTGAAGGTCCAAAAAACCGTTTTTTGCCCGTAACTCCAGATTTTGGGGGTGTTAGGGGATTTTCAAATACCGTTTCGTAATCAGTGCGACTAGCTCTACAAAACCTGATAGGTTTCCGCCCGCGTATATTTTGAAACCTCATTTTTGTAACACCGTGTTATTAAATATTATTTTCATGGAGAAAATCTTTTTGAAATTTAGTAAAAATTTCATTATTTCAAATTTTGCAATAAGGAAAACCCGAGTGTTAAAATAATATTTCCTTCTTGGATGAAAACCATAAGGAAATCTTATTGTTTTTGTTCTATTTTACGTGTTCTTGTTTTCTCGGTGGAAGAATAGAAGATTGTCCTGCAGCCAAATGTTTGGTAAAACTCAACAGTTTCATTAAATTCTTTAGCTGCTTTGTCTATTTCAGACGAAGAATTCTTGGAAAGAACCAAAATCCTTTCTAGTATGTTTTCATGGTTTCTAAATTTTTCTTCAAGGCCCATTATTTAGAAATCGAGAAAAGGTTGAAAACAGTAACACGAAAATATTCTTTTCTGTACTTTGAACCGAAGGGTTCGAACGATTCTTTTGTCGCTTCACTATTCTCTTATGTTTGAAGCCTATGTCAAGGACTTCAGTTATTTTTTTTTTTGGAACCTACAAACACTTTCGAAAATGAGTCGCCTTCTGCCCGTTTAATTTTTAGTTGATCTCTTAAATCTTTGGCGAGATCCAAAGCTTGGACTAAGTCTAAATTCACTCTTTGAAACTCCGACTTAATGGCAACGAGAGTTGGTAAACCATATTTATAACCTTTAAACTAATCAAAAACTCAAAATCCATAGCGTTTTTTTTCAGAGTGTGTTTCTTTAACTTATTTGTTCATGACTGGTTATGTTGTACAATTATCGATCCCAATCAATGGGGGGGGGATATATCCCCCTGATCCCCCCCCCCCCCTATCTACGCCACTGGCGGGTAATGCATTCCACATTCTAGTAGTGCGACTAAAGAAAGAATCTCTGTATTTGACGGTACGTCCGAAATTGGGCTCAAGTGTAAACTGATGGACATTCCTTGAAGTACGAGTATTACGGTTGAATTGTTTAAGGGGAGGAATGCAGCTAGCTATTTCATTAGAACATTTTTTAAAAAAGTACCTATAAAATAAGGACAGGCATGATACATTCCGGCGGTGCTCAAGAGGTGGTATTGTATCAGTAATGGACCTATCACCTATCATTTTAAAAGCTCTATTTTGAATTCTATCCAAATAACTCAAGTGGGTCTTAGGAGCACCTGCCCAGATATGGGAATTATACTCGAGCTTTGGACGAATATATGCTTTATAAATTATAGCCAGATCAGAAGGGGTGAAATATTTCTTACATCTTCGGAGAAAACCTAAGCATTTCGCAGAGTTTTTGGCTACATCGAATATGTGCTCATTCCACAAAAGGTGGTTTGTAATGGACATACCTAGAATCGAAAGCTGATCAGTTTCCTCGATGCAAGTACCACTCATGGATAGTGGCAAAGTGGGAAGGTTTCGCTTTAATGATAGTAAGCAGCATTGTGTTTTAGAAGCATTAAATTCTACGCGGTTTCTTATTCCCCATTGAACAATGCATTCGAGATCAGAATTTAATGAGCTTATCATATTTTGCCCTTGGAGTTCCACATCCGAAGGACATGGGTGTGAATCTTCAAACGAATATGAAAAGCTGAGGGTACTATCATCTGCGAAACAATTTAATGGATTAGAAGTTTCAGAGAGCAAATCATTAATGAAAATGAGAAAGAGAGTCGGAGACAAAACGGAGCCCTGGGGCACACCAGCGTTTATTTTGTGGGTTTCAGACTTAAAACCATCCAAAACGACTGGAATTGAACGGTTCGAAAGGTAATTTCTAATCCAACGAAGAAGAGATTCATCAATACCGAATGCAAGCATTTTCGATAAGAGAGCTCGATGCCAAACTCTATCAAATGCCTTTGAAATATCAAGCGCAACAATCTTACTTTCTCCAAAACGATGTAAAGATTTGTTCCACTGATCGGTGAGATAAACCATCAAATCACCAGTGGATCTATTGCTACGAAAGCCATACTGCCGGTCATTAAGAAGCTTCCGTTCTTCAAGATATTTCTCAAGCTGGAAATTAATCAGTGTTTCCATGACCTTGGAAAGAAGGGACGTAAGTGCAATCGGACGATAGTTAGAGGGTGAAGAAGATTCGCCTTTTTTAGGGACAGGCTGGACAAATGCTGTTCTCCATCCACTCGGAAAGAGACCTGTAGAGTAGGACAGATGGAAAAGCTTACGCAGTGGTTTTGCCAGCGTAGAAGAACACCTCTTCAGAACAATGAGAGGGATACTATCCGGGCCAGCGGATTTGTGTATGTCAAGGTCTTTAAGAACTCTTGCCACTGCACGAGTACGAAAAAAGATAGGTCCCATAAAACTATTTACTCGCTCAAGTGAAGGGGGAGTCATGACACTTTCTGTTAACGTTGAATTGGCAGCGAATTGTCTGACGAGAAGGTTGGCTTTCTCAAGAGAACTAACAAAAGGAGTGTCATTGTAAGCGAGCGTTGGAACCGAAGATGTTGTAGAGTTTCGAATATTTTTCACAAATGACCAAAAATTTTTACTACCTGTGGGACACTGTAGTATTTTTTGTCTTAATTTTTGCTCATGCAAAAATTTGATTCGTCGAGTATGGGCGTTGCTGGCCTTTCTAGCTTGCTTAAATCTTATCCGATTTTCCTCAGTGGGGTTGGCTTTATAATAACGGAACATTACCTCTTTTTCCCTGATAACCTCTTTACAGCTCGAATCAAACCACGAATTCTCTTTCGGTTTGATTCATAGCCGTAGCTAGGATTTCATTTCGGGGGGGTTAGCTCAGACCAAACAAAATTTTTTTTTAGAAATCACAATACTTTATATCAACTATATGTAACTGCAGTCGATTCTAAATCCCGCTAAATCAAATAGTCATTTGAACTGTGTAGAAGCGAAAAATTTGCCAATATCCTTTTTAAGTATTTTTTAGGAGAGGAATTCGTAGTTAAAAGTTTAAAAAAGCCCTGCTTACGGTAAACGAATTTAAAAATGGCCGAATATTCAGCGGCATCTCTAGTTTTGTAGGTACAAAGAGTGATAAGTTGGTTGATATAAATTGCGAGCGTTAGCGAGGAAGAAAAATTTTTTTAAGAAACAAATTTTAACCATTCTAAGGCTTTATAAAAAAAATTATTTCGTACAATTTAATATATAAAACATTGAAAAATAGACTTTTTCTTGCACAGAAATTTTGTAGCAGAAAATTGACAGGTACATTCTATCTATTGAGTTCTAAATGAAATTAGCAATACTTAAAAACCAAAATTATAAATAATCCAAGTTGTTTCACATGAGCTAATTACACTGGTCAACAAGGTTTTTGTTACAGAAACCAGGGTATACTTTTCTATAGGCTGAGCTCGAATCCGAAGTCAGAAAAATTCTATCACATCACGTTTTGGAGATATTCCCGTTATAAAATCAAAATGCCGATTTTACTAGTTTTCAAAGTTATTTTTTAGCGTTTACTTATTTTTTTTTAAATTAAATTTGTAACAGTTTCTAAAAGAATTGTGTCAAAATTTGAAAGCGATTGGTACAGAACTCTTCGATATTTGCTATTAAAAGCAAATAAATATGAGATGCCCCAAACACTTTGATTTCAAGTTATGATTTCTCGAGGAAGAAAATAGATATTTAAAAGATTTAAACGGATTTAGAGAGACAAAACTTAATTCTTTTAGAAACTGTTACAAATTCAATTTAAAAAAAAATAAGTAAACGCTAAAAAATAACCCTGAAAACTGGTACAAAGCGGCATTTTCGATTTTCTAACGGGAATATCTCAAAAACGTGATGTGATCGAATTTTTCTGACTTCGGTTTCGAGCTCAGCACACAAAAAACCTATAGAAGAGTATACCCTGGTTTCTGTAACAAAAAAGAAGTTTAATTTTGTTGACCAGTGTTAGGTATACTTCACTTTGAAATTTAACAATAAACTGAAATTGTTTAATTTTATAATTTGAAACAAAAGAATAACGAAATGTTGTAATTACAGTGCTTTGCAAAAGTATAATCGCACCATATATAATCGCTATTTATATAAAACCGAGTATTGCAGCAACAAATTGAAAAATTATAATGATCAAACGCGCAAGACATATTCTTGTTGAAAATTGATTGCTCCACAAAAAAGGTCTTATTAACTTTTTTCATTAATCTAACCATTCTAAAGATATTCGAGGTCAAAGTTAAAAAAAAATATAAAAACATTTTATATTTTTAAAAAATTTCTAATTCACTGAAACTTCATTACTTTCAAATTAGCAAGATATATTCTTGTAGGGGCTTAAACGTTCTACAAAAAATTCCTTGGAATGAAATTGATTGCTTTAACCGTTTAGAAGATATTCGTATCCAAACCAATGCTCACTGATTTGAATAGTTTTCTTATGACCCGTATGCATTGCGATTTGGATACGAATATCTTCTAAACGGTTAAAGCAATCAATTTCATTCCAAGGAATTTTTTGTAGAACGTTTAAGCCCCTACAAGAATATATCTTGCTAATTTGAAAATAATGAAGTTTCAGTGAATTAGAAATTTTTTAAAAATATAAAATGTTTTTATATTTTTTTTTAACTTTGACCTCGAATATCTTTAGAATGGTTAGATTAATGAAAAAAGTTAATAAGACCTTTTTTGTGGAGCAATCAATTTTCAACAAGAATATGTCTTGCGCGTTTGATGATTATAATTTTTCAATTTGTTACAAAATTAAGAACAAAAAACGAATTTTTAAAGATTTTCTCGATTTTTGGACCTCAAATATCTATTCAACGGTTAGATAAACGAAAAAAGTATATAAGGCCTTTTTTGTAGAGCGTTCAATTTCCTACAAGAATATGAAAAGAAATTTGCTAAAAAGTCAATTAATAAAAAAATAATTTTTTTTTAGTAGAAGCTTGATGTAAAAATGGAAAATTGCAAAGCGGAGGACCTTCCCATTAATATAAAGAGCTCATATTTGGTGTGTATATTCTAGAGGGGTCAAGCAATCGATTTTTCGGAGTACCAAATCAAAAAAAAAAAATTTCGATTTTTTTGACCCACCCTAAGCAACACCCTACTATTTTTTATTAAAGGGGATCAAAAAACAAGAATATTGAGAAGAACTACAGTCTCTGAATAAATCGATACATTTATTTTCGCTTACATACTGGATTTAAGGTTAACATAGAACAAAAGTGGGTAATAAGCAACTGAAGATATCTCGGACAGTATAAAAGATGTCTGAAAGATTTAAATAGATGTAATATTTCAAAAACGAGATGTGATCGAATAAGTCCGTCTTTGGATTCGAGTTCGGCCACCGAAACCCTTTGAAAAAGCATAGTTTATTCTCGGCACCAAAAACCCTGCATAAGTACTTGTGGTATTTAAAGGGTTCTTAAAAGAGAATTTTAAGGTGTTAACATAGTGCTTAAGGAAATGGTCAAAGAGATAAAAACTCTTTGTAATGGACCAAACAATTTTTGTTTTCCTTTATACAAACTTCATCGACAGCTTCTGCAACGATGCAAAATTGGTAGTGATTTTAAGGGAGATTTTCGTAGGTATAGGTAATCAAATCACTAAAATACAAAAACAAACTATTTAGTCCTGCATATATTAGACTTGTATATGTTTATAATATAAATATCTTTTGATTTTCTGAAAAAACATTTCGGAGGGGGGGGGGTTAAACACCCAAAACCCCCCCCCCCCTAAATACGGCTATGGTTTGATTGTTTTAGCCCTATTCGGGATAAAATTTCTCATTCCGGAGAGAATTAAGTTTGTGATCATATCTGTACTGGAATCAACGTCACTATTGAGGAAACATAGCGACCAGTTAAAGTTTTTGAAATAAGCGTTGAGACCCTCCCAGTTGGCTTTCTCATATTGCCAAACAGTTCTCTTAGGAGTTTTTTCTTTAACTGGATTTTTTTGACAAGAGAAATTCGCAGATATGACACAATGATCTGATGTGCCTAGAGGCGATAATACACTTACAGTGTATTTATCAGGGTCAGAGGTAAGGAACAAGTCTAGAGTATTTTCAGCCCGACCAGTGACGTCCGAAATTCGAGTCGGCTCGTTAACTAGTTGAGTTAAGTGGTTTAACTCAGCAAAAATCTCAACATACCTTTCTTCGGGTGTTGTCTGGCCCGAAAAGCGAAGCCAAGAAGAATTGTGTACATTGAAATCGCCCGTAATGACGATTTCAGTGCGAGGGTGAAGGGTAACAATCCTTTGAATGGAGTCGGATAGAGCATCAAATTCATTAGAAGTTGGATTACTATCCAGATTTGGACTTCGATAAATAAAACATGTATGGATGATGCGCTTGTTAATTGTAAATTTGAACCACATGAAATTAAAATTAGTGTTAATACACTGACCGTATTGTGGTTGAAGTTGATAGGCAACATCATTTCTAATATATATGGCGAGACCGTGGTGAGAAAAGAATAATGGCACCAAGCAATACCCATTAAGATTGAATTCAGAACATTCTGAATTTTCACTTATCTGGGTCTCACCTAGTGCCAAAACAGCTGGCCTGTTTTGCACAGTATAAATGTACACATCGCAAAAACTCGATCTAAGCCCACGAATGTTGGCATAATCGACCCTGAAATTACCTACCATTTAAATATACTAAAACTTTAAAAAACCTTATCCTAACCGACGGTTAGGTTAGGTTAGGTTAGGTTAGGTTAGGTTAGGTTAGGTTAGGTTAGGTTAGGTTAGGTTAGGTTAGGTTAGGTTAGGTTAGGTTAGGTTAGGTTAGGTTAGGTTAGGTTAGGTTAGGTTAGGTTAGGTTAGGTTAGGTTAGGTTAGGTTAGGTTAGGTTAGGTTAGGTTAGGTTAGGTTAGGTTAGGTTAGGTTAGGTTAGGTTAGGTTAGGTTAGGTTAGGTTAGGTTAGGTTAGGTTAGGTTAGGTTAGGTTAGGTTAGGTTAGGTTAGGTTAGGTTAGGTTAGGTTAGGTTAGGTTAGGTTAGGTTAGGTTAGGTTAGGTTAGGTTAGGTTAGGTTAGGTTAGGTTAGGTTAGGTTAGGTTAGGTTAGGTTAGGTTAGGTTAGGTTAGGTTAGGTTAGGTTAGGTTAGGTTATGTGATTAGGTTAGGTTAGGTTAGGTTAGGTTAGGTTAGGTTAGGTTAGGTTAGGTTAGGTTAGGTTAGGTTAGGTTAGGTTAGGTTAGGTTAGGTTAGGTTAGGTTAGGTTAGGTTAGGTTAGGTTAGGTTAGGTTAGGTTAGGTTAGGTTAGGTTAGGTTAGGTTAGGTTAGGTTAGGTTAGGTTAGGTTAGGTTAGGTTAGGTTAGGTTAGGTTAGGTTAGGTTAGGTTAGGTTAGGTTAGGTTAGGTTAGGTTAGGTTAGGTTAGGTTAGGTTAGGTTAGGTTAGGTTAGGTTAGGTTAGGTTAGGTTAGGTTAGGTAAGGTTAGGTAAGGAACGCGGAACTGATTGCCAAACCTGTATCGTCAGGTGCATAGCCTCCTCGAATGCGGCTTCCACTTCCATTTTCGCCTTTTTGGGGCTCTTCTATTTTTGACTGCACATAAGCTATGATCAAATCCTCCTTGTTAAAAAGTGGGATATCCTGTCTTTAGATCGGTTTCGGTGTTTTATTGTCAGCTGGCCTGACAGGATGAGTTAGGAATAGTGTTAAAAAATAAAAATAATAATAATAATCATAAAATGTTTTTGTGCTCACAATTATTTTAATTGTTGTTGCACAGGGTTGTAAATATATCAATTGAAAAAAAAAAATGGATCAATATTTATTACAGAAAAAAAAGTTATTGTAACTGAAAAAAATTTGCATAGAAAAAATAATTTATTGCAACTGAAAAATACATAATTGCATTAAAAAGAAATTTGTATTGCAAATAAAAAAAATGTTATTGCAACTTAAAAATATTTGCATTAAAAATAAATTTTTTATTGGAAATAAAAACATTATTGCATTAAAAAAAATTTTATTGCAGATTAAAAACTTTATGCATTGAAAAAAAAAAATCAATGCAAATGTGTGCATTAAATTTTTTTTTAAATATTCGCCGAATTTCTATTTGGCTATTTGACAATAGATTAGCTATTATAAGAAATTGAGAAAAAAATATTTAATGCACACATTTTGCATTGAATTTTTTTTTTCAATGCAGAGAATTTGACCGGACACAGTTTAATTTGAAGGTGAAATAAAGTGTTGAATATTTTTAGTAGATAGTAAATAAAGTGATTTAAATAGTGTGTTTATTTGACTGAATTATAAAAGTAAATTTAATTGAAATGAAGTGTGTTTTTATTTGAACGGAAAGAAAAAGTGGAAACTAAATAAACGAAATAACTTTCATTGCGAACCTTAATGAAACATTACAATATTTAAAGCGAAAAAAAAACATGATAAATCTTCATAGATATAACAACGGAGGCGTATACTGCATACAAGAGGGGGATGCATTCACGGCGGCGGCGGCGTCTGTTTAACAGTTTAAGATGGATTTAAAATCCGAACAAGGATTATATTCAAAGCTTTTAAAAAGAAATTGAATTAGTTAGCTAGCTTTCACCAGTAGCTAAATTGTCACTATTTTCTGAATACCTTAATTAAAATATGTTTAAATATGCTGTTTTAAAAAAGCAGCCATAACTACTATAAAGCAATCTGATCACATACCGTTTTTCTTTGGTGATTCTTAAAACTACTCTCCTGATTTGTTCGGTTCCAAATGCGAATGCGAAACGAAAAAAATTTAGGTAGGTAATATTTTTTATTCAACTACCTATCACATTTTCTACACTATTTTATCTTTTGTAAAAAACATTGGCATGTCCCTCCCCCTTCCAAGAAGTAAGCCTGTATACGCCTCTGATATACATATAATAATTTTAATGATAGCGCAATAAATACAACACAGAATATAAATAAATAAATAAATAAAAATTCTTGTACCCACTTGAAAAAATATCATAGGGAAATAATAAATAACTCATAGGTACACGAAATAAAATAATTGGGTATACAAATAAAGATAATGGCCAACGAGCACGTGTTTTCCACAGCAGGACTTCATCAGTGAAAATAAAATCCACCACAGTATGCGGCGCCATCCATACCACTGCCGTACTTACATAGGTACGTGTTGGATGTTAGGTTTTTTGGAAGACTGATTTTCATTTTAACGAGATGAGTAACAAATTTGTTAAAAGTAAAACAAAAAAAAAGAAGGACATCATTTTTCTGTTATTCGGAAATTATTAGAAAACTGTTTTGAGTTTTATGCCACTAACTACATTTCTCATACACACGTGCCATAATAAGTCGACGCTCTGACACACTCCAGGGTGGTAACGATTTTTTTGTGTTCTGTGTAGTGAATTGCGATATTGTCTTTGCAAATGAAGGACATACTTGTATTTAAGCAACTATTGAGGTGTCTCTTCTCAAGGGGATTATGATGAGGAATGGTATTGTTGATGGTAGTTTAGTCAAGTTAACGCTTTAAATCAAATCCTAAAAATATCTTTTTCTCTGTTGAGTGTTGACGTTACAAAAAAAAGATATTTTTAACACTTTTAAAATTATTACTCTCAAAGGAAATCTTATTTTCTTGTTGTGATTTTTAATGTCGAAATGATATTGAAGTACTCATTTGTTTGTTCAAGTAGTACGCTATAAGCTCAGTTTCAGTAATACAAATTGTTTCCAAATTTTAGCCGAACTAAAATAAATCTGAGAATTTTTGCCGTAATGTAGGCACTTCGAGTTAATGGACTTAATATGTAATATATTATTACACTTTACAAAACAGTTTGATACTTCTAAGTCTAAAGCTTAAATAGTTATATCCATTTAACTGGGACACGAGTTTCGTACGAACCCACCTTCGTACAGCACATGGGGTATATTCGTACAGGATATTTAAAAAGTTAATTCGACTTCCTTTTGCTTTGTGAAATAACAAATAGGTACCGTGTTTTAAAACATTTACGCCCGTATTTATTAGGTTTGCTTAAATTGGTTCTTAAAAAAATTCGTTGAGCCAACGAAAATTTAATTAATTCTCAGCCGATGAAAAATTTAATTGGCTCGAAGAAATGGCTTTCATATGTTAATGAAGAACTTCATCAATTAACGAAAACTGTCGTATTTTAATGAAATTTTTCATAAAAATTTTTGATCGAGAATTAATGAATCACTTTACGAATTTTTTTTATCAATTAACGTAAAATTTTATTAAACACGATGATATTTTTCGTTAGTCAATGTATTTTTTGATTATTTTTTTGAAAGGAGCTTTCGTAAGCTAACGAATTTTTTCGTAAATTTTATTAATATTTTAATGAAATTACGAAAAAATTTTCCTTAGCTGACGAAACTTTTCGTTGTATTAATTATTATTCTTTTAGTAGATTATACTTACTTTATTTTCTTAAGCCTACGAATTTTTTCGTAAGCATATGAAATTTTTCGTAGGAATACGAATTTTTTCGTCCATTTTTTCTTCCCTTAATTTTGGAATAAAAAACCTGAAATTCAAAAAAAGTGGAGCGGAGCGAAAATTTTTAACCTTAAAATTTGTTATTTTGAATTGAATTTTTAATCATGGGAGAAGATATTCTAAATTAAATATATCGAATACAAAAATTAAATTAAATACATTGAAAATTTTGAATAATATATGGTGAACTTTATCGTATCCGTTATTGTTTGGAACAGTTTTTTTGGGCCGGAACTAAGAACCCAACCATTAGGCACATTAGGATGTCATCTATGTAATTTGAAAGAAAACAACAAAATTAAGTTATAATGTTTTAAGAGACAAAAATATTTTTTTTATAAAACATTGGAAGCAATAATCGAATGGTACTTACTTTTCTCTGTCTCATTGTTCATCCACTTTTCTTGGAGAGCTTGGTCATGGTGACGCTCGTGGTTGCACTTTAAACAGGTGTAGAAGGGTGTCTTGTTTTTGAAGTACAATAAGTAGTCTTTTTCGATAGGAATTCCAATTGATTCCCTCCTTTTTTTTTGTCTCCGGTTGTTGAAGTTATTAATATTTTTGAAAAGATAAAACTGAATCAGTTTACAATTTATCTTACCTATAAAATGCTCGAGTAGGTAAATGGCCCGAATTCTAGCTAAAAAAAAATATTTTAACTTCTCTTGGTTAGGATCAGCTTTTTTAATGTTACCTAATAAAAACACCTCTTATTTTTCTTATTGTTTGTACAGAATATTTTTTATTTTTCCGCGTGATAAGTGACTCGCGTGATTTAAACCGACCACAAGAAACAAAAGTACAGCGCGCTTTGGTTGCATTTTTTCGTTAGTCTACGTTTTTTTTTTTCGTTAGCACTTATTTATTTTCATAAACAGATGTACTCTTTCAAAAGCCGATGTAATATTTCATTAGTCTATGAAAAATTATCATAAGCCAATTATTTATTTCCGTAAAAAGATGAAGATTTTCGTTAGTTAATGCTGAATTTAATGAATTTTTTCGTTAATTAATTAAAACTTTGATAAAGTTAGGAAAAAAATCTTATTTATATTCTTTAAAATGAGTATGAAATTTTTCGTTAAGTGATGAATCTTTTCATTAAATTGGATTTTTTGGCACAAAAAAGGGAGAAAAAGTGTATGAGACGTTTTCATTAATTGATGAAGGTTTTCATATCACGAAGAATTACATATTTTCGTTGAGCCAACAAAATTTTTGCTGGGCCAACGAAAATGTAGTGTATGAAACGATTTTCGTAATTTAACGAAATTTATTATTTTCAGTCAAAGGTTGTTTGTATAAAAAAATGGCGACTAAATGACTTAAGGTGTGATTGTTTAAAATGTGGTTTTCGACTCGTGTCTTGATTAGACTTGGCCAAAAAAATAAAATATTTTTTTTTTTTGAAAGTTACTTCGAAAACCTTGTTCAGGATGATGAAAAAAAAATTTTGTGAAAATTTGAGCCGTTAAAAAAAATTTTAAGAGGTCTATCATCGATGTTTTTTATTTTTATACATGATATGATGTTTTACAACAGAACGGCTAGACGATCAAAGTAAAAAAAAATTCTGTTCATTTTTTCATATATAAAATTAAATTTCCTACAAAAAAGATCTAATTGAAAATTTTCGTCAGACGAGCCGTATTCGAGTAATTAAGCTTTTTAAATCGAAGTGTTTTTTCAATTTGACTGTTTCACTTTGGAATTTTGTGATGAGCAAATAAGTGAATAGAAAAATAAAACCACGACAGATTCTTATAGGAAATTTAATTCTCTACAAAAAAGGTCTTGTAGTAATTTTCCCTAAATTGAGTTCTAAAGAAGTTATTCACGATTTAAATCGAGAAAAAAATTAAAAAATCAATTTTAAATTTCAAAATTTTCTAATTCACTGAAAATTCAATATTTTCAAATTAGCAAGATGTTTTCTTGTAGGGACTTAAACGTTCAATAAAAAGTTCCTTGGCAGCAAATTAATTGCTTTAACCGTTTAGAAGATAATCGTATTCAAATCGCAATGCATACTTGTCATAAGAAAACTATTGAAATCAGTGGACATTGGTTTTGATACGAATATCTTCTTAACGGTTAAAGCAATTAATTTGCTGCCAGGGAACTTTTTATAGAACGTTTAAGTCCCTACAAGAAAACATCTTGCTAATTTGAAAATATTGAATTTTCAGTGAATTAGAAAATTTTGAAATTGAAAATTGATTTTTTAATTTTTTTCTCGATTTAAATCGTGAGTAACTTTTTTAGAACTCAATTTAGGGAAAATTACTACAAGACCTTTTTTGTAGAAAATTAAATTTCCTATAAGAATCTGTCGTGGTTTTATTTTTCTATTCACTTATTTGCTCATCACAAAATTCCAAAGTGAAACAGTCAAATTGAAAAAACACTTCGATTTAAAAAGCTTAATTACTCGAATACGGCTCGTCTGACGAAAATTTTCAATTAGATCTTTTTTGTAGGAAATTTAATTTTATATAAGAAAAAATGAACAGACATTTTTTTTACTTTGATCGTCTAGCAGTTCTGTTGTAAAACATCATATCATGTATAAAAATGTAAAAACATCGATGATAGACCTTTTTCATCATCCTGAACAAGATTTTCGAAGTAACTTTCAAAAAAAAAAATATTTTATTTTTTTGGCCCAGTCTAGTCTTGATACTCTCTTTCTAGTCCTGAAATCAAAATGCATTTTAAAAATTTTTTCCCAGCAAAAGTCTAACATTCCGGTGCTAATTGTCATTAATTTATGAAATTTATCAGTATATTACTGAAAGTCCCCCCCCCCCCCATGACTTTGACTCCCGCTACGCCGCGGCGCTGGAGTATCTACAAGCTGTTAGATCACAAAGCAAAATTTTCATAAATGCACTGTTAAAACACATTTTTAAACTTCTGCTCAACATCCTCTGCATACCATCAGCGTTAGCGCTGTGCAGGGATGCATTGAATATGTTGTAGGAGAGACATAAGTTTCTCATTGAAATTTTGATTGGGCTCCATGCTTCAATATCGATAGTCTATGTAATTAAACTGTTCACGAGTTGTATCTCATCGCCATTCAACATGACAAGCATCATTTATGGATTGGATATTCTATATGCAGCACATATTGTGTAGTAGTATAATGTATATTAAGATACCTATAACATATATCCATCTTCATCATGTATCGTGCCTCAGATGATAATGCATTCGTAGCAATTGCACGCCATCTTTGTATGGCGAATATCATATTTGAGATTATTATTCAATTTCATGTTTTTGCACATAAAAACATATTCCAGTGCTGCCGCGCCGCACCGGGGAGCACTGTACGGTTCAGGGCTCTTCAAAGCGATTCGCCAATATGAATAAGTGTATTCTTTCAAAAACAAATTGAGATTGAATTCAAAAGGTTCTGCATGCAGCACATAAGTTTTCACATTAGGTATGCACTAAAGCTTAAGCTGAAGTGTCCGTATTGGTGCTTTTAAAAATTGATATATTGGTTCGTTCAATGATTAACATTTATGTGATAATAGTCTTGAATGTAACGTTGCAAGCAATTCCTTGATGTTATTCAAAGTCTATGTACATATGAGCAAAACGATTTGCCATATTTTTTTAAATGACTGTTTTATTCTTTAAAAAATTACCTGTGTTAGGAGTGTTAACTTATATGAGCATTAAGAAAGACAATAGTGTTAAATGATGATGAGAAAGACTATTTTTATTAGAAAAATATGTAATGTAGGCATGCTAGAAAAGAACTTATTATAAGGTACCTATACCTAATATTTCCAGTGATAGCGGATATTGCCAGTAGTTTGGGATTTTTGTTTTTGTTTGTGTTGTATTGTTTTTTACATTGTTTGAAAGTTTTTGGGGTTCAATAAGAACTTTTTTCTAATATCGTAAAAATTGTTTTTTTTTTTTTTTTAATCTATATTTTTCATTAGTTTTTGACAAAAATTGGGAACATTTTGGTTTGTATAATGTGCGTTTTTTGGATTTTCGGTTTTCGAATTTGGGGGGTGGTGGGTTTTTTTTATAATTTTCGGGAGTTGAAATATCTTTGAAACATATTATATTTAAATTCGTTAAAGAGAATATTAATTTGTTTTAATTTTTGGATCTTAAAATTTTCAAAAGGGGGGCAAAATTGGGACAAGAGTTTAATAAAAACGTTTTTTTTTAGTATTTACACTACAAAAAAAAACGATTCAGCCAGAACATGATTTTCCCAAATTTTTGGCTTAAAATGCTCAGTCTTGAATATTTTTGAATGAATCTTTGGAACATTTGGATGTGAGTGATTTTGCACTTGAAATAACTTTTAGATTTTGGAATTGTCAAAAGGGGGATGTGGGGGAGCATTTTTTTTCTTATATCGTGAACATTTTTTTATTTTATTTTTTAAACTTAAAATTTTATGGTATGAAACTCGTATAGTGTTTTTAAAGTTTGGTTTTTTATAAGTATTCAATTTGATCATCTCAGATTTGGTCAAAAGGGGTTTACGTTTTTTTTCTCATGTTTTACCTGGAATTAATTTGAAGGGACTATATTATCACAATAATGTTTTTTTAAATTTTAATATTTGAACATTTTTGGGGTTCAATAAGAACTTTTTTCTAATAAAAAAATCTAAAATCTATATTTTTTTCATTTGTTTTTGATAAAAATTAGGAACATTTTGGTTTGTAGAGGTATTGGGGGCTGTAATATTTTTGAAACATATTATATTTTAATACGTTAAAGAGAATCAGAAGATTAATTTGTTTTAATTTTTGGAATTTGGATCTCAAAATTTTCAAAAGGGGGCAAGAGTTTACTAGTTGTTTGTTTTTCTTATCGATTTTTGGTTTGGCTTAAGAAATATTAATGTTCAACTTGGAACAACTTTTGGAATCTAATTTTTCGAAAATGGGAGCCTATGGAAATTTTTGAAAGTGTGAAAACATCACGATTTATTTCGAAAGTGCATTTTCGAGCTGATACTCTTACTGTAGAACACTGAATGCGTTTTCTAAAGCACATATAACTGAATTGCGCCTTTATTATAATTATAAAATCCACTACCTCATCTTCAGTTTATTTCAATTTCACAGAAAAGTAAAATTTTGAGCTCCCTTCTGCAACCATGAGTAACAAAAACGTATGCTATTGGCTGAAAGGATCCCACTAGCTGCTATTCATTAACAAGAGAATATTTGATATGCTACAGGGAGAAGACTCCTCGTGCCAACACCAACATGCCACTCGAGCATCCAAACTTTGTCCTTTCCAATATTGCCCAATCCTCCAACCCATACGATACGATTTACGCTTTATCGTTCGAGCACAAATTAGTATTTGAAGGGTAGATGGAGATAAATCCATTGCCGAATGGAGAGGCAAATGAATGAAAGTTGATTATAATTTTGATAACAAACTGTAATAATAATTTGATTTCAACCTGTGTGATATTAATCAACAGACGACAGGTATTTAGGATGGATCGGAAAATTTTTTAATTGAATTACAAATAGAAACAAAGGGTTATATCCTCTGGCCAAAATTTGTCAAGTTGTTTGTTAAGTGCGTTCCATGATTGAAACATGTTTGGGTTGGGAGTTCTGGTATTCAATGGAGTTTTGGTATTCATTGGAAAATGCACCTGCATCCACATCCAATATGCAAATGCATTTTCAAATGAATACCAGAACTCTCAAGTGAATCCCAAACATTAGATTATGATGCTGATGTTGGGGGAACTGGGAATGACCGAGATGAATTGTATTGGATAGCGAACATGTTGGTATAGGCAATTCGTTGATAAATTTCTGACAAGGTATAAGGTCCCCGGTGCATGTATGCTTATATGATTATCTTTACGCATAAGAAAGAATAGATATTAATTGTTTGGTGAAATAGGAGAGATTATCTTATATATTTATATAGTGAGTCAGAATATGTAGGCATTTTAAAGTTAAATGGAAACAATAATTTAGAGTTTGTACGTAGGGTGACAAAAAGATGAATTAATGTTTCATTGATTGCATCCAACAACAAAGATCATTAAAGCACAAATAAAACATAAAAAATTAGAGTAGTTTTCTAAGGTAGAACTTTTTTGTGCAGTTTATGATTAAAAGCATAGATAGCCTGAGTAGCAAGAAATTTGCCATATTCCTAGTATACATACGTATAGGCAGGGAGAGCCCCTGACCAAGCTGGTTTTTTCAACTTTTTTAAGAATTTGTTTAATTATTGTTGAAAAAATAAGTTTTTTTCGGCTACATAATATAATTAATTCCAGAAAAGGGAGAATATTGTTCAAAGGGGTTCTTCTTGTATGTCTTTTTCATACTTGTAGTGAATCTACCCGTGTGATCAATTTATATTGAAAAAAGGTTTTGAATAAACAACAATTTTTGTGTCTTATAAACAAGCTCATAGGCTAGGAATTAGTGCCGGTTTTAATACTATCAGCGCCCTTTGACAAGATTCTATACGGCGCGGTGCCCTCTCCAAAAGTATTTTCAAATAATTTTTGAAATAACGAAAAAACGCAATAGAAAATATGCTTAGGTACACGGTTTAAAATTCTGTCTCAGTTTTTAAAACAGCCTTTGAAAGGACAATGGTGTTCAATATCTCCGCTCAATTTTGTGGACTTCTGTCAAGGTGTCTTTTTTTAACTCTTCTCCTTTTGAAGGACGAGACATCCAAATCTTTGTTCAATTCAATTGACTTCTGCTTACTAACTGTTTTACATCCTTTTCTTTTTGAAGAACGAACACGGAGAAAAAAGTGTCACCTTAAATTTCACCACCTTAAAATAAGGTGATATCGGCTTAAAATAAGGTGATTCCACTAAAACTCAGTTAAATTTAATGTGAACTTCATCTTATTTTAATGTGAATTTTCATCTAAAAAAAAACCGACAAAAAATAAAAATTTTAAAATTATAGTCACACTTTAGCTTTAGTTGCAGTTTATCATACTTATTTCCAGTGGCGTACGTTGAGTCGCCGGGGCCCCGGGCCAAGACTAAATTTTAGGGCCCCTTTGATATTTGGGGGCCCCTTAGATATAAAAAAAAAGTGCGTATACGCCATACATATGTTTGTATGGCTTATTTATTTTTAGGTTTATTTTAATGTTTTAATATGTTCGTAATGCACAAAATTAAATATTTAGAGACCCCTAAAACAAAATTATTTTTAGCTTAGAATTGATAGTTCTTGGGGCCTCTTTTCTGAAGTAATATGTACACATTTGATTTTCCATCATCAAACATAGTTTATTTCTTTTGGGGCCACTGAAAAATTATTTTTGGGGCCTAAAAATTAAGTGCTTAGAGGCCCCTAAAATATAATATAATTTATTATTAAAAGGTAATTGGTGCCTCTGTTCTGAAGTAATATTCGGAATGCCACCAATAACGTAATGTTTTTATTTTGGACCCTGATGTATTTATGTTAGGGCCCCTGAATTGGTAGTTAATTTTCCATTTGATTGTTTTGAACCCCTAAAGTAATAGCTTTTGAGGATCTTCAAATAATATTTGTCATGCCATCAGAAAATTTGATGAATATTTTTGGGCTCCTTAGGGCCCAAAAATTAATAATTGAATGCCTCTTAACTAACGGGGTTCCTGAAAAATAATTTTTTGGGACCCTTCATATAATATTTCTGGAGCCCCGAAGTCATATTTTCTGGGGCTCCTAAATTAATATTCAGTAATCCATCAACAAATGTAATTTAATTTAAAAAACAATTTTTTTAATTTAATTTTTTTTTTGACGCCCTGAAGTAAAGGCTTTTGGAGTCCCTGGCCTGAAGTAGTTTTTTGCTTTTTTGGGGCCCCTAATGTATTATTTTGTGGTTGCAAAAGATTTTCAAGTAATATTTTTTGGGGCCCTAAGATAAAATTATAATTTTTTTTAAAAAGCAATTTATTTTTTTACCTTTTTATCAATATATATTGTTGCTACCAATGCATTATACATTACACTGAATGTCATAATTTGTGTCCCTTGTACATACATTTTAATTTACTTCGTTTTCTTCTCTGCATTATCTCCAGTGGGGGCCCTGAGGTCGGTCGGGGGCCCCGGGGCACCACCCCGCTTGCCCCAAGGGAGTGTACGCCCCTGCTTATTTCCAACAGTGAGATAGCACGATGGTAAGACACACGCCTAGGAACCCAACAGTTGTAGGTTCGATCCCCGGTAGCTGCCAGTTTTTTTTTTTTTAATTTGCGCATTCAATAAATTAATGTGACATGTCAGATGTCAAAAGTCATCTTGGCAAAAAAAACATGCAGAAATCCGCTTAATTCTATGTGGTCTGTTTTCTCCTTGTAGAGAAAAACATTTTTCGTTAATTTAACCTCTAAAAAATGTTTGAAAAATTTTCCAGCCCCCTCCAAGTATCTTTTGCATAAATAGTAAACCAACAAGCGATTAGGGGTCATTCATATAATCATTTCACATGTCTTTTAGATAGAAAATAATAGATAAATAATATTTTTTTCATTAAATTCATCACAACAACAGCAACCAATAGTACCACTATTAACAAAACTACCTACCCGTTTAATTAATTTCCAGTTATAAAGCCCACGCCCGCCCTTTCCCTTCTAAAACATGCCTATAAAAGTAACCCTCCTGCTTTTAACTGACAACGCGACGAAACGTCATTATTCCCCCAAAACGGAAGGGTGTTTCTGGTGATCCTTAATACAAATTTCATATATTCATGACTTCTCTTGTTTCGATTTATTTGAATATTATGTATTGCCACGACTTTTATCCTTGTCGTATGTCTTTCATTCATCAATTTATTTTCTGTAATTTCAAGGCTACTATTACGAAAGTGATAAATAGTTCTTGGGCCATTGAGACGGGTACGCTCAGAGAAAAAAATTTTCATAGGTACAGGGTGATTAAGGAGGACTGTGCCAAGAAACTAGAGCGTGTAGGTTGGGTCGAGACAAGAAAAAAAATCGTATGGTAGGGGGGGGGGGGGTATATTCCTCCTCGTTTAGCGTGGAGGGGCAATTTAAAAAAAAATTAACTAAATTTGGAAAAAAAAATTACTAAAGATCAACGGTTACACCTACAATAACGTGCTACCTATACGTTTTTGTAAAGCCAAAACCCTAGTCTTTTACAAAAACTTTAAATAAAGCCATTTTATGGCACAGTTTTTGAAAAATTAATTTTCAAAATCAGAATTTTGAAAAAAATTATATTTTTTATTTACTTGGCTGGAACTGTTGATAAATTAATTTATGAAACATTAACCATTCGGCAATTATTTTTTAAACATTCAGACTTTAAAAATAAGGATACAATAAAGTGATACAGTATTGATTAACCCTGAATTGATCAACTTTTGTCAATGATATCAACAGGGGCGTACACACCCCGACCGACGATAGGGCCACGAATGGAGACAATGCTGAGAAGGCAACTTATTATAAAAGTAACGAAGATATTTGACATGAATTCCTTTGGACAGAAGAGAGACAAATTATTTTCTTCAGTTTAATTCATAATGAATTGGTAGCCAGCCACACAATATTTTATAAAAAAAAAAAAAATTGAACCTCAGGGGCCTCAAGAAAATAAATTGCATTTTTAAAAGAAAAATTAAATATTTTATTAGGGTTCCATTAATAATCTTAGCGACCAACAAATGATACATCAAAGGTCCCAAAAAAAGTGTATGACGTTGACGTACTTTTTTATTTGTTTTTTTTTTATATATCGAAAGGGCCTCCAAATATCAATGTGGCTCCAAAATTTAGTCTTGCCCCGGGGCCCCGGCAACTCAAAGTACGCCTCTGGATATCACCTGAGAATTTTTCTTACTATGTCTGGGTTGCTCACCGCCCATTGATTCTAGCTGTAAGGGCTTTAAAGAAACGAAGTCGCAATTTGTTAATTGAATAACAAATAATAATTTACACCCAAAAGATAAATCGATGACAAGAAAAGGCAAATAGGAATGAAAAGAGTTCAAATGTTTTCTAGGAAAAAATGATTCTCTTGAAACCTTTAAAAATCAAAGAATAAGATTTAAAAAGTCCTTTTTTTATTATGAACTGCTTTGGCAAATATTATTTTACTGTTTTTCATTAAAATAAAACAATTTTATTGCCTTAAGCCCCTTATACAGCTAGAATCCATGGGCACCCCAGACATAGTAAGAAAAATTCTCAAGTAAGTTTTCAGGTGTTAGGTATCAATAAAAAAAAAGTTGATCGATTTTTTCAAATTTTGTTTAAAATTTATTTTTTTCGTTACGAATCGATGCATCAATAGTGGTGCATAGTGGTGTTGGTAAAAGAGAGGTAAATCTACCGAAAAATCCAGATCTGGAAAATTGATCTAAGATAAAAAACGAAATCAATTTATTTGGCTAATGGAAGGCAAAAATTGAGAAATTCAGTATTTTGACAGAAATAAATAAAAAAAATAGACTGAATCCTATTAGTATAGAGCAAGTATAAACATTCAAGAGATTCCGGCTGTAGAAATTTCAAATTTAAATACGTACATATACATATGTGTGTATGTTTATTGTATGATATGTATGTATTTTTAACATTTTCATCGAAAGATAAAAATGTTCCTGCGCGCAGGATACTACACAGTGCACAACTCAAACTTTATGAAGTACCTAATAATTTCGATTAACTTCCATTATTATCATGTTTTTTTTTTTATTTTATCTGATACCATGGGGCTTAGCTCAGTCACGAACCAAATCTAATTAAAACCACCCAAATATAATATCCTTCACTATATTTACGACTCATTGGCATAAGGCACACGGTATATTCAATAAATCTACTTAAGTCCATAGAAGGCATTAAATCGTATCATAATCCTTGGGAAGAAAATTTAAGCATACGAAAGAAGAACAAAAGGAATGCTTCTGAAAGTTCATGGCATAGTTCTGGCTGAATTAGTCAATTATTCTATTTATGTCTTTTTAATGAATGACGGCATGGCAAAAATAGAAGGACCGAACGATGAACAATAAACCACACAACCATCTTTATTATAGCGTGCGAGAATCGCATTCCATTGAACATTCCGTAGTTAGTTTTTTCCTTTGGTTTTGAGTGACATCCATGTTATTGGTAGAGAACAACGAACAAACTCTGAAGACTGAAGTCTGAAGTGATGGCAAAACAGTCAATAAAATGCTGCCATATTTTATTTGTAAAGATTGAGACTTCGAGGGATGAATATAAGTACATAATAATATAATAGAATAATAAGAGGATCAACATTCCTCTTCTCTGCGTTTGCTGTTCTCTGTCCTTTTCTGGAGAAGTAGAAGGAAAATACCTACAGGGTGTCCCGGAATAAGATAAGGGCATTTTGGGTTAGGGGGTGATTTTTGGATATACTCTGAGAAAAAAATTATTGTCCAGTAACTCTCTATTTGCGAAGTTGATATTTCTTAGCGATGATTTAAGAAAATGCTTACTCTCGTCAGTGGCGTAGCGTTGTTTTATGCCGCCCGGGGCAGAACCAATTTTTGCCGCCCTAATTATTTTTTTTTCTGGTGCATTAAGATTTTTCACCAAAGTTAAACAAATTCATATGAACTCATAGATTAATGCTTTATTCATACATTCATTGACTAATCGCCTGTGCTGATTGATGGAAAAGTACACCTCTTTTCCAAAAACTAACCCGCAAGAGCCGTATTCAATATTATCGATTATTTCCAGAAAGTCAAAGGCACAACACTAGTAGATTAAATTATAGCTAGCATATTAAATTGTATTCTTGTACAGTGATGTTGATATTTCGAATTTTGCCGCCCCTAACAAAGTGCTGCCCGGGGCTTAAACCCCCTCATGCTAGGTGACTGACTTTCGTATTGATGGAGAAACTAACATTAACTCGAGTATAGAGTTAATGTTAGTTTCTCCATCAATTCATTATGTATAATAATAATGATAGCAACTTCGTTCCGATCTTGATTTTTATAAGAAAAATTTGTCACTACATTTAAAAAATTTAAGTTTCTTTTTTGATTGCTCAGAAATTAGTTCTTAAAGACTGTTCATTTTTATGATACATACTTGAAAAAACCTTCATCAGGTAGAATCTTAAAAAAAAATGCGTTTTTGAATTAAAAATTTATTTTTTACCGACTTCCAAAAAAGAGGAGGTATTCAATTCGTCTGTATTTTTTTTTTTTTTTTTTTTATGTTTGTTACCGCATAACTTTGGACTGAGTGAACCAATTTTTATAATTCTTTTTGTATTGAAAAGCTGGTGGCTGCAGTGTGGTCCCATTTCAGTTTCGTTCACTTTTAGCCAAAGGAACTATTTTAAAAACCATAAAACCCAGTTTTGATCCATGGAAGTCGGTTTTGTTTTTTTGCTAAAAATAATTATTGTAGTTCAGATAATTTTTATTTTAGATCTAGTTGTAACAAATATTTAAAACGCACTCCTTGATGTTTAATGCCAGGCAACTTTGGCACTACACTACTCAGGCCATTTTCGACCCCCATATAACTTCTACACCAAATATGCCAGAAATTTCAAATTCTCTCTATTTGTTGAACTAATCAAACACTACTTAGGATGAGTAGTTTCTGAGATATAGAGCATCAAAAATCGCAAAACATGCGCTCAATCGTCGCCAAAGAAATAAAATAAAAACCTCTTATAGTAGGGGAGCCCAGGAAGGGATTTCGCGCATTACTCGAGCGCGTCAGAAAATCATATGGGGAGAAAGCTTGTACTCAGTAATGTACTCCTACCAAATATAAAAGCTTGATACAGTGGTCTGCGTTGTGGGCAGCCCGTCAGATTAGTAAAAAAAAATCGATCCTCGGAAATACTCGAGCGCGTCAGATTAAGAAATGGTAGGTTAAGTACATCTAGAAAAGTGTATATTTCAATAATCTGACAATTTGAGCGTGGCATAAGAAAATGGGAGAGGCACAAAGTTGTAAAAAAAAAACGTCACCTCGAAATACTCGAGCGCGATTAACTTTTTTTTTATTCTGAAGGGAATTTTATCAGGAACACGAAAAACATATAATCTGACGGTTTTCATGGGGCAATATAGCCAAAATTATCGATAAAGCATGAACGTACAGTAAAAAAAAATACAATTTTTTGGTTCGTGTTGCTGAGTTTTTAACGTTTTTGTCGAAAAATCTTAATTTTTTTCTCTTATTTACTTACACTTATTATGTGGATACGGATTGACTTAAAAAAATTTAAGGAATTCATTAAATTGGATAAAAAATAACGTGCCAAAGGGAATAAGTCCCAAAAGACGTTTTATATGGAATTAACTATCGGAGAATATCCAGTCCAACACTCAAATTTTTGTATCGAGGTATAACGTGACATTCTTAACTTTATAGCAAAAGCCCCATCTTTAATAAATATAGAAGCTCTGATCGTCTGGTCATTACGTAATGTTCTTAGATTTGGGGTATTTTTTCTTTCGTTAAAGACCAGACGAGCAAAACTTATGACTTTAGGTACGTTTACTTTTTAATAATATAATATCATACGAAAGAAAGATTATCAAGTAAGTATCATAACCATTTTTGCTTACAGAAACACGAGATGACGACAAAGTTGAACAAGTGGAAACCAACCTGGAAGACGAATCCAGTGATTATGAATATTAAATTATTATTGATTGACCTTTGTATATAATATGTATATAATGTAAATTTTGTATTACATCCAGTAGGTAATAACCAGAAGAAACGAAAAATATTGTTTTATTCAAAAACTGTCTAATTTTTTTTTAAATTGTCAGATTAGCAATACAATTTAACATAATTGTCAGATTATCATTTAGGGTGACTCCGACATCGAGCTGAACCTACAGTAGAAAAATCTGACGCGCTCGAGTAACTTACCTAAGTTAACAATTTTTTTTTACATTTTCAAAAATGATTTATAAGTGTAGTCCAAGTCGTCAGTTATTCAAGTTGAACACTATTAGGAGTTCACTGAACGTGCCCTCTCAAAATCTGACACGCTCGAATAACTTTTTTTTTTTTATTTTTTCTACCGCTTTTTGTAACCACCCACCACTGTCTTATCGTCAGATTAATATTTATCAGTTATCACAAAGTCAATGCGAGTATACCCTATTAATATCTGACGCGCTCGAGTATTTCAATGTGGCAGTTTTTTTTTACATTTTCTTAACGTGTTTATAAGCTCTTATCCCCACTTAAATGAAAAACTTCCATATACTTTTTTTCGTTTTAGAACCTAATCTTCGCAATCCAATAGCTTCCCATGGCGCTCGAGTAACTGCAAATTTAGCATCTCGGGCTCCCCTACTATTATTTTTATTTTTATTTTTATCTATACCTCCGTGTAACAAGATGAAATTCTTGTACTTGGACTTTGCGTATGATTTTTGGATTATTTCCTTTACGGCTTGATCGATTTGGTTCTAATTTTGCACAACTATATTAACAATCCTTAGTTAGTAGTAGAGTCGGACGGGGTAAGTGTACGCACTTTCGACTTTGAAGCACGATTCCAAGCGAAGTATAGAAGATATAACACAGAGCTTTATCAAATTGCAAAGCTGCATATTTTGGCTACTCATTACATAAAAAAACTGTAGGTATTATTTTTTCATTTTAATTACATTATATTAATGAAAATCCAAAGCAAGTCAAATTGCGCACACTTTTCCCTACTTAGGGGAAAGTGTACTCATGGATTGGGGTAAGTGTACGAACGCAATTTGACACTTATTTTAAAAGGTTTTATTATTAGTAATTAAAAAAAAAAAAAAAAATAGTTTATTTCTAAAGAATCCGCAATTCATATAGTTTTGAATGTAAATAGATTTTTGTAACGCACTTAAAGTTCTGAAACTCCAAAGACGGGCGTTATCATACAGACAAAATCAAGGAGGACACTTTCAATATTTGTTGTAACTGTAGGTATTTTAAATAAAAATGATCTTACACAAAAAAAAAATAAATCATTTGTCGTTAGCCTTTTAAGACTTAAGCCAGAAAAATATATTTTGGACAGAATTTACTTGTTATTACAAGTGTTATTCCAAGTGAAAGTGTGCTTGCCCTCAAAGTTTTGCGCACACTTACCCCAATCACACTTTTTTCAATATTTTGCTTATTTTGAACAAATAAGCAACAAATTCAATAAAATTTTCACTCAAATACAATGTATATATAATACATTCAATAAATAATAAGCACTCAATGTGTTTTAATAAAATCACTGAACACTAACACGTTTTGAAAATAGAGAAATATTTTATTAAAACTTATCTTTTTTTTGGGAACCCGTCAAAAGTGTGAAAACAAAAAGTATTCACGACTTTTAGTATTAGAAAGTATGAACAGATAAAAAGTATTCAAGGAAAAAATTATGCGCGACAAAAGTTCGAAAAATGGAAAACCAGAGATACCCAAAAGAGATGAGAAACTTCTGACGTCATACGGGTTTGCCTACAAGCTGCTTTAGACATTTTTGGATAAGTATGCGTGAAAAAATATACATTTTTGGCTAAGTATTCGTACATTTTTGCTTAGGTATGCGTAAAAACACCGTGGCTACACTATGTGTGTTTTTCACATTTATTCACGAATACAAAAGAGATTACAACAACACGAAATAAACAAATGGGTTTTGGAGGGTAAAACGTACGAAAGTTTCCCATCTCCTTTGGGTATCTCTGTGGAAAACTATTATTTTGACTGGGTTTTGATCTGGCAATAGTTACAAAGAGAAATGAGAATTTGCGAAAACAAATGTGGCGATGGACAATTCTGATTGGTCAAAAAAGAATAAATAGACGAATTTATTGTTAGATAGGGCTGGGGTCTCAGAAAAAAAGAGAGTATATAGATATTCATAAGGGTAGGAGGTCTAAATTTAATTTCAGTCTCGCAGCTGCGATGAGCGAGGCAAGGTTAAGAGTGCGCTCGATTATTTTTTTTTTAATTAGGGAGAGTGGAGTATTTGTATGGAAGGTTAAGAGTGCGCTCGATTATTTTTTTTAATTAGGGAGAGTGGAGTATTTGTATGGAAGGTGGACGTCCCGCGGCCAATATATTGTTATTTATTTAGTTAGTTAAGTTAAAATGCAATTTTATATTTATGTATTTTGTATATGTAGGTATGTAGGTAGGTACGTTGAATCACAAGGTATGTATGTTCTAAAAAGATAGTGCATGTAGGTCGGATTGGGACAACAAAAAATTCGTAGAGGAGAGGGATAGTTCTATTCCCCTTCGTTTAGACGGGAGAGGTAGGTACTTTTCAAAAACATGGCTTAGCTTGGAAAAAACATTATTAAAAATCAACGGTTATACTCACAACGACGTGCTATCACTTCTTGTAAAGCCAATAAATTTTTAATTCATTTTGTTATTAAATAAAACTGTTTTCAGGAATGATTTTTGAAAAAAAAAAAAACAGTTTTCCAAGTTATAACATAAAAAAAGAACAAAGTTCTATATGAGTTCTAATTTTGTTTTCAAAATAGAAAACCGAATCCAAAAATGTTTTGTCTTATTCGAAAAAATTAAAAACAAAACTAGTTTTTTTGTAAGAAAATCTTTTATTTTTGGTTTATCTATCTGCATGGTTGATACCAATTAGCGATTTAAGAAAATACTTAATTTGTTAGGGTGTTTTCATAAACGTCTGCCTAACTTAGGCCTGTTAGTCGTGTTCATAAAAGTAAGATCTGCGATCGGACTAACTTGGTCCAACTGCAGTACTGCTGTTCATAATAGAGCTGTAGCAAATCGTATGTATTCGTTACTAAAATGCGGGTATTTGCTTCAGTAACGAGTAACGAAACGTTACTTTCTAAACAGTATCGTTACTCGCATGTTTCGTTACTGGGTACTGAAGTAACGAAACATATACGAGATACGAAACATACGAGTAACGACCCCATTCCAATTTCAATACTAAATCATCCGATATATGAGATACGAAACGAAGTGATACACTCAATTTGGCGCATTTAGCATCTCGTATCGATATCATTACCGTAGTCGGTAACTCCAGATAATTATCTGGAGTTTACTTTTGTCTCGATAATAACAGTAGTGCCAAGGTATAGTTGAGTTATCGATAATAACACCGGCACACAAAAAAAAAAAAGTGTCATGTACCAGGAACCAGACCTATCTTTCCATATGTTTTTGGACCCGCTGAATCCGAATTTCAAGTCCGTTTGGCCCTGTCACCCTCCAGTTTTGAGTAATATGCAAAAAACTCAAAAAAAGGTAGTTTTTGGGGTCTTTTTTACACTTTTCTCAAAACTGAAGGGTGACCGGGCAAAACGGACTTGAAATTCGGATTCAGCGGCCCCAAAAACATATAGAAAGATAGGTCTGGTTTCTGGTTCATACAACTTTTTTTTTGTGTGCTAGCACTGTCGCGACATGTCGCTGTCATACCCGGCACACAAAAAAAAAGTTTCATGTACTAGGAAGCAGACCTATCTTTCTATATGTTTTTGGGACCGCTGAATCCGATTTTCAAGTCCGTTTTGCCCGGTCACCCTTCAGTTATGAGAAAAATGCAAAAAACTCCAAAAAAGTCATACAAATTCAAACAAAATGCACTCACAGCTCAAAACTGGAGGGTGATGGGGCCAAACGGACTTCAAATTCGGATTCCGCGTGCCCAAAAACATATAGAAAGATAGGTCTGGTTCCTGGTACATGACACTTTTTTTTGTTTGTGTGCCGGTGTAATTTATACAGAAATATCAAAAGAGACCTTTTAGTATTTTCTTTATGTGGCCGAAACATAACCATGCCGAACCCAATGCGCTTATGACCTTTTTGTTAATGGTCTTGAAATATAGCTTAAGAATATACAAAAGTTTTTTGGTTTTTGAAATTTGTTAATTTTCAGTGCAAAATTTTCAACTAAAAAAAGCCGAGAAAAAGAGGTTTAAAAATCACTGCCAATAGAAAAAAAAATGAAAAATTGTTTGACATGGTTGTATTGAAGTGTTAATATTCCGAGATTCAACGTCGATATTATTTTGACCAAATTATCGATAAAATATCTTTAGATCTACCGACAAACAAAAAATTGCTTTACATTCGTGCAGCTAAAACTTGTATGAGTCAAAGTTTTTTTCAATTCCGTGATTCTTACTATTTAGTAGAAAAAGGCACAAACATGGGCAACCCTTTAAGTCCCTTAATAAGTGAGTTGTTTATGGCTTATTTTGAGCTTAGTTTAAAAGAAAAGAATTTGTTGCCGAAAGTATGGCATAGATATGTAGATGATGTGTTTTCGGTTGTTAATACAACTGAAGTAGAAAAAGTGCTAAATGTGTTAAACGATCAGTTCAGTTCGATTCATTTTACTTATGAACTTGAGACTGGAGGTAAGATACCTTTTCTTGACTTAGAGCTCACAAGAAAAAACAAAAAAGTAGAGATAGCTATTTATCGAAAACCGACAAGCACTTTTAGAACAATAACCAGTGATTCGAATTGTTGCATTCAACACAAACATGCAGCCTTTCATGCAATGGTGCATAGATTATGCAGTTTAAAGCTTTCTGCTATGAATTATATGAAAGAGTGCAAGACAATAAAACAAATCGCGAAAGTAAACGGATACAGTGAAGTCTTAATCGATAATCTTATAAAAAAACATACTGACAAAATTAATAGACACGAAATGTCAACATTATTTTTGCAAAATCGAATGCTAGAGGAACAAAATATTCGTGTCGCGATATCTTATGTGCCGGTCGTAACAAACAAATTGAAAACAAAATTTCGCGAACATAACATGGATATTGTGTATACTAATCAATTTAAATTGTCAAATTTGTTAGGGTCAACAAAAGACAAAACAGACAGTTTACAAAAATCGGGCATATATGCAATCAAGTGTAGTGAATGTGAAAATGTTTATTACGGCCAAACTAAGAGAAATGTCGTTACTCGTTTAAAAGAACATCGAACATATATTCGTAACAACCAAGCATATAGATCAGCATTAGCTGCACACGCAATCAATAACAATCATATGTGTGTTAATCTCGAGAATGTGCGTCTTGTTAAAGAATTGTTTGATGAGCGAAAACTTGATGCTTATGAAAGCTTTTTTATACAAAAAGACCCAAACGCCATGAATTTAGATAACGGGAACATTGAATCAAACTTGTTCTCTCTTATCAACTAACTTCACCTACAACAACAATAACAACACCTACCTTTGGATTTTAGTCGTGATGCTGAGGATGGAATGACAACATTCCGAAATGCATACAAGGTACTCCTTTTAGCACAATAGCTATATATATAAAAAAAAAAAAAAGTTTTGTCGTTTTTTTTGTTGTTATTTGTGTTAAAAGTAAAAAAAATTTGTGAAATCAATTAAGGTGTTCGACTGAAACTAATATTGTTTTATTATCAAATTATCGATGAAAAAAAAATTTTTTTCCATTAGGGTGGTTCAATTTTTTTTCATCGATAATTTGGTCAAAATAATAGGCCAAATAGATAATGTTTAAATAATGTTACATAACTACAAAAAATTTTCATAAGTGTTTTAAGTTCCTTGTAAAACCTATAAAAATTATTTTTATATCTACATATTTATATTTGTATATATAATTTATTTTAGGTATAATGGAAAAATATAATTTCTACAAAAGTGTCGAAGGTTAAAACCAAATTCAATCTATACTATTTTTCGAGTTAATTCAAAAATATTGAAAAGTGATCAGTGGTGTGACCATTCTCTCATAGTGTTTTAAGTATACTTAGATTTTACCCTTACATAATCAACAATAAAAAGTCGTGAACCCAATAGTTGCTTTCTTTTCGTTGAATTCCAGTATAGTGGTTAGGTTAGTGTTAGTGGCATTATGCATTATGCCACTGGCATATCATGCAATAGCTCTGCTCCTTCCCACCTTAAGGAAATGTGTACTACAATAAATAAAGCATTCAATTTAACTGAATGGAAGAACATTTTAATTTATCTTTCATAAAATCAAGACCAATGTTGAAATACAAGTTAACGTTTTGTGACGCGATCCACTTTTATGGCCATCAATAAGAGGAGGAGTAGGACTGTTAAGAATCACTTACAGACATATAAAATACCTACAAAAATAACGTAGCCCATTTTATTTTGGAAGGCGTTACTTGTCCTTGCACACCCTAGAAAGTCGTATATCTATTTAGGTATTTATTTTCCTTCCTTGTTGTGGGTTCAATCAGCAAATTGATATCTTGCGAAGGATGCGAAGACGATGACGATGATGCTCAATACGAATAGCTCGCTACTTTGTAAGTTAGTGCTCAATGTATTTAGTCACATTCATACATACATATTATACCTATACCTATGTGATTTTTATCGGAGAAAAATAATTCGAATGTAGTATTGTATCAATTGGACAACTTTAGAAATGATACGATTTGAGGGTTTGACATTTGAAATTTGTGGTTGCACACAAAAAAATCTAATTTGTTTAATTTCGTAAAAAGCTTTTGGAAAATTACTATGTACCTTTTATCTATATCAGTTTCAGAGGGCTTGAGTAAATGAGAACATTTATCATTGTAAGGGGTCATAGAGAGCTAAGCAGGGCCGTCTTTAACTATCCTGGGCAGTGCCGGATTAGCCTCAAGGCAAACTAGGCAGCTGCCTAGGGGCCCCACTTCAGCTAGGGGCCCCTCGTCCTGACTACGAACAAACAAAATTTCTTGGAATTGTTCCTTCAATAAAAAACAACATTACATTTGTATAAGAAAAAAGAACAACAAAAATAGAAAATTAACAAAATTAGATAAAATTGTCCAATCAATGTACCCAATTTGTATTCTAGCTTTAAGAATGTACAGAAGTTTGATGATTTCTAACGTCTACACGAAGATTTTGGAAAAGAAATTGATATCGTTTTTATTGAATAGCTCCTTTGTTTTTAATTTAAACAAAAAATGACAGAGGTGAGATTTTTTTAACAATAAAATTATCTTAAAAATGATATACAAACCAATTCCGTGAGTTGATTAAATACAATTTTATAGTTGGTTAAAGTGCGAGTTTGTCTCGCAAGGTAGAGGCAAAATTGCATTTTTTCATATATTTGACGAAGTTTTGATTTGTTGGGGTAGTATGAAAATTATAAAATTTTATTTAATCAACTCACGGAATTGGATTGTATATCATTTTTTAGATAATTTTATTGTTAATAAATCTTACCTTTGTCATTTTTTGTTTATTTGAACAACAATGGAGCTATTCAATAAAAACGATACCAATCTCTTTTCCAAGATGGCGGCTGCTCCTATCATCCAAACAAATGAACTTTTATGATAAGGACAACCAGCGAAACACATTCAATGAAAAAAATATGGTCCCGCGAAAAATGTGAGATCATGCCCATATTTTGACTGATTTGCCTGGGCTATAATAATAAAATCAAAATTGACACTTTTTCGAATGATTTCTCTCTCCAGTTTTATGATGAAACCGTAATGCTGGCGTCAGTCGAGTCGTTTGAACGTAAGCCGCACGAGACTAAAGTGAGAATCCCCATAGTAGAGTCCTAGTCGACTTTAGCCGTGAGACATACACAGAGAAAAATAGACCACATAAAATAGAACAAAAAACAATAAGATTTCTCTATGGTTTTCATCCAAGAAGGAAACCTTATTAAAACAATCGGGTTTTCCTAATTGTTTTAAAATCTGCACTTGTAGGGTTTTGAAAAGAAAAAAAAAAAGCGACGACCAGGCCGGGAATCGAACTCAAATCATTATAGTCGCCCACCTTACCACCTGAACCAACCTGCCATGAAAATATTGATCGCGATTTTTGTTCTAGTGCTAAGTTGCAAAAAAAAATCAACTTTTCAGTCAAATTTTAATAATATTTTCTCTATAAAAATAATAAGAAATCTCCTTAAAAAAACCTTATTTATCGTTGATTTTAATAAGATTTCCTTATGAAATGTATGGACGTTAAAACAATATGGCAATCAGTTAGTTTTTAGCGGGTCATATTTTTCTCTGTGTATCATGTGGCTTAAATCGACTCGTGAAAAATAGGCATAGGCACCTATACCTATTTATACCTTTTGAATCTAAGATATTTTCTAATAACTAACGTTAATCGAAATTATCTGTGAACCATCAAGTTGCTATAATGTTCTTGTTGAGATATCACTGCAATATTTATTATAGTTATTTCAAAACTTTTAGTTTACATTTTTTATAAAATGACATGGTAGGAAACCAGATTATAGCCGATTAGTCTCTGGTAAGTTACCTACTAGCCTAACTTAAAAAGAGCTTATGATATTGAAAAGCCATCGAAAAAGGGCCCAAGAAATACTTTGCCTAGGGGCCCATGACATGGTTTATCCGGCACTGATCCTGGGGCTCTTGAGCACACAAGAATTTGGGGCCCTTTTGGAAAGTAAAATAAGTACAATGGTTGGCTTAAAGGCAATGGTTATGGTTAAAAAAGGGTGCCAATATATCGTTTCATATAAAGTACCTAGTGTCTTTATTATTGACAGGTGTTGTCAATAATACGTGCATTGAGACATCAATCGTTGCCACTGCCAATAATTGTACTTTTTATACTGCCAATAATTATACCCTGTATCCGTTATAAGAATTGGAAAAAAAGAGCTCAAACGGATTGATAGATTTGCTAAAAACTCGGTACAGACGATTTCTACGTAATTTTCAAGAGCCGTTTTTTTTATTTTTTTGGTCCTTTTATTTTAATGTCTCTTTTTCAACGGATATCTTCAATATAAAGTTTTCGAGACATTGCAATTTTTTCAGAAACGAATAGCGATTTTGCTTTGAAAAAAAAAACATGTAATGCTGCAAATAAGGCCGCACTTTTGAAAGAAGAAAAATATTTTTTGGACCGTTATTAACGGTACCTACTTGCCATAGAACCGATTTCTTAATGTAAACGACACAATCGATTTTAATGAAAATTTGTACATAAAAAGGTTTATACTGATATTAAAATTAAGAAAACTTTAAAAAAATTATTTTGGATTAAACAAAAAAATAAATTTTTTTTTTGAAAAACAATTTTTTTAAAAGTTATTTAATGAATTTTATGTGTCAATCTTTAAATACGAGAGCAATTCGCAATTCAAATTAAAACCATTGTAACATGGCGTTTTTCATTGAACCAAAACATTGATGTACCGTCGACGAGCCGGCAATAGTTTTTTCTTAAACGTTTTCCAACGGAAAAAGTATTGATGTTTTTTTGCCGACGAATTGATTCTTTTTCGTCTTTCAATACGAATCTACACATATTTTTACACTGATTTTAACACGCACTACAAATTTGACAGTTTTGCAAACTTCAAACGAAATTCGTTGTTTTTATTAAAAAATAATATATAATCTTACCTACTGTGGAAAAAAAAAGATATTTTTCTTGTTTTTTGAAAATATTATTGTCTTATTTTTTTTTTTTGAAAATTGAATTTGGGTTTGGTGATTTGGATTTAAAATTTTGTCCGCCAACGCAACATAATTTGTTTTCTTTTTGAAAACATATATTTTCCGTATAGGTGTAGAAAAAAATTTATTTGATTGTTTGGTTGCCATATAAAAACTAAAATTTTTTGGAAGATGGTCTGCCCGACAAAAATGTTTTGAGAATATAATACTCGTTCCTTCGGGGCCCCCCTGAGAATGGGGGCCCTGGGCACGGGCCCCGTGTGCCCTTATGGTAAAGACGGCATTGTAACTACGTCTTTAGGAATAGTGTTCAAATAGAAAAAAAAAATTATTTGAAAATAAAAATGAATCTATATCTTTATGTATGTACATATGTTGTACATATAGGGTTTTATACACCAAAGCTCAACCTTTGGGTTTCGTCTTGTTCGCCTCAGGAAATGGCGTCAATTTCTCGGTTTGAATTGCTTCTTAGCTCTAATCACAGGCGCGTTTGCCTTTGTTTAGTATTTGGAGTACTTTGGCCTTCCTCTTCTACGTAATTCGGTTGGATAAAAGTTCTTAGGTCCACCTCTTTTTTTATATTGTCCACCTGTCCACTGTCCGACCAGTCGTTCTCGAGGTATTGAGACTAATGCGTTTTTTCAAAATGGCGGACGCCCCACAAGACCAAACAATACGCAAACTGAGATTTATACTCAGGATAAACCCCTCTTCAATACTGCATCCAAACTTAGCTGACGTCACAGCTTTTGGCGGAGTATACCCCATTAGGGTGTCCGTTATTTCCCACAGTGATGTTTTCGGGGGAGACACCCCCTAGATCGAACGTTTAGGACCTAAATAAGTTGAATTTAGCAAAAAAAAATTTTTTGGAGGTCATTAACCCGTGCCTCTAGGGTCATACTTTCCCCATACAAATTTGTATGGGAAATTTTTAACTCATACATAAATTTTTTTTTCTCTCGAGTTAAATCATATTTTTTTTTAATGTTTGATAATTCTGGTTGGAAAACAGTTACTTTAAAAGATCACATTCAAAATTTCCCGTTAAAAATTTTTTTTATATTTTATTTCGGTTTTTGAAATTATTAGCTGTTTTCGTAGTTTTTGCTTTCACATATCACACAATTTTAAATGCAGTTTAATTGGTTTTTAATTCTTTTCAAATATTGCATTCAAAAATTTGTGAATAAATGAAAAATTTCAATTTTTTGAAATTTTTTTTGAAATTTTTGCCTTTTTTATACGTTTAAATTTATTTTTTTCGAACTACAAAAGATATGTTTACAACATTTTTATTGAATTTGTTTAAAAATTATAAATTACATCTTATAAAAACGGCAAAAATTTCAAAAAAAAATTTCAAAAAATTGAAATTTTTCATTTATTCATAAATTTTTGAATGCAATATTTGAAAAGAATTAAAAACCAATAAAACTGCATTTAAAATTGTGTGATATGTGAAAGCAAAAACTACGAAAACAGCTAATAATTTCAAAAACCGAAATAAAATATAAAACAAATTTTTAACGGGAAATTTTGAATGTGATCTTTTAAAGTAACTGTTTTCCAACCAGAATTATCAAACATTAAAAAAAAATATGATTTAACTCGAGAGAAAAAAATTTTATGTATGAGTTAAATATTTTCCATACAAATTTGTATGGGGAAAGTATGACCCTAGAGGCACGGGTTAATGACCTCCAAAAAATTTTTTTTTGCTAAATTCAACTTATTTAGGTCCTAAACGTTCGATCTAGGGGGTGTCTCCCCCGAAAACATCACTTTGGGAAATAACGGACACCCTAATACCTACGGTGACCATCCGTCCCGGTGTACCCGGGACTGTCCCGTATTTCCATAGCTTGTCCCGGGTTTTTATTTAAGAAACTCGGGACGTATAACTGTCCCGTATTTTGAAATCTGTCCCGTATTTGTAAATTCTCTGATTTTTGTATTCAATTTCAATTACTTTTTAAGGAAAACAGTGGTTGAAAAATAAATGTTTTTCTTATTTCCCGGATAAAATCATTGGTTTTCAAGATTTTTCGTCTCCTACTTAGTTCCAGCTTAAAAAGCTAAACCAGAAAATTTTTTTTTTAGAATAATGAACAACATATGGAAGACTTAAGAACAAAGCTAAATTTCAAAACTTTTAAAGGCATATTAAAAGTTGAATTAAAGATAACACAACTTCAAAATCGTTTTAAATAAAATTAAAATGTTAAAAACCAGCTCACACGATTTTGATAAAGAAAATATTTTTTGCACTTATTTTCAACAGTACTTTTTTAAAACCGTTTTCTTCATTTTTGACTTCCTTGTAAACGACTTAAATGATTACAACAAAAACGTTCAAAACGTTCAGTCATTTTAAAAATATATATATTTTTTTAATCAATACTTTCAAAGCGACTTTTTATCTGTCCCGGGTTTCGCTCCTAGAAATATGGTCACCGTACTAATACCCCATTGACTGAACTATATGCATTAAGCAATAACACAGGTGGTGGATAGTTAGTGGCATGATGTTGTTATCGCCATTAGTTAGTTCCTTGGAACGTCGATCTCAATTAGCTATGTATAGCTAAATAATTTTAAGCCCCTAAACCTTTTTTAAGATAAAGGAATTCCTCTTATAAGAGCAAGACACTCATACATTCGTCGACGACAACTACTTCAGATTTATGTATAAGTACTTATCAAAAATATCGCAAAGTCATCAAATTGGAGGTTGTGCAACTGGCCGCTAAATAAAAAAATGTTTTAATAATTGGTCTCGTTTGACATTTGATAAGATAATGAGGGTATTTCTTTGGTGTTAATTTTTTTTAAGATTATTTATTTTGAGCGTTTTTTTTGTCGTAACTCGCAGGCAGCGATGCCAACTGATGCATAATTATGGCTTTTAGGCATAATTTTGTTGCCGAGGCATTGAGGCTTATTTTTTGTAAAAAAAGGCATAATTTTTGTCATGTCACAATTGATTTCATTTAAACCCTAAACTATTGGTAATGTTTAATTTTTTGAATGATTTTGCCTGCAATAACCAATTTTACTAGAAGAAAATCTACAAACGGTAATTTCGTGGCTAAAACTAGGTCTGAAATGCTCGCAAATGCAAATGGAGAAAAAAAAAACTAAAAACTAAAAAAAACTAGGAAAAATATTTCTTATTGCAGACAAATTTGAAAAAATTGGTCGCTAGTTTCTTCCAAATTATTATAAAGGAATGTCTTAAGCTGGAACTACAAAGAAACACAAAGTGAAAAAGGAACAAAAAAGTACCAAACTAAGAAACATAAACATAATTTAATTGAAAAAGGCATAATTTATTTTCAAGTGAGGCATAATTTTGGCTGAATGGGTTGGTGTTGGCAACGCTACTCGTTGGTACACTTTTCGCCCAAAAGTGTACCCGAGAGGCGACTGTGAGTGACTTAGCTCAGGTGTCAGGTTACACGTTAGACCGTTAGAGTTTTGAAGTTGAGTCAAATGAAAGAAAAGTTGATGTGACAATGAAATAAAATAGACCAGTGGGCCGCACGTACTTGCTCTTATATGGAAAAAAATGCTTAGAATGTTTTTATAGCAAAATAATTGATTTAATTTCGTCGTTAGGTAATTTAAGAAATGTTAAAACGAGCTAAATTTTTTATTTCAAGAAACGAAAACATCTTTTTAAATTGCCTTTAAATTCAACCATTTAATTTATAAGAAAGAATTCTTAGATTTTTTTTTGAAAATTGTAAAGACCTTTTTTTTATTTGTTTCAAAAAAAAAATCTGGTATGCTCTTTTTAAGAAATTGTTATTTTACAACATTTCAAACGGATTTATCAATCCGTTTCCAAAAAAATTACAATAACAAGAAAATATTTTTATATCAAAAGCAGAACCTTACTTGCCATCAGAGTTGTAAAAGATTGCAATCTTTAATGATTTCAATCAAAAGATTGCATTCATTGACTTACACTTGAGGCTTAGACTCAAGCTTTTTTCTTTTTTTTCATTTTACGAGAACATGTACTACAGTATACTAATGAAAAATTTTTTTCACACCATCTGAAAGTAGACATTTTACCGAACAAAATGCGTACCGACTTTTTGAAAAAAACTGATATTTTAACACGTGAATTTTCGATTGAAAATTAGGGTGTTTTTTGATATTAAGTCAAAATAAGGTGAAAAAATAAATATTTTAAATCAAATAAATTACAGTATATTTGGGACATAATAAGGTAAGTTTTCACAAAATTTCGTAGAGAAAATTTTTTATTTGAAAAAAGATAAAAATTAAATACCAAAAACTCGTTTTTTTTTAATTTTTCACATAAATTTTGAGATTATGTGAAAAAATTGTCGAACAAAAATTATAGATCTTTTTATTACCTACAACTTTGCCATACAACTTTTTTCCATAGGACTTGTAGTTTTGCTGGAAATCGAGATATACCATTTTTTACCATTAAAAACTCAACCCACACACTTCCCGAACTCGGCTAGCCCGTAATTTATTTTTCCTTTCATTCTTATCATATTCACCTCCTTTTCCAATGGGTTTCAACCTACTATGATTTTCTTTTACTTTTTAATGTCTTTGAAGGCTTCGGCACTGGTCTATTTAGACAATAAGTAATTAATTTTTATTATTATTTTTTTTTAATTGTATTTTCTTATTCCTATTTTAAACTGTTCGGTAACTGGAAGCCCATTTTAATGAGTTTCCTTTCCCCGAACACTACTGTTTGGAACTAGGCAACTGCTACAAATTTTCTTTAGATACAGTAGATGACGGATATAAGAAAGTCCAAAAAACCAGAGAATTCCTTTCTTATATCCGTGTTTTCTTATAGAAAAAAAGTGTATATAAGAAAGAAAATTTCTCATATAAATAAAATATATATAAGAAAGAAATTTTCTTTTGTAAATACAAATTGCATATAAGAAATAAAATTTCTATTATAAGTCATAGCATATTTATTTCGTTTTTATAGAAAATGAACACAAACAATGTGTGGGCATTTTTTTCTTTCTTGCTCATCCTCAGTTTGTCAATTTTTTGGCAGCTCAATGAAGCTGGATTTAGAAATTTTGTGGAAGTTACACTTTGCATCATTTGCATGTTTATATACTGGAGACTTTCTTATAGACGTTTAAATTTCTATGTAGTGAATGAGATTTTATATCAGAATAGGTTTCTTATATCAGTGTTTTTCTTATAAACGTTTTTCTTATATGAGGTAAATTTAACACACAATTTTATGAAAATGTGCATGGTGTTTTGAAATGTCTGTCTTATATGCGTGTTTTTCTTATATGAGACTTTCTTATATCCGTCATCTACTGTAATATTTTTAAAAAAAATATTTATACAAATTAATAAATATCTAAACAAAATAAATAATTATTCAAATGCACTACATTTTTCTCCTCCCAATACAACCCACATCATGCAGCCGGCAGATGTTGGAGCTTTTAAAGGGCTCAAGAGTCACTGCCGAGCTTCAATGTGGGAATGGACCAGTTTAAAAAGCAACGAACATTGCAAAATTCCTAGGTGACAAAAACAAACTTCTGCGGACTGTTGTGCGTTCTAGAAAATAGAGACTGTTTTGGTTTAATACGACATGCCTTCGGTTTTTATTTTTTATAAGAAAATCTTTGTACTCATTGACAAAATTTTATTTTTTATAATAAAGTATTCTCACACCTTTCGTTAAAAAAATATTTTAATTTTTTTTTTCTCCAATAAATAGTTTTGTACTAGTTTTTAGTTTTTATAGTTTTTACTTTTGAATATCATATGTGTCATATCATATTTGTCAAATTTTCATCCGTCGAATGCGGTTTCGAGCGCTGTTCCCCTCCGTTTCGTACGACGCATCTGACAATTATAGTTCTGGCTTTACGGTCGTGCGTCGGTTGGACTAAAAATATCCAGTTGACTACGGTATTGATGTCATAATACGAAAAGGTACCTGCCCAAATAAAATTAAAGGTATCATAAACATTTGTTGTCAAATAATAGAAAATAGGTATCGGCCTTCCAAGTTCCGAGTTATTTCATTTGCCTGTTTAGTGCCATGGTACAAGAACAAGTACCTAAACCACAAAAGTTAAGCACAAAATAAATCAACATTTTTAAAAAGCTTTTGCTTCCACTTAAATTAAATATAGGGTACCTACTGCGTAATGTGCCCTTCTCAATAATGGCACTAAGAATAACTAATTACTTGTTTAACTATTAGCGACAGACATGAAAGATTTTTCTACTCCCCCAATGATTTTGGAAATCGTTTTAGCATAGTTTTTTTTACTCTTTCAGCCATTAGCTTAAACTGTTTTTAGATTCATTAAAAAGCTGACATGACGGTAATTTATTATTTTCTTACCTAAGGACAAACTACAAGGGTGCGGGAAAAAGGAATTTTTTATTCTTGGCATGACGCATGACTGACTATGCTTCGTGGAGTTTCTCGGGAAAAATATATACATATAAAGTAAAAGACTAGAATATTAGAATGTATAAGATTAGTTTGTTTCATAAAAAAAAAACATAATGTAAACTTTCAAAAATTTAAATATTTGTATATTATTCATTTTGATAGATAAGCTAAATTTTTGAAAAATAATTAATTTTTCATAGTGGTTTTGAGTTTTGATAGCGGTTTTGGGTTTTTATCTTATGTTTTAGAGCTTAAAAAAATGGGTTGGGGTCGAAATGCTGTATGATGCAAAATTCTGTATTCAAAATACTGTATGCCAAAATACTGTATGTCAAAATTCTGTATGTGCAAAATGCTGTACGAACAAAATTCCGAAAGTCAAAATTCTGTATAGCTTCGCTTTTAAAAAACTCTATTCGTTTTTTGAAGCATACCAGTAGAGAGATACTTAAAGGTTTGAAAAGAGTACAATCCCGGACAATTAATAGAAACCAGCCCAGATGTCCCCCACACAACCAAAAAAGAGTACATGTCCGCGAAAACCTGGACGTATGACAACCCTACTCGTAGTACAAAGTACCTTTATATTAGTTAACCATTCAAAACGTAAAATTTGTATTAGCTTAGTTATTATCATAAACAAAAAATACCAAGACTGGAAAATTTCCTACGTCTTCCCCCCCAAAACCCTTTTGAGATCAGTGTTGTCTGTGAATAGATGTGAAAGCCACCACGTTGGTAAATGACGTTAACACGCACACATTTATAGATTCACGACATTCCCCACACATCCGACACGAACACAACGATAGGTTCACGACATTCACCACACCTCGCAGCTTGTAGGCAAACGTCAGTTGACCGCCAAGTTTCCAGTCTTGGTATTTTTTGTTTATGGTTATTATATTCTTTATTATTATACGAACATACAGATATTTTAAATGGAATTGGTGCCGACACAAGTGATTTAAATAAATGGAAATACCAGGGGTGGAATCGTGTAAGATGATTTTTGATAGTTGACTGTCAAATTCAAGAAAATTCGTCTGTGTAAGATGATAGTCAAAAGTGACTATCATATTTTTTTGACTTTTTCAGCTGACACCTATTTAGGTGTCAATTTGATACAATTTAACATTTGTAGCATATTTTTTTCATGGTTTTCGAGGTGCTTTTACTTTGTTTGGGAAAAATGAATATTTTTGTGCCTGTGCAATTATTTTAAGACTACAAAATTAAAATAAAGTAACTGAATATGAAATAGAAATTAGAAGAGTCAGACTTGAGGAACAAATTAAATTATATTTTACATCCCCGACTCAAAGTAATGTGCAATCACACCTTTGTACACAAAAAAAATAATTTGAAATAATATTTAGTGCTTTTTATAGACTCGTACAAAATTTTCGAATAACATAAGATACTTTTTATGAGTATAATACACATTTTGGATCTGCCATCTGAATTCAAAGTTTATACAATATTTTGTGGGATTCTTTGTAAGCGATCCTTTTCGAGTTGTGTTTGCTGAATAGATATTAAAGTTATAAATTATTATTTTAAGCGTTTTAAAAAATGTTAACTTACGTTTTTAATAATTGTCTTCTCAATTATTGTAGCTATGGAAGTGAAAAACTGAAACTCTGCATTGTTTTTTTCTTTAAATTTAATGACGTTTGACAGATGTCAAACCGAAGTGATACCAACTAAACCAAAATTAAAAATGATCTAAAGACGATCACAAGATCAAACAAGATCGAGAAAATTTCAATAACTCGTTAACGATACTCGGGAATAGTCGACATCAGCGATTTAAAATAAAAATAAAATATCATGTTTTCATTGTCCGTGTATATTCGGCGACAATTGCCGACTTGATTTTTGTTGGATTTTTAATTTCCACAGTACGCAAGAAATTGCACACGTTTTTTGTTGTAAAATTATTCTCGTTTTATTTATTAGATTGTAAAGATTTTATTTAAGTATACTTACTACTACTAATTTAAGGTTTCTTTTTAGTTTTAAGTTTTAAAAAAGTTTTATAAAAGCAAAATTGAGTTAAGTTGATCGACTGGCAAAACTAGAATGAAGTGTGAATGAAGTATGAATGACAGCTTTGAGTGAAGTTGGTGGTGGTTGAATGATTGAATGATGCAATTTGAATGAATGGAACTTGAAACTGGTTGAATTGAATTGAAAGATGCAAGGTGCAAACACAATGTCCTTAAGACGATTACACTTTGCAGTTTCGTTTTCGCTACTTTTTTTACGTAGTTGAGCGTAGTTAGAACGTAGTTCAACATTACCGCCCGCCTTGCAATATTATTTGCAATTGTAAAGAGAAGAAAGTTCACAATTCGATCATAACAACCACCAAATTCGTACATTAAATTAAGTTAAATTCAATTTATAGTATTATATGTTTTAATTCATAGTTTTGATTTGAAATTAACTTATACATTACAAAAATTTTAGGTTTAATATATCCAAATTAAACAATTCAAATTTTGTTTTGTTTTTGAAGACAATGTTTTGAGTTTTTACATATTAGTTTTTTACTTAGCAAAAGGAAATAGATTATACAAGATATATTTTAGTGCAGTTCGTTGGGGAAAAATTCCATTAAGTGATAAAAATTCATTAATCAGTGTTTTATACGTATATAAAAAATAGTAAAAATTCAGAGATTAGTGTTTTAATTTTGTTTTTGTTTTTAATCAGTCCGAAGGCAAAATACATAGCTTGAAGACAGAACGAGTAACAACCCCTTTTTGGGTTTTAACATCAACAACGCGTACTCTATCATCGGGACCACGGTAGACCTTTAAGGCTCTACCAAGCCGCCACTCATTTGGTGGAAGCTGCTCATTTCTCAAAACGACTAGATCATTCACTGCGATATCTCTCTGATGATATTTCCATTTATAGCGATTCATGACCCCTTTTAAGTACTCCTCTTTCCAACGCAAACTAAATTTATGATGAATAACTTTGAGAGTGTTCCATCTTCGCATAAAGGAAATTTTTTTTTGAGATTCACAAGGCTCAGGGGGACTAAGTAGAGGACCACCCCGTAAAAAGTGCCCTGGAGTTAATGGAAGTAGGTCTTCAGGATTATCAGACATTCTAGTTAAAGGTCTAGAGTTGAGGCATGCCTCGATTCGAGTAAGTAGGTTCGAAAATTCTTCGAATGTATATTTTGCGTTGCCTGCTATTTTTTTAAAGTGAGTTTTGAAACTTTTCACCCCTGCCTCCCACAAACCACCCATATGTGGGGAGCCAGGAGGAATAAATTTCCAAGTGATTTTTGAAAAATTGGGTGCTGAGTCAGCGGGATAACTTTGAACAGCTTTCTGCAGATCTGAAATAAGCAACTTAGATGCCCCTACAAAATTTGTTCCGTTATCGGAAAAAACTGTTGCCGGCAGTCTACGACGAGAAACAAAGCGTGTAAAAGCGGCCAAGAATGCAGCAGCGGACAAATCGCTGACTGCTTCCAAGTGAATAACCTTTGTGGCAAAGCAGACAAAGAGACATGCGTAGCCCTTTTCTACACGACATTTTCTTCCGTAGAAGTTTTGAATTGTGAAGGGACCAGCAAAGTCAATACCAGTGAATGGTAAGCTTAAAACTGTTCTTTCTGCCGGTAAGGCACCCATAAATTGAGCCTGGACAGATTTTTTGTATAAAACACAAGGTTTACACTTTCGAATATAGTCTTTGATCAGGTTTGATAGTTTGGGTATCCAATATTCGGAACGCACCAAACAGGTCATCAATTGGATTTCACCATGTAACGACAATTGATGAATATAAGATAAAATAAGATGTGACAAATAAGATTTATAGGGAACAATGATAGGAAATTTTTCATTGTATGATAAAGTTGAGCATGCAAGTCTACCTTGAGAACGTATTACCTGGTTGGAGTCAAGAAACGGGCTAAGTGATAAAATTTTACTTTTTGAGTGTACTTTTGTTCCTTGAACGAGGGCAAAATATTCACCTCCAAAATACTGTTTTTGAGTTAATTGGATAATTTTTGTTTTTGTAGACTTGATCTCTTCATGAGAAAGGGATATCGTATGATATTCGATTCTATTTGGAACTTTGCGAGCTGCTTCACGAAAACGAAATACAAAGCTCATTACACGGAGCGCTCTATGCCATGAAGAAAATCTGTTTAAAATTTTGTTTTCGAATTCGATTTTTTGCAGTGCAACATTTACGTGTTTTGAAATAGATTTAAGTTCAAGGACTGATTTATCCGGAGGATTATGTTCCTGAAGTGAGGGCCAGTTTAATTTTGGTTCTTGTAACCAATTAGGTCCGGTCCACCATAATTAATTTGATTTAAGTTCTCCAGGGGAGATACCACGACTCGCCAAATCGGCGGGATTATCAGCAGAGGGAACATGACTCCATTGTACATCAGGAACGTTAGTTATAATTTCTGAAGTTCGATTAGCAACAAATGTTTTCCAAGTACTTGGTGGTTTGCTAAGCCACGCAAGAACAATTGTGGAATCAGTCCACAGATGAATAGGGATATTGTTTAAAAAATCAAATTGATTGAGTAGTATTCGAATCATACGTGACAAAAGATATGCACCTTGGAGTTCAAGGCGTGGAAGTGAAAGTGTGTTAACAGGTGCAACTTTAGATTTGGCCCATAATAAATGAGATGTAACTAACGAAGAATCATAACGGACCCGAACATAAACAGTGGCTGCATAAGCCTTTTCGGAAGCATCCGAGAAACCGTGGAGTTGCATTTTTTTCCAAGGGGAATAATCCACCCAACGAGGAATAGTGATTTTTTCTATTTCCGAGAAATCGGATATAAAAGATTTCCATTTTTGATGGGTGAGAGGCTTAAGATTTTGCTTCCACTCAGTTCCATCTTTCCAAATTTGTTGCATGATTATTTTCGCAGTTACAACAACGGGTGCAAGCCAACCTGCAGGATCATACAATCTTGAGATGGCTGATAATACATCGCGTTTGGTGGTAGAAACCACGGATAAACTTTGTGGGTTGGTTGAAAAACAAAAAGTGTCAGTGGAGGCGTTCCATTGAACACCAAGTGTTTTGGTTGAACTGTCATCTTCGATAGTTAAGAAATCTTTGTTTAAAAGATCTTCCCTGGGAATGTGATTTAATAATTCAGAATCGTTAGCTGCCCACTTTCTTAAATTAAATCTAGCGGATCGCAGAGCCGTTATAAGTTCCGTCTGTGCTCTACGTGCTGATAAAATATCGTGAGCGCCAGAAAGGACATCGTCCGCGTAAAACTCCTTTTTAAGGATTTTTGAAGCCAAAGGATAACTGGATTCAACATCGGATGATAATTGATGAAGAGTGCGTATTGCGAGAAATGGAGCGCAATTTACTATGAAGATGTTTAAATTATAATCGACGACCTTTTGATCCCCATTGGGACGGAATAAAATGCGTTGATATTGTGCATGGTCAGGATGAATACCAATTTGGCGGTACATTTTTTCAATATCAACGTTGAAAACGTATCTATAGAAACACCAGTTAAGAAGGAGCAACGTAATGTCACTTTGAAGAACGGGACCTGGATACAAAAGATCGTTCAGGCTGTTGCCATTGGAGGATGAGCAAGATGCGTTGAAAACGACCCTCAGTTTTGTAGTGGTACTCTGGGGCTTCAAAACAGCATGGTGTGGCATGTAAAAAGATTGAACACAACCATCGTTCCACAACTCGTAAGGAGGCGTGGGTGTCATATGACCTAATGCAATATATTCAGAAAGGACTCTATCGTATTCTGTTTTAACAATGGGCTTACACATTAAACTTTTTTTGTTGCATCTCGAAAAGTTGTATTTCGATACAAATCTTCACAAAATTGGTCGGATGGAGATAGTAGGTAAATTTGAGGTAATTCCTCGATTTTCCAAAACCTTTCAATACAGTGACTTGGTGGAGGCTCGTCACTATACGAGACAAAAGTGGAAAAATTTGAAATAGTGGGAATATCGTCATAAGGACCGAGTAACACCCATCCAAAAAATGTATTTTGTGCTATCAAAGAATTTAAAACATTTTTCTTCACCCCTTTCAAAACTATATCTGGATAAAGATCTGCTCCGATGAGCATATCAATACTTGAACTCTGGTAAAAGAAAGGATCTGCCAACGGAAAGTTAAAATTAAAGTGTGTTTGATCAAGATCCATTGATACTGCTGGAAGATTACTAGTGAGTTTTTTCAAAACTAACGCTCGAGTTTCTATTTCAAAGTTGTTAAAGTTAGACTTAAGAGTAAAATTGCAAAGCTTTGAAGCGAAAGCAGTAACAGTTGAACCCATACCACATATATTGGCTTGAGTACTTTCAGTGGGAAGACCTATGAGCTTTTGGAATTTTTCTGACAGGAATGAAACTTCAGAGCCTTGGTCAATTAGAGCTCTAAGATCAAATTCTGATTCTTCACCAAATTCTGATATCTTCACCAAAACTGTTGCCAATAAAACTTGGCGATAAGACTTAGTAAACATGAAGTTATGATTGGTGATCTGAGTGGACTGTATAGTTAAATTGTTACTTTGTGGTGGCGGAATGCCCGAAGATGAAGGTAAATCAGAAAATAAAGCTGAACTAGGAAGTGAAGGTGAATTAGGAAGTGAAGATGAACCATGAAGTGCAGAAGAACCGTGAAGTGAAGAAAAATTGTGAAGTGAAGAAGAACCGTGAAGTGAAGATGAAGAAGTCGAAGTTTTTTGTGAGTTGCCATTATACACTGAAAATAATAAATTTCGTAAAATTACGAAAATCGTTTCATACACTACATTTTCGTTGGCCCAACGAAACTTTCGTTGGCTCAACGAAAATATGTAATTTTTCGTAATATGAAAACCTTCATCAATTAATGAAAACGTTTCATACACTTTTTCTCCCTACCCTGGGCCAAAAAATCCAACTTAATGAAAAGATTCATCACTTAACGAAAAATTTCATACTCATTTTAAAGAATAAAAATAAGAATTTTTTCCTTACTTTATCAGTTTTAATCAAGTAACGAAAAAATTCATTAACTTATGAAATTCAACATTAACTAACGAAAATCTTCAGAAGCTTATGAAAATTCTTCATATACTAATGAAATATTACATTGGCTTATGAAAAAATACATCAGTTAACGAAAAAAATCGTTGCCTTACAAAAAAAAACGTAGACTTGGGTGCATTTCTATTTTAATGATTAAAAATTGAATCTTGCTTTATATAGTTCACATTAGGTTTTTGTTTAAAAATCTATGTAAGTTGAGCTGAATATAAAAAATATTTGCGTATTGACAAGGTGTCTCACGATAAGTCGGACTCATCAGTTGACTTAAGTGAGCTCAACCTTGTCGAAACGCCAATTTTTGGTTTGGACTATTAAATCAATGATTTAACAGGTCCAATAAAATGTTTATAAAAAGAAAAATTAATGAAAAAAATCGTAGGTTAACGAAAAAATTCGTAATTCTAGTATTCTACGAAAAGAATGTAAAAATAATCTAGTAAAAAAATAATTAATACAACGAAAAGTTTCGTTAGCTAACGAATATTTTTTCGTAATTTAATTAAAATATTCATAAAATTTACGAAAAACTTCGTTAGCTTACGAAAGTTTTAATTAAATTTTACGTTAATTGATGAAAAAATTTCGTAAAGTGATGTAAAAATTCATTAATTCTCGATCAAAAATTTTTATGAAAAATTTCATTAAAATACGAAAGTTTTCGTTAATTGATGAAGTTCTTCATTAACGTATGAAAGCCATTTCGTTGAGCCAATTAAACTTTTCATCGGCTGAAAATTAATTAAATTTTCGTTGGCTCAACGAATTTTTTCGTTGTATTTACGTAAGGATTTGGTTCAGTGTAGGATGGAACCTTTTTTTGAAAATGAAGTAACGTATGATGCATGCCTTTACATCGTTGGCAGGTGCTAGTGCTTTTGCATTGATTAAGATTATGATTTATCGCAAGACAGTTAAAACAAAATTTATGCTTGCGCACTTTTTGATGCCTGTCATCAACAGACATTTTCAAAAAAATTGGACAAGTGCGAAGTGGATGTTGTTCACTGCACACTTGACATGCAGGAACGACTTTCATATGAAAGTTTCTAAGTGGTTTGGATTTCGTAACTTGTGACGTTACGGGTTTGGTACTTTGTGTTTTATTAGAATTAAGTTTCATTTCAGAAACACTCTCAAGTATGCGATACCGATTTGTTAAAAAAGTGTTCATAGTTTGAAGGAATTTCGGTTGGTTGCTTAAAGATGTTTCCCATAGACTAAGTGTCGTATCTGGGAGTCGAGATGCACAAAGAAAAGTAATGATTGCATTCCACGCATCGGTTTGGATATCATACGACTTAAGTGCGATCAAAGCATCGTTGATACTACTTTGCAAATTTTTAATATCCTTTGCGGATTCGAAAGAAATGGGTTTTAGATTTAAAAGAATCTGTATTTGATTGTTAACTAAAATTCGTTTGTTCTCATAATGCTCCTTTAGAGCATTCCACGCCAAGTGAAAATTATTATCGGTTAAACCGAATCTATGAACGATGTTAAAAGCTGCGACTTTTGTTTAAGACCGCAGATGAAAAAGTTTTTGTACATCGCTAAGCTTCGAATGGTTTATATAAACATAATTCCCATGAAAATCTTGCGTATCGCAAGCAGGGACTTTTATGTTGTGGGAATGTTCACTGTTTGGAAGAGTACTTTGTACACCTGGATCGTTAGAAACTTTAGGATTTGCATTAAGTGCTTTCAATAAATCCGCAATGTCACTTGAACAGTGAAAGAACGTTGAAGAGGAACTTTGATATTTTGCTTTAACTTCGCATAGTGAATCTTTTAGATCTTCGTCTCCTCCTATGCATCGCGCATAGGCAAACTGAACGTCTTGCCATAAACTTTTTAATTCGCTTTGAAGTGCTTCGAGCAACGAAACCGAATGAGTACCGGCTGGTTTTGCATTAAAGGCCGCATAAAATTCAACCAATTCATCGGTTGCAAAAATTAAATCGTCCAACAAACTCATTATGACGCTAATAACTGTGTATTTTTAACCCGCGTTTATAAAGATTGTCACCAAAAACAAAATGATTTTAAAAAATCGATAGATACGATTTGCAATAAGTGAGTTGTACTATATTGATACCAAATACGTATAAAAAAATGAAAACGAATCAAAATATATGTGAAAAATTAAATATAAAAATTTATAATGCAAAAATATAGTTTTCTACAAAAGCACTAAAGTATATAATTGTATAAAGTACCTTGTACATTAAAATTTTATGATGTTTGATGATATACAGGATACTAATGATCTTGAAGATGATGATGATGACTTTGTAAATGATGACAATGATGATTAATTCGAAAACGATGATAATAACTTTAAAGATGATGAGTGGTGAGTTCGAAAACGATGAGTGGTGACTTTAAACACGATGAGTGGGGTGGTGATGATGGCGTGATGATAGCGGTAACTGTAACGGTTTAGATGAGTCACAGTTAACTCCAGCGATCAAAAAATGTGCCACAATGCATAAACACGACGAAAAATAACGGAGACTGTAACGGTGAAGAGTCACAGTTCCTCGATGATCCAAAAAATGTGCCACAGTGCACAAACACGATGAAAGATAACGGGGACTGTAACGGTGCTAGATCACAGTTAACTCCGTCGATGTGCCACCATGCACAAATATGATGAAAAGTAGTGGATTTGATATACCACTTCGTAAACGACGATTAAATAATGTGCCACAACGCACAAATGATGAAATAATGAGCCACCACGCTCCACAACGATGTAAATGAAGTGCCACAATGTACAACTATAGTAAATGATGCGCCACCACCACCACGCCCCACGACGATGAAAAAGGATGTGCCACAACTCAAACGATGATTAGAAACGCACCAAAATTCAAATAATGTGCCACAATGCACAACGACGATTATGAAAGAGCACCAGGACTCCAAATATGTGCCACAATGCACAACAACGATGATGATGAAGACGACCACGATGACGCTGACCACGATTTTTTACGATTTTTCGCCAAAAAGTTTGCAAATCGTAGCGATATGGTGCGTCCAATATACAAACGCTTAATTAATTGCAAAAAACTTAAAGATGTGCTCGGATGGCTGAGCAATGTGCGGATTTCTTTCCGCACGTGTAATCCGGTTCGACTGGACCAATGTATATTCGGTGACAATTGCCGACTTGATTTTTGTTGGATTTTTAATTTCCACAGTACGCAAGAAATTGCACACGTTTTTTGTTGTAAAATTATTCTCGTTTTATTTATTAGATTGTAAAGATTTTATTTAAGTATAATTACTACTACTAATTTAAGGTTTCTTTTTAGTTTTAAGTTTTAAAATAGTTTTATAAATGCAAAATTGAGTTAAGTTGATCGACTGGCAAAACTAGAATGAAGTGTGAATGAAGTATGAATGACAGCTTTGAGTGAAGTTAGTGGTGGTTGAATGATTGAATGATGCAATTTGAATGAATGGAACTTGAAACTGGTTGAATTGAATAGAAAGATGCAAGGTGCAAACACAATGTCCTTAATGTATGTTAATATTGCAGGTGTTGCTGTTGTGTTCAAAATATTTTTTTTTTGTGTTTGAAGTCAGTTTTTCAGAAAATTGCATTTCTCGCTTAAAGCCTGGTACGCTGCTCGCGCTAAATTTTAGCTCCCATACAAATTATCGAAAATTTTTAGCCGAGATAAAATGGATCCCATACAAGTTATCGATAACTTGTATGGGAATTTTATCTCAGCTAAGATTTAGCGCGAGCAGCGTACCAGGCTAAACAACAAAAAAAAACCTTGAAAATTATGAAAAAAATCATCTGTACCAAATTTCAAGAAAATTCGTCCATCCGTTTAAGCTGCAGCTTCTTGTACAAATGGACGCACCGACACGCGACGCATGGACGCATAGACGCAGAGACTAACGGACGTCATGACGAAACCCACTTTTCCGGACTTCTCTATCTATAGTCGCGAAACTGTTCAAAGCAAAATGGTTGTCAAAGTCGTACCGTACTAGTGTACTTTCATATTTTGAGTCCGAATTGCAGTTGCGAATTATTTCTCAGACCTCCATACAACCAAAACTAATATGACTCACATAGGGGCCAAAAGCATGAATTCTTGGCAGAAATTAAAACAAAATTGGGGGAAATCAAAAACAAAATAGCTGGACACTTAAATACCCAAACTATATGCAAACACGTGATAGTTTTGATAATACAGCTTGCAAGTTGACCACGCCATTCGTTTGAACTTGTGTATTGTGCGAAGTGATTTTATCAGCTGCGGTTAAATCGAAAGAACGAACAAGTGTTCAAGTCAAATTTTTAGTGCTTTAATTTTTATAATTTTTTTTAAAGAATTTAGCCCCCACAGGTATGTTAACGATATTTATGTAAAATTCTAATTCTGTGTGGTTAAATAAAATTTTGCTGGATTTTTAAAAGTTGAGTGTAGTTTTGGAGAACAAATTTTGTTTTTCCTTTTTTCATCTGAAGTTCTATTTATAATCAGACCCTGTGTGTGACTGGAATGTAAGTTTTGATTAAAACCTCAAATTTTTATTTCTACACGAAACCAATACCATAGAAATATATACAAACATATTTCTTGAGTTATACTTCTCCGCATTGGCCGCGTACAAAAATTATACCTTCTTTTACGTTTCTTTTGGTATTAGTTTTTGATAAAAAATATAGGTATATTTTATAAAAAAAAAAATTTCACCACTTTAAGATCTAAAAAAAATAATAATAATAAAAATATTAATAATGTACACAAGTGTACTGTCAACCTGGGAGACGGACATAGCGCAAACCCAATAGACTTATGCCCGATTTCACGGAAGACTTTTAAACATACCTAACAGGCTTTTATACCTACATTGAAAGGGGATTTTTGCAGAGGCGTATACAGGATTTCTACTTGGGGGGGGGGTCATTCCAAATTTTTTTTACAAAAGTTTTGATAGTAGGCATAAACTTAAAAATGTGCTATTTGAATATTAAAGTTCGTTCGTTTTGCATTTCGAATCGAACAGTTCCAAAGAGTTCTAAGAATAACCAAACAAAAACTATGTGTGATTCTATGTTTGACCAATTAAGACCATCCTGTCCTTAAAGTACAGTTAATGTATAGGGATAGGATTGTCATGCACTTTTGAACCAACTTTTTTTGTAAATAGGCTTAAATAAATTGACAAACAATATGGTACATTAGTTTAGCGAAAAAGAATTGAATAAGATTTTTTTGACAAAAAAACATTCCATTTTAGTGACTTTTTATGTTCACATAAGGTTTTAACTACTTCCTCTGTTTGCCTCTGTTGGCGGATAGGTTTCGTTAGATAGTGTTAAATCTCAGCAATAGTTTTCAAAAAAAATCTCACCCGAAGACGTCCGTATTCGGTTTTTATAGCAATTTCAATCTGAAAAAGTCATTCAAAAAAGCAAAAAAAAAAAAAATAAGGCAAAAAAAAATAAGCAGCTATTTTCGCCAGACAAATCTTTCTAAATGTATTTTGGTATGCTGAATCTGAATGTGAAGTCCGTTTTGCGAAACAACCCAAAATTTTTGATAAGTATGCAAAAAAAAAAAATTTTAAACCCACAATTTTAAAGTTTTTCCCAATTTAGTCGCTGTTGGGATCAGGAGTTTGTGTTAATGAAACCTGCATTGCACATTTACCTATTAAAACAAATGTTTTTTTCACTAAGCCACTTTTTTTACTTTATTTATAACTATCGGAATCGGAATACAGTAAAACTGGTTATTTGAAACCTCTCTTATCTTTAGTTCCACTTGTCTCCAAAAAAAGATAGAATGATTTGGTGGAATGTTCCGCTAATTGAAGGAAAAGTTTAGGCTTGGTAGCCGTTTAAATTATAGAACTTACCAAGGAAAAAAAAGTTTCCAAAAAAGTTAAATTTTGAAAAAAAAGTCATACCTACCGTTTTTGGATATTTTTCTTTTTTTGAAAAAAATTTTTTTTTTTGATTTATGTAAAATTTAAACGGTATTTATTAATAAAATGTTCAAATAAACTCAAAAGAATTTGATTTTTCTAGTAAAAAAGTGATTGGAAGTAAGTCATTTACAGGTGCAAAAACTTGATTTCAGATTTTTTAATATAATTTTTTTCTGAGTGCACGTGGCAATGGGTAGGTTTGTCTTGCTATTAGCTACATTTCCTGCAAATTTCATGAAAATTGGTTCATGCAAAAATATGCACTAACAATTGATCCTGATTCGTATACATAATTCGTTGCCATGCTTCCAAGGTGTTCCTAAAAAACATGCATTTGCATGGATGGATCCCTTGTAATGTACATGTACAAGTCCTTCGATTGAATAATTTGCCTTTAAACAACTCATTTAATCAACGCGTTGTTTTCCGCTAGCCCAGAATTATTTCACAAGTTAAAATAAAAATCATTTTTTTTTAATAACACAGGTAACTTTCAAATTAATTGTCTTCCTAACCTCAGGCAAACGAATCGCAAAGTTTTTCAAAAAAATTGCATTTGAAAATGCAATTTTTTTAAAATTTGTTTTAAAAGTACGCGAATTTGTATTTCCTTTAAGACGAGGGGGTTACAGGATTCAAATACCTCTGTAGTAAAGACAAACAAATATTTTTGGCGTAACAGAAGATATTAAACAAAATTATGCTAGTTTTAGGGTAGATATCTTTTCGAAATTTCAAACATCAATACTAATTAAAGAAATGCGTTAGATCACTTACTAAGGATTTTACAATATTCGGCTTTCGTCAGCTTTCAGGTATTTATCAGCGATTTAAAATATAAAATATATTCAGTTATATTTATTACATTTTCTTAAATTGATTTTCGAAGGTAATTTTAAGTGACCTAAGCTTGCTTAAATATTTAATTTGCCTTTAGACAAGGTTGCTTATATTCTTATCTATTATTGGTTTAGTCAAAAAATATATATAAAACCTATTTCACTTTTCATTTTCGTTCATGTTCTAAAACTTCGACATTTTGAAAATCATCTTACTCAAAAGAATTTGTTAGCACATAACAATTTCTTGTTTAAGTTTTGAGTTCTTGGGGGGGGGGGGGGGGGGAGGCATGACCCCGTGACTCTCTCCCCCCCCTGTATACGCCGTTAATTTTTTGGTTTCACCAATCACACTTAAATTTAACAAGCTTTTAAACACCATTATAAACTAAATGCCCATTTTTGGCTCATTAAATTTCAAAAGTGTCTTTTTTTTTTATAAATTCCCACGCCTCTTTCCCCCCCAGATACCGCACGCGCTGGGGTCCATTTTCACCGAGTACGAAGTCATTTGCGGATGATTATCGTATCGGCACTTTTTAGTGTTTTTTGAAGGTAAAAACAAATTAAAAAGAACTAAATAAGTAAAGAGAATGGTGATACGAATATCAAAGGAAGGTCAAAGATTGGGACTGCTTAGTACAAGCATTTATTATATCTGTGCAAAATAAAAAAAATTTAAAATGAACAAAAAAATAAATTTAATATTTCATGTTTAATTTTCAGAAAGTGTCAAAATTTTAAAACAAAAATGTTTTAATAGTCAAGAGTGGTGATAAAAAAATAATTCAATATATATATGTACATACAATTAGGTATAAAGACATTAAATGAGAAAAGAATCAGTAAACATTGAACATAAATACAAAAAAAAAGTTTATGAGCGTGGTACACTGGTTTTTAGTATTTTTTTCAGACTAGTTTTATTAATATTAAAATCAAACAGATTAGTATTCAAATTTACAAGCTTACACATGCGAGTTAAGGGCACATGCATACCATAATTAGTACGGTGTTGGGGTAATTTTATTAAATCTAAGCTACGAAAGTTATAAGCACCTCTCCGGTAGTTAAAATTAATAGAATTAAGCAGATCCGGGCCATCAATTACACCCGTTATAAGTTGATGAATAAATACAAGGTCGTTATTTACTCTCCTTTGAGACAAGGTTTGGATCTGCAGTAGGTTGATTCGATGCTCATAGGAAGGAAGGTTAAAAGGGTCCGTCCATGGTAAGCCTTTTAAGGCAAAACGAATAAAATTACGTTGGACTGATTCTATTCTTTCTATATGGATGCTGTAAAAAGGTGTCCAAACTTGAGATGCGTATTCTAAGTGGGGGCGAACTAAGCAGTTGTAAAGAGCTAATGTAACGTAAGGGTCCCTAAACTCTTTCGACCAACGCTTGACAAAACCTAACATAGAATTGGCCTTGTTTACAATCAGGTTTATGTGCTCTGAGAAATCGAGGTTGGAGTTAAAGTTAACACCAAGGTCTTTAAAGCTATGCACACGGAGTAAAGTGTGATGAGATATCTTATAATCATACAGACTAGGAGTTTTTTTCTTTGAAAAGGTCATCGTCTGACACTTAGTCGGGTTGAGATTTAAACCGTTCCTTGTACACCAAATAGCAAATCTATCAAGATCATCTTGCAAGGATATGCGGTCATTGTCATTGAAATGTCATCAGATGATCAGCTGCAGTAAAGAAGTGAATATTAAAGCTGATATTTTTGCTTTGCAACTATTAATTTTTGGAGATACAAAATGGAACAAACGAATTTAAACTTTGCATCGCATAGTTTTTTTTTTTCAAGGCACACAAAGTAGTTTGCCGTGAAAGTGTATTCCGGGTTCACAGAATCCATATTCTCTGATTAGGACGATATTTCTTAGATATTTCCAAAAGCATCTGAGTACCTATCAGTTGTTAAGTTTTATTTTGTTCGTCTTATGTGTTTTTTTGTTAGGTATCAGCATTAGTTTTTAAAATAAATTAATGAAAAACCTATTTTGTTTTAACTGTTTTGTTTTCTTTTTTTACATTTTTTGGCATTTTTTCAACACATAATACTGTCTCATTTTTTCTCACCTATTTCGCTCATTAGAAAGAAAAAAAAAACTATTTATTTTTCCTGGGACGTGAAAAAAATTCCCTAAAATTTTCCTTTTACAGATTGGTGAAACTAAAAAATTTAAGGGCCTGATAAAACTTAAAAAGATTTTTGATAAAATTGCTTTTAGTGTTTGTTTATGAAATTGGACATTAGTATACCTTCTTTATGTCTTTCTTAATCATAAAATTGAATTTGATTTTCGCAGTAAATATTTTTTTTAATATTTTTGTTTTGCTTCAATTAACTAACCTACGTCTGCACATAACGTCTTTAACTGCGACAATATGATTTAATTGATTTTGTGTACTATGTTCAATGAACATTGTTCATACCTGCTATCAAAACTAGTAATTTACCTTTGGAATTAAAAAATATCATATAGTTTCCGAAAAAGTAATTTTTTACTTATTCAAATTTAAAAAATATCTAGTTTTGCAATACTATAGACGGCATAGTTGGAAATTGACGCGTTTCTCACGCCCTCCATTATCAAATTATTACAAACCAATTTAATTTGCCAACATTATTTTCAATTAATATCAATTTCCGTGTGGCTGAAATGTTGTTGTCCTGTAGGGATAGGCATTCTGTTTTCTGGAACCAATTAACCTGTCGCAAGCACACCCAAAAACCAACGACATAACTTTCCTCTTTTGTACCTCAATCACAAGCAACTAGCAGGTTCTCTGTACATACATACTTGTGTTCAACACCCCAACCCTCTTATAGCTTTTATACTCTCTGTTTGGATATTCTATAGGTAGGTACATTTAACACTTGCATTATACACCGTTTTTACGGCAATTTTCACCCATTCAATACTCATCATTCTGGCCAGCCAACAGTTTAAGGCTGATGAACTCATCCCCTAATAAAAGCTGAGTGTTGCATAGGCAACAGCTAAAATGGCAAAATCACCCTCAGGCAAACTTGGGGATGGATTTTGCTTTTCTCTGGATTTCTAACTTTGGTTACTAAATAAATGTTCGCTCAAAGCCAACGCCATCATAAGACTTTTGTGAAAACATCTAACGTGTGGTATGTGGGTGGTTCGTTTGATTGGTGGCAAAGGGGGAATAGAAAATCTGTCGACCGCAGATAAATTTGTTAATCATTTTGGCACTGCAGGTGGTTGAAAAGTTTCTAAAATAACACAATCTCTAACTAACAAAACTGTCACCAGGTTAGCTTGGATAACAATAAGTCTTGCATTAGATAGATTGTACATTCGATGACATATGCACGTCAAAATGCGATGCAGATGAAATGTCATTAGCGCAGGGGCTACTGCATTTTTTTATTATACAGGTAACGCCTTACATACTCACCATGAATACAATTTCAGCAGGTAAATGGGCAATAATTGTTATTATCTTTTTTATTTTGTTTTCTTAAAGCAAGCAAACAGCGTATTGTGTGTATATTTTGAAGAGTTTTAAACTGTATTTAATTATATTAGTTTGTTTGTAAGATACTATTTTGTTTTCGAACGATTCAACCTTGATGTATTTATTGTGTATCTATAGCTCATATTTCGTATGAAGTTCAGGAATTTTATTCACGAAATTAGAAGAATTTTGTTTCGCTCAACTAACTCGAAATTTTAAAAATATATGCAATTATGTATTGGCTAGCGAGCAGAACAAAATGTCCGCTACATCTAGGACCTCCATGCATTGAAGAGATGAAAGCCGAGTTATACAATATAGTCCAAGTTCTCGATGAAAATTTGCGTGAATCATTTATTGAAGAAGCGCGGGCCTCTGTGTATAGATCCTATTACTCCAGGCTAGAATACAATCTTTGTACAAATAGTTACTTCAATGAAAATGTGGCAGTTGAAAAAATATCTACACTTTTCCAAACACGTGGAGAGCTACTACAAATAAACTACATACCCCATCGCCCAGACCTATCAATCGAATGCAGCCTATGTAACATGAACACCAGAGAGGATATACTTCACTTTGTAGGAGTTTGCCCAATGCTTATAGAAATAAGAAAACTATACCTTGGTAAAGCTATATATACCGTCGAAGAAGTTCTGGTTATTTTAAATGGAAGCGACTGGGATACTCTCTTTAAATACGTCAAATCGGCACTCCGCTATAGAACCCAAATTTTAAGAGAAGAATTTTAATATTAAAAAAAAAAATAATAATAAATAAATAAATAAATTTGTAACTTAAAACTTATTAACTTTATATGCACCTATAAATAGTTATTTATGATATTCTCTAAACTCGTCAATCTGGCAGACGGCTTATGCCATGTCATTTAAGATTTGTAAAACTAAAATATGTAACACTCAATTTTGAAATTTAATAAAATCTAACCTAATCTAATCTATTGGTTTTGTTTTTGATCAATAGACAACAAATAAATTCCGCATGTCCAGTCTAATAAGTCAAAATAGAAAAAATTATTATAAGCATAAGGCTGAAAATTGGAGAAAACTTCATTTGAAAAGAAGAGCTTACGATAATTTGGGACCGCAAAATGACATTTGAATCTTATAGAAGAAGCACAAACATTATTTTGTGTTTTCTCTCCTAACGACGTTGAATAAAGTTACAACTGCAGAACTAACAATTAAGAGCAATAACTTTTTTGAAAGTTATAACACTTACAATTAAATTATTACTTCAGTAGTTTCGAAAAAGCCCAATGAAATGATCACACTTCTTAAAACTTTAAATTTGAAGAAAAACTAAACAAAACATGAGGTCTTACAAACTAAATTTAACTAATTTCATCTGTAAGCGGCGCACACTGGTAAAAAGGGACTTTTTAGGTGGACATTACTCATAAACTGCATTAATATTGTAAATTATCTTCTTCAAGTGCTGAGTTTATGTTTATTAACTGTAGAGGACTATTTTCTGCAGATTTTAATAATAATTATTAGTTAGTTTTTACATTTCACTTTTACTCGAAATAGAATTGAACCATGTATTTGAAAATTATCTTATTGATTTTATTTATTTTCGAAGTTACATATAACTAATAAAAATAAACTAATGCGATCAGTAAACTCATTTACTTTACTTCTGCTTCGATATCAGCTGAAATGGTTTCGAATAGTTTTCGAAAAAAATTAACAAAATTGATCGAAAAATCTATTTTAATCGGATTTTCATTTTCTATTTAATTTTAATTGATTTCTGACACCTATTGTGCACTCAATCCAACTCCAACTGGCTTTCGATTTTTATCTTTGACCATAAAATTAATGTTCTTCATATGAATATGCTTCAAATAAATGTACAAGACAAAAAAATGTGCGAATAGATAATTTTTGAAATTCTTAAAGACTATAGGTAGGTTTGTTGAAAAGGTATATATGAAGGTACTTATATTTCTTAAATAGATAAAAAAAATATTAAATTGGTTAAAAATTGACGAATCTGTAGTTTTATTTTCAATGTCGAAGTGAAGTCAAAATCGTGCTTTTTGAAATCATTTTGAATGCTTGAAAACAATATTGATTTGAGAAAAATTAAGTTAGGTATATACCAAAAGTTATGTATTTCTAATTCGTCTTAATAATTGAATCGTTTATTTTCAAAACATGATAAGTCCACTTTTTTCAAAATTCGTTTTTTTTAACTGAATATGTTCTTGGGGTATAACCACACCTGCCTTCAAAATATGAACCATCTACTCAGTCTATATTCGATTTTACAGCTAAGAGAAAAATTTTTTTATTGTCAAAACATCATAAAATTCCCGGACTTATCATCATTTGAAAATAAACAGCAACTTTTTTACGAGTAATTGACTACACATAAAGAAGCTGACTATTGACTCAAAATCTTAGGTTGAAAGCGTCTTTCAACTAAAATAACTACTCGAAACATTATATTCTATTCCCAAATGCAATTGTTTGATAGTCTGCGGCTTTAAAAAAATTTTCATATTAATTTTAAAACTAAATTCACATTCGTTTATTTTCAAAGTATGATAAGTCCAAAATCGTTTTTATTTTTTATCTTTTGAACTATCGCGATCCAAAAAGTAAATACCAAACGATATTCTGTAGCTAGGTAAAGGTTCTACGAAATATATTTTTTATACATTTAGCCACACTTAACAAAAGAAAATAGAACGTTTTTTTCTTCTCCTGAAAAATTTGAAATCATGGACTTATCATGTTTTGAAAATAAATGATTCAATTATAATCAAAACTACATATTTTTGAATAACCTAAATCGATTTGAGCTCATGCGCCGTTACTTGTGTCACTAATTACACGGTGTAACACTCAAAAAATACGCGGGCGGAGACCTATCAGGTTTTGTAGAGCTAGTCGCACTGAATACGAAACGGTATTTGAAAATCCCCTAACACCCCCAAAATCTGGAGTTACGGGCAAAAAACGGTTTTTTGGACCTTCACCCATTGAAAAAATTCTAGCTTCGACAATTTTTTACCCATTTTCGATTTTTTTACAGTTTCTGATAGAAGATAAATATACCTTTTTAACAATGTATAAAACATGTAACTCGGTTAAACCACTTAGAATTTATAAGATGTCAAAGTTCAAAAATTCAATTTTTTTTGTCATTTGCCCAACTTCGGCATCAATTTAAAGTATATGTTTTCAAAACAACATGCTATTTAAAAAATATATTCTAAAACTATATCTATTTCCCAATCGATCGAGGTATTTTTTATGAAAATCACTTCAAAATTGGCTTAGAAAAAAAAAATTTTCGATTTCAACCCAGATACAGAAATTCGAACTTTTAGTTGTAGAACAAAAATGTTGTTTCGGCACGTAGTAAGATAAGTTGGGCGCCAGGATTTGATTAAAGGTTTTTGTAGAGGAGCTCAATACAAACATTTTTTTTCTTTGGGAGGGGGGTCTATCTCCCCCCGTTTAGGTGGGAGGGGCATTTTTCTAAAAAAAATTATCAAAATAAAAAAAAATTATTAAAAAACAACGGCAACACTTACAGTAATAAATGATACCATTTCCAAAAGGCAAAATTGTGCATTTGGTTCTAATTTCTAAATCAATATAATATTACCAATAGTTTTTGAAATAATCGATTTCAAAGTTAAAAATAGGCGAAAAAAAATTTGTAAAAACTCATTTTATACTATTTTTGTCCAGACTGTGAATTTTAGTAAATAAATTACTTAGACAGAAAACTGCCTCAATTAATTCCTTATCGAACAGTGAAAACTATATGTTTCTAAGTCTTCTAGTTTTTGAGAAAATTGAAAAATAAAAACAAATAAAAACAAAAAATATTTTGAAAAAAGAAAAATCTGATAAAATAATTTTTCAATTTTCTCAAAAACTAGAAGACATAGAAACATATAGTTTTCACTGTTCGATAAGGAATTAATTGAGGCAGTTTTCTGTCTAAGTAATTTATTTACTAAAATTCACAGTCTGGACAAAAATAGTATAAAATGAGTTTTTACAAATTTTTTTTCGCCTATTTTTAACTTTGAAATCGATTATTTCAAAAACTATTGGTAATATTATATTGATTTAGAAATTAGAACCAAATGCACAATTTTGCCTTTTGGAAATGGTATCATTTATTACTGTAAGTGTTGCCGTTGTTTTTTAATAATTTTTTTTTATTTTGATAATTTTTTTTAGAAAAATGCCCCTCCCACCTAAACGGGGGGAGATAGACCCCCCTCCCAAAGAAAAAAAATGTTTGTATTGAGCTCCTCTACAAAAACCTTTAATCAAATCCTGGCGCCCAACTTATCTTACTACGTGCCGAAACAACATTTTTGTTCTACAACTAAAAGTTCGAATTTCTGTATCTGGGTTGAAATCGAAAATTTTTTTTTTCTAAGCCAATTTTGAAGTGATTTTCATAAAAAATACCTCGATCGATTGGGAAATAGATATAGTTTTAGAATATATTTTTTAAATAGCATGTTGTTTTGAAAACATATACTTTAAATTGATGCCGAAGTTGGGCAAATGACAAAAAAAATTGAATTTTTGAACTTTGACATCTTATAAATTCTAAGTGGTTTAACCGAGTTACATGTTTTATACATTGTTAAAAAGGTATATTTATCTTCTATCAGAAACTGTAAAAAAATCGAAAATGGGTAAAAAATTGTCGAAGCTAGAATTTTTTCAATGGGTGAAGGTCCAAAAAACCGTTTTTTGCCCGTAACTCCAGATTTTGGGGGTGTTAGGGGATTTTCAAATACCGTTTCGTATTCAGTGCGACTAGCTCTACAAAACCTGATAGGTCTCCGCCCGCGTATATTTTAAAACCTCATTTTTGTAACACCGTGTTATTAATTAATTAAATCATTCTGTAAAAATGAAATTTTCAAAGAAAATTTCCAATATAGCACGCTTATGGTTGTGTATGGCTTCAAATATTACCGGTGTGTAATCTATATGAATTACTCGTCCGGGCCACGAAAACCGGAAGGTGAGCAAAGGTGGGCAAAAAAAGTTACAGAACTTTAAAAAATTGTATAGACGCTTAATTCTATCAAATGGTTCTCCAGTGTTTATTGGGTATTGTTTACAAAAAATTCTTTAAGTGTTGCATATATACATATAGTGCTGAAAACTCTTGACAATTCTTAAAAAAAATAAACTCGGTTGAAAACAAACAGAGCTAAAACACGTTATCTTAAAAAAATATGCATTATTTTCAAAGTCCTGGAATCATCTTTTGCTTGGAAAAGACTGCTCTGTTAAGCTAGAGAAACTGCCTCAAATGAAATAAATTGGGTGGTTTCATAGTTGTCAATCATTCCTTATAACTGTGTAAAGTCCAGTTTGTCTCTTAATTGCCTTCAAATTTCAACCAAATGTCCACCTAGATGGAGCATTTTTACCACTGTGCGGCGCGCGGTGTCTCGTCGATATATGTAAAACCAAAAAATACCCAATATACGTATGAAAGGGTTTTTCCTGTATTGAACACCACATAACTAGAAACCTCATATTTACTTAATTAAATCACACCGAGTGTATGAAATATGCATTTGAATGCACGACCCTTTCCAACCTTGAAAAACTAATACTATTCAGTAACCTCAACAAACAAAATTCACAGCAGGCTTATCGTATGTGACGTGGGTAGGTAGGTACAGGTATCCATCGAATATATATCAACAACTAAAACTCATCTCGAAAAGTTAACAAACCAATTGAATTTGTCCCTTGAGGCCCAAAATCACGCTTTCTTACGCAAGACTCACTTCAATTTAATCCACTTAAGAGAATTAATACATGAAAAAAAGTGAGACGAGTAGCACTTTTTTTAGTTGGTTCTTTTGATCAATTCTCCCAGGAATTCTAGCAATTTGCAACATCGCACCATAGTGAAAATTTCAGATAACGAAAAAAACACTTAAGTGAAAACATTTGTAACGAGTTAGCGGGATGAACCCATGAAGTGGTTATTTGCTTACTATTTGTCTACCACGCTCGCACACTTATCCACCTGCCATTTAAAAGAAGATATTTTTTTTCGATCCAGTAAATACCCTGTTAAGAGCTGTAATTTCATGCGGCTTCGATGTGAGGGAAAAAACGATAAGGGTAAAACGGTAAAAACACATTCAATTTGCAAATGATGATGATTAACACAAGACAATAGCACAATATGTATAATGAAAGGGAGTGATATCGGATGGCATCAGAGACAGATGTAAAATGATATCAACACAATTCAACCTAATCTCGAAAATTATTTTCCCAGATTGTCTCCTGGGGAATTAAAAACCAACATGGAATGCTAGTTTTTTCTTCTCCGATTTAATAATTTTGTTTTACTTTTCGTAGGAATGCGACATATACTTGGAAGAAACACAGAGAATTAATTATTTGTGTTTTTCTTTTTAGGATAATTCTAAGATATTTCTCAAAAATATATGCAGTTTGGTATATGGGGTTTTAGAGAGGAATAAAGTAAACCACAACGTTCAGTTGAAGACAAACTATAGTATTCATGCAGAAAAAATTCAGCGTCAAATAAAATAGGACACACATTCTTGTTAAGATAACAATATAACATTCTTAAAAGCCAACCCCGGAGGGAAGTCATATTGTCTTGGTTTTGGTTCCATGAGATCCAGCATCGAAGCCATCCATATCTAATCTTAGATTGTTTTTTAAATGCTTGTTTTTTGTTTTTTTTTTGCAAAATGCACATGAAAGATCGATGACAAAAGGAGTTATGTGGATGTGGGGTGGGTGATAACATTAAATGATTGGTACCTTTTGACTGCGTTTTCATTTGTGTTTATTAGAAGTGAAATTCTTGCAGACCCCATCAGTGAGCTAATTTTAGTGAAATTTAGCTGTGTTCATTTTGACGTTGATAAATAGGTTTTAATGTTGGAAAACATCTTCCTTTGTACGGTGCTATTATGATATCGATGAAGAAGGAATCCGCCTGGTGCACTTTTGGTTTCGTCACTTTCCCTTTAAGCAGGTTATTCAAGGACTGTAATAAAGAACAGAGGACTCAAGACGCTTCCCTGGTGTAAAGGTAAACGTACTGTGATTTTGAATTTTTCGGTAACTCCAGCTGCATATCATCCACTACCATCATACATGTCCATAACTATCTGCACATATATATCTGGAACTCATTGTTGCCTCTTAAAGCAAATGAATTAATTACAGTCGAGTCCCTCTAAGTCGAACTTTCACGGGACTCGAAAATTGGTTCGATTTAGAGGGAAATTCGAGTTAAAGGGAATTATTTAATATTTTTTCTTCAAAATTGTTCATTAAAAATGGTGAAAAAGTTCGACTTAGAGGGAGTTCGACTTAGAGAGAGTCGACTGTATTTCCTTACCATTCATATAATAGATTGTAGAAATGTAGAGAATTTAAAAAAGCGACATTTTTATGTACATGTACACGGAGAAAAAAATGTCACCTTAAAATAAGATGATGCGCACATTAAATTTCACCACCTTAAAATAAGGTGATATCCGCTTAAAATAAGGTGATTCCACTCAGTTAAATTTAATGTGAACTTCATCTTATTTTAACGTGAATGTTCATCTTAAAAATACCGACAAAAAATAAAAAATTTAAAATTATAGTTACACTTTAGATTTACTTGCAGTTTATTATACTTGTTTCCAAAAGTGAGATAGCACGATGGTAAGGCACTCGCCTAGTAACCCAATAGTTGTAGGTTCGATCCCCAATGGCTGCCATTTTTTTTTTTTAATCTGCGCATTCAAGAAATTAATGTGACTTGTCACTTTAATTTAAAGTGAGAGTCATCTTAGCAAAAACCATGCAGAAATCCGCTTAGTTAAGGTGCGATCCGCTTAATTCTATGTGGTCTGTTTTCTCCGTTTGGTACCTTCCTACTTACCAATCAGTTTCTATTTGCACAAACAAACTTTCGGCTTGCCTTGACAGACGTAAGTAATCCTTTTTTATTTTTGCTTTGTTAGCCCCAAACGCTAACGCAGGTGTGTCGACAAGGAAACTCTCGGGTCGTTCTTAGATAAATTTTTTTTTTTTAAATAAGAAATGTGCATGGTTTGGTTGGTAGTGCTCTATATACCTACAAGTAATTTGAGATATTGGACCTTTTTGAATTACATCCGAAAGGGTAGATACAAGAGATTTTCTGAAATTTTGTATGGATTTTGTATTTCTGTTTTTCATTTTGGGGGTCAAACCATAATTTCCGCCGCGGGTGCCACCCATGCTAGCTACGCTACTGTGGTGGAGTCATGCTGCGTATTTAATGCATTGAATTTGTATTTGTTAATCAATGTGGAACATGTTGTATTTTTGAATCATCACGCCCACAGTGTATGTTCTTTTGTGCCGAATACAGTTTGCATGTATAGCCAATTGCTTTGTGTTTTGCATTGGCCCAATGTTTTTGCTTTTATAAGAAATAGTTGTTTTTTTTGGTTAAGAAATAGTTTTCCAATTTTATTCGCAATTTTTTGGGCCTTCATGCGACTCTGCCAACTCAACATTCACTTATGAGTTGTTATCTTCTTTCTTTTTCAAATCTAAATAGTTTAACGAGGACAACCAATAGTTTTGTAATTTACAGAGGTTGGTTGACCTCTTTTACTGCGTACGTCTTGAAAAATTTGGTACGGTATTAATTTCTGAAAGTGGTGGCAAGGTCTAGTTGCTATCTTATGATAAAATTTTATTTTTCGGAAATCATTATTAACGGAACGGTTTTTTTTTCAAATCTGATTATCTGCCAAACTACTGATTCATTTTCAACGTATTTTTTTATACAGAAGCACTTATTTAATTTTAATTGGAATTTAACACAAAATTTTGAAAAAAAAAATAATTTTTGAATTTGAAAAAAAAAAAAATTGAATTTTTTTTTTTAATCAAATTTTTAGTGACGGTACATTGAATTTTTAGATGTTGACTAGAGATTTCTACAAAATGACATACCAATTTTATTTTAAAACTTTTTTATCAAAAAATTATTTATAAAAAATTAGTTTTTTTAAAAATCGGCTCTAAAGAAATTTAAAATTTTTTGCTAAAAATGCATCTTAATATATCAAATAAAACTGCATATTTGTTTTGTGGGGCAATTTGATTTCAGATGTTGTTTTGTTGCTTTGAAAAATGAATTTTATGTTTTTTTTTATTTGTTTATTTTTTATTTATATCCCAAAATTGTACCTATATAAAAAGTCTTAAAAATTTAAGCAACTTGAACTCTAAGACTAAGTTCGTGCGACTTAGTGCTTTCGTGAAATTTGTGCATATTTTTTTGCCAACTTATAAAATTAATCTTAATTATCCAATAAAAAAATATCATCATCATCATCTCTGTGCGAAATGAACTGTTAATGCCCTAGCGAAATTGCCAATTACAACAGCCATCTTTATTGAAACACACATACAATTTCAACCCCAAAGCAAAGATGCTTTTTTATTCGGAGCACGATAAAACAATGGAACATGTTTATTTGTATTCGTCATCTGCGTCGCCATTTTTATATTATTATCCTTTTCAAAGATTTGCAATGATTGCCATTCATACCCCTAATAATTGCCTCTTGAAATACGTTTTTGTATGAAGTGTAAGATGTAAGGACCATTCTCCTAACCATAAGCAGATAATGGAAATATTATGAAATTTCAAATAGAGTTAAGAGGGTAATATTTGGTAAAACAAAGGAATTCTTTGTGCTTGTGAATTCTTTTCGTATGATTATAGAACATGCGAGCTTTTGCTTTTGAACCGTGTCGGTCGCCGTCGGTCGTCTTCGAGATATCGATTTCTGAATGAGATAGCATGTACCTACCTATTAATTTGTAAAAATCTTATACACATTTTGTATACATGTCGAAAAATGTGTCTACAACACGGTTGCCGCTTCGGCGCTTCCAAATAAAAATTGTGACCAAGATTGTAAATAAAAATGACCAAACACCAAACACAACTAATAATGCCCAAATATTTTTTTTTTTGTAATATTTAAGATAGTCAACAGGTTGTTTCTCACTTAAATTTTGGTGGCACACAAGAAACTAGTCGAACAAAAATATTTCGGGTAGAAAAATTTTCAATAGAAACTATGGATAGAGGTTTCTTATAATTTGTGCATTTATTCAGAAAAAATTACCAAATGCAATAAAAAGTGACAAAATGACCAAGTGGATATAAAATGACCATTGTGGCAATCCACAAAGGCCTTGAAATTTTACACACTACCACGAAGTTTGAAACCTGAAAAGTTTGAACTGAAAAGTAATAAGATGTTTCCATTATATTCTAAACAAAGCATAGTTTTTGGCATTTTTTTTTTGTTTTACTTGAAGCAAAGAAAACAATTTTCCATGAATTTGGTCGGTCTACTGTTTTTCTAATGTCCCACAAGATAGGTGAGCAGAACTTAAGTTTTATTATTGCGTCTTTAAGTACTAATTGTTTGTTAGTTAAGTTCCCCAAAATTAAATTAAGTGCTCCAGCTCGAACAATTTTGGAAAAAAATATTGGAAACCTTATTTAAAGTTAGCAGAGATGTAACCAGAATTTGCCTAAAACCTTAAGTATACAAATCGGGTGCTACACTCTGTCCAACAAAAATTGTCAGTACAGGTAAGATATGACCTTTGCATCTCACTTTGCATCATTTTTCTTTTATCGACAAAATTGAATGAAATAATTAAAAGCTCGACTAATTTGAATTTGATGAATTTGCAAAGAATTTTTCTGAATTTTCCAGTGAAGATTTTTTTGTAGGTATACCTATTCCTTTTTTTCACTTCTGATTCTATACAAATCCACACTTTGCTAACTTGAATATCGTTTTTCTAAAATAAAATTAACTTTTTCGACAACAATTGAGTTGAATGCTTCGCATTCCACCGCATCTATCCAAAAATTCCAAGCTGCTCCTGCTACTCTACATATTTACATATAATACAGTCAAATAAGGAGAAAAAAGGGGTAAATCTCGGAATGAATGTTAGTAGAAATTTTTTTTGCTCAATATCTACCTTTTGCCATTCTATAACATATCTCAAAAGTCTAGAAAAATCTCATGTCCGCTTGTCGCGATTTCAAGGTCAAATCGCGAAATGGAGATTTTCAAAATTAGCAAAAATAGGCTATGGTATTATATACACATATGATACATGATTTCAAGGTATTTTTTAATGCTGATTCCAAAAAATCTAAAATCAAGACAATCTGACGTCTCTGGAAAAAGTTATACCTGTTTTTCATCTGTCAACTCATATTATTATAACAGTTGCAAACTTACTGCCGAAAAACCCTTAAAAGTTATGGTAGATGAACCAAATTTTGCATGAAGATTTTAGAATCCATCATTATTAAAAATCAAAACAATCCATTACAAAAAATATATATACCTACGAAATAATGGTATTTTTTGATGGAGGGGCAAATTTTAGGATATGCACTAAAGAAGATTCTTGTTCATCTTAGGAATAAGTGCTAATAGGCAAATTTTTTCATTTTAATCTTTGTTTGTATATTCTTTAACTACACTCACATGTCATTCAACAATTTATTGTTCTCTGAATTTAAAAATTAACAACAAAATAAGAAAATGAAAAATAATGAATGAAAAATAAGAAAATATAAATAAAAATCTGATACAAAAATGGTTTTCATATTTTTCAATTTTCTCAAAAACTAGAAAGCATAGAAACATATGTGCCTGGTTACATTGTGCATGCGGCGTGTTCCTACATTTTGTAGGAACAAACGTCAAAAAGAGGAAAAATTTAGCAATGGAACAGTACTGCCCTCAGAAAATTCAGTTCCCTTCGTAAGCATCTTCCCCCTTCACTCCTCATCCCTCTTGCCTACAAACTCACTGCTTAGGCGATTGAAAAATCACCGTGTAGCCAGGCACTATTATAGTTTTCACTATTTTGATTTAAAATTTAAAATTTAAAATTAAGTGTAGAATTTGAGCTTTTGAAAAAGGTGTCACTCATAACTGTAAGTGTTGCCGTTGTTTTTAAATATTTTTTATTTTAATTAATTTTTTAGAAAATTGCATCTATCCACTCACCAAACAAGGACTTATACTGGCCAGAACCGGCTGTAATTGCACAGTTCTTCTTAATCGCTTAGACAAACACAAAAATATATAAATTTCGACTTTACGGAATAAATTTTAATTTAATGCAAGTAAACTGCAGAGCACGCCTTTAATTTAGTCTGGCAGGCACTTGTGCACCTCAAAAAAGTCTGGCAACTTTTTTTTAACTTCTCGATGGGTAAACTAAATTCTCTATGAAAATACCAATACTTACAATACCAACTTTTTTTTAAAAATTTTGTTTACACTTTCAAGGTCATATATAGGGGAACTGGGGCAAGACCGTTTTTGTACTATGTTGTACGAAAAAAGTAAATTTGACAACACTTGCAGTATAAAATAGATGCCTTTTGGAATGATCGATCACGTCTGTAAGTTTCGGCAAGTTCAGTGGAGACGCCGAAAAGTTACAGTAAATTTTGTGATTTTTCATCAAATTGTTATCGTTCATGTAATAAGTCAGTTCTATTTTTAACACTGAAAAAATTAACATTTTTAACTTTTTCTTTTTTTTATAGTAGAAAGTGAATATTAAAAAGTATTTTCTGCGAAAAAAGGAGTCATACAAATATATTTAAAAAATAATAATCCAGAACATCAGATATGATATGACTGGGGCAAGACCGCTCATGGTCGAAATTGGAAGCTCTGGTAGCTTGATAAAACTGAAAAAAGAAGTTCACAGTTACATCTTCCAAAAAGCTTAGCAATAGGCGCCTAAAAATAATGTTAGTGATGATTCTGAGGAAGAGGACTTTGCAGACTGTATTTTTACTTTCTACCTGCAACTGTTTTCTAGATCCAATCCAAAATATTGTTGGATTAAGTGTAAAATGTATACCAAATACTAACACTAACATTTACTGGAGTGAGAACTATAGGTCGTTTCAAATCAAAAGTCCTGACTCAGAGTTTATTTTCTCCCTTCCAATAAAATTGAGAGCAAATAAACAAAAAACTCAATTTTATTGGCTCATTGCGACAAATCAACTCAAAAATAACAACAAATCATGCTTGTTTGAATGAAAGAAATGCTAGAGAAAAAAATAAGCAAACGAAAAATCTGAATTTGTTTATTAATGATTTCTATGGTGACGACTCCAAAATAATTGAAAAATAAAAATAAGATATTTACTGCCCAATTATACAAATCAAAAGATGTGAATAGTATTTTAAGTTATGAATTGCTATCATATAAACTGGCCATTTCTGGTCCATCTTCACCTAGTCCTATAACAATATCTTCGGCAAAGTTATCCCAACTGCCTTCAAATGATAAATAATCAAATAATTGTATGTTTTTTTTGTATTGTCCGCGGATATGGAGTGATGCAAGCCCGGGAGACTTACCTCCGCTTTCTGAGGCTAACCCAGTGAATCTCACAGATGGATCAAATAATTAAAACAGGGATATCAAGAACTGTTCTTCATTATTTTATCGTCATTTTAGAAAAAGTTCAGCTGCCTCATAAATGCTTCCTTCCAGTAAGCGAATGAGTTTCTTTTATTTTTGCTCAATTTTCCATGGGACTTTTGATTTGAAACGACCTATAATAAAAATATAGCATAATTAGGTTATTATTGCAAAAAGACTGCAATTAAAACAAAAGAAACCTCCTTTCTACCAACAAAATTTTATAGGGCGGTCTCACCCCCATGTGGGGGTTTTTTGTTAGATAATTTTTTCAAAACTTGTTATCTTTTGTTCAATATTTTTTTTTTATAATAATGAGAGTTCCTACGGTAAACAATTAATGTTTTTTATTGGTTTTTAAGACAATCAAACACTAAAGGGGCGGTCTTGCCCCCACTTCCCCTATATATATGATGTGCACCCCTGAGGCCTGCCAGACCAAGATTATTTTACTTTGCATGCTATAAATTACCACTGTAAGAATTTTTAGCTTTACAAGAGTTACCTTACTCGGATGTGCCACTAGGTCTTGGACATTCTAAAATGTATCCTACAACCCATAGCCCGACTCAAGATATCCCGACTCATCGCAACTCGACTCAGGTAGGCGTGCATATTCTCTTTACTCTGCTCAAAAATCTTACCTGAGTCGAGTTGCGATGAGTCGGGTTATCTTGAGTCGGACAATGGGTTGAATCGGGCTGTCGTGAGTCGGGGTGTACAAAGTCGTGTTGTCCTGAGTCACCTAAGAAATCTATTATTTAAAATATCCAACGGAAAAGTCCTTGATTGCTAAACACGGGTCGTTTGAACGCGACACTACTCGAAGTTTCTTGCACTCCATATGTTTTGATGCAGAAATGTTCCTTGGGGTCTAAATAGTAAGAAAAAAGCTTTTTTTAAATTTTCTATCGAGCTATTCGTTTTTTATGAGCTTAATAAGTTATGAAAAAACGTACTTTTACGTACTTTTTCACACGTTTTTGTTAATAACTCTGTTAATAATAATTGTAGAAACTCAAATAATGGCTCTATTTTTAGAAAAAATTCGTATTTTTAGAAAAAATATCCCTCTTTTTAACGGCATTTCAATCAAATTAGTGGCATTTTTAGATCTTCAGATATTCGAATCTAAGTCCGTTAATTTTTTCTGCCTAATTCGATTTCTCTAATCAAAAAGTTTTTTTTTTATAAAAGTCAGGGTATACTTTTCTAATGGTTTTTCGTATGCTGAACTCGAATCCAAAGTCAAAAAAATTCCATCACATCAAGTTTTTGAGATATTACCGTTAGAAAATCCAAAATACCCTTTTTTAACAGTTTTTGAGGTTATGTCATCTTGCGTGATAATTTTTTATAATTACATTTGTAGCGGTTTCTTAAAGAACTAAGTTTCTTCTTTTAAAATCCGTTTAAATCATTTAGATATCGCTTTTCTTCTCCGAGAAATCCTAAAATCAATTCAACATGTTTGGTGAATATTCTCTATGAAAAAAAAATCTTATGTTCGTTTGGGTTTCATGGCAAATCGCAAAAAATTTTTGCATTCCTTTAAGTTTTTTGGTAAGTTTATGGGTAAGAAAATTTTTGACTAACCAAAAAACTTAAAGGAATGCAAAAATTTTTTATCACGCAAGATGACATAACCTCAAAAACTGTTAAAAAAGGGTATTTTGGATTTTCTAACGGTAATATCTCAAAAACTTGATGTGATGAAATTTTTTTGACTTTGGATTCGAGTTCAGCATACGAAAAACCATTAGAAAAGTATACCCTGACTTTTATAAAAAAAAAACTTTTTGATTAGAGAAATCGAATTAGGCAGAAAAAATTAACGGACTTAGATTCGAATATCTGAAGATCTAAAAATGCCACTAATTTGATTGAAATGCCGTTAAAAAGAGGGATATTTTTTCTAAAAATAGAGCCATTATTTGAGTTTCTACAATTATTATTAACAGAGTTATTAACAAAAACGTGTGAAAAAGTACGTAAAAGTACGTTTTTTCATAACTTATTAAGCTCATAAAAAACGAATAGCTCGATAGAAAATTTTAAAAAAGCTTTTTTCTTACTATTTAGACCCCAAGGAACATTTCTGCATCAAAACAAATGGAGTGCAAGACACTTCGAGTAGTGTCGCGTTCAAACGACCCGTGTAAAGTCTTTAAGTAAGTAATTTCTCGAATTGATAAGGCTATTTATACATGGAGTATGTAGAGCATTGGTCTCTATACAAATGTATAAGTAAATAGTTGGATGAATATTAATGACATGAAGATGACTTGTCTTTATCTTTAAGTGCCTTTTTGATGTTTGTTGATGAGGAATTAGTTCAAAGGAATTCCATCTCTCATAAAAAGATGTATCTTCAAAAATATATAAGATAGACGAATCTACGTTTCTTCATATGAAATTCGGTATAATTCTATTGCGCCTTTTATTTCCAAGCATGTGCACTAGAGTGTCCGCAAGAAATCGATTTTCGAAATTTGGTCGGGGGAACCCCATAAAATTTTCCGCCTTTGCAGATTTTTAGATAGCCAAAATTTAAGCTCGATTGGATAAGTCTAAATGGTGCCGACACTCGCTCAAAGTATCAAAAATCTCTGTTTTTTCACTGTTTTTCGAAGAAAATTAGCTCTAGCTCCCAAACAGATGGGGTTATTTTCACTTTTTATATATTAAATGAAAGGTAGTGTTATTACACATAATTCAGATTCAAAATTTGTTTAGTTTTACAAAAAAAAAAAAATATTGTCATCAATTTAATTTTTCAGTACTTACCTCAAAAAGAGCTGAAGTGCAAACTCGATTTAAAATGAAACTTTTTTTTTACTGTTTTATTTAAAAAAAAAATCGAAACATTTAACAGATTTCTAAAAAACAAAATACTTAACATCGTGTTAAATTTCTTATACATAATTATTGAAGTAAATACTAAAAAATTTAATCAAGTGACTTACTTAAAGTAGTTTTGGAAGCATCAGGATATAATTTTCGGCACTCACTGACTACCTGAAGTACATATTGTTTTTGTTCCTCATCTTTAGTTAAAAGATTATTAAAATCGGTTATTAACTTGACTCCTCTTTTGCCATGTCATTTACGACTTTAAGTGTTTTCACTTTCTTAAAGCCTTCTTTAAAATGGGGGTTTTCGGGCCAAAGATTTGGAGGTTCTTTGAGAAAACTTGTGTCTATTCGCAAATTAAAAAATAGTGTTGACAAAACTTGACGATTTGAGGGTAATTTACACCCTGTAATTTGATGAGACGGATAGCCTACAAGAAAAATTTTTTCTCGGGTGTTTGCTGCCAATGCCATATCAACGAACACAAAATATATCTGGAAAACACTAACAATTCTTAAAACTTCTTTTAATCTTAAAACAAAAACGCAACAGAATTAATACTCACATTTTATTTTAAGTTAATTTATTTTATATACAAAGGAAAATTAGCAAAAAGCGAGAGTTTATCTTAATAAAATTATTGAACTACCAACGAAACGACTCGTGAAGCTTAAACTTCATAAAAAAAACAACAAATATGTATTTTACAACTGCATTTTATTTTTTTTCTATAAAAAAAACGTAAATAAACAGAAAAATTATTTCTCTAAAATTTAATTTTTTTTCTATTAAAAGCTTAAATCCTGAAAATTCCATAACACTTCGTTGAATATCTTAAGATTTGTTTTAGTTTGTCACGACAATTGTCAACATTGAGTTAGCCCGATGTTAAAGCGCTCGCCTATCAATCCAGGCATAGCAGGTTCAACCCCCACTGGGTGCCCTTTTTGTTTTGTTTTTTTTTTCAGTCAATTTTACTCTGTGCTTCTATAATTGATAAAATTATTATATATTATTATATATAATACGAGAAGCATTTCAATTAGATAGGTAACATCAATCTATAACATAGAAAGTTTTATTTTAAATCGAGTTTGCACTTCAGCTCTTTTTGAGGTAAGTACTGAAAATTTAAATTGATGACAATATTTTTTTTTTTTGTAAAACTAAACAAATTTTGAATCTGAATTATGTGTAATAACACTACCTTTCATTTAATATATAAAAAGTGAAAATAACCCCATCTGTTTGGGAGCTAGAGCTAATTTTCTTCGAAAAACAGTGAAAAAACAGAGATTTTTGATACTTTGAGCGAGTGTCGGCACCATTTAGACTTATCCAATCGAGCTGAAATTTTGGCTATCTAAAAATCTGCAAAGGCGAAACATTTTATGGGGTTCCCCCGAAAAAAATTCGACAAAAATTTTTTCCTATGGGAGTTGCGGTCACTCTAATGTGCACTTGTGTATTCTCTATTCATGTGGACATCATACAAAAGTTCAATGGGATGCACTTCTCATGATTGACTTGTAAGCCCATCATCGATGCGATCTTTCTGTACATGGCCAAAAGACAATTATAATGTTGATGCTGGGAAGAAGAAATGAACAACATAATTTTTAAAATGTCAACAACTGTAATTAAGTTGCCACGCAGTTATCAGGCCCCCAATTTTTCTCTCCATCTTTGATCAATGACAATGGAAAGATCACCCGCAAACAATCGTTCTCTGGGCATCAACAAATCCAGAAAATAAGCCCATCAACCATTTTCTGTTTCTTGCGAGCTGAGGTCTTTTGAGATACAATAAAAAATTATGAGATACCTATAAATTTTACACTTCTGCATTTCCACAATTATTCTTTTCCATCATGCTCCTTTCGTCCATTTGATTGTTTAAAAGCAGAAGACTGACGCGTAAATTGTTGCCTTCTTCTCTCAATTTTGATTTAACCTTTAAGTTGTGCACAAGTGGCTTAACCTAACAAAAGATGTTAAAGATTCAATGATTATTATTTCCATTGAACGATTAATTGGATCCTTCGAAAGGCCAGAATGGCTGGCAGTTTGTATGAATAATATAATTCACGCTTAAAGAAGATACCTATTTTTGTATGTTTAAGTATTGGGGTCAATCAATATGAAACGTGTCTAAAATGAGAACAAATCGTCGCTACATTTGATATTATATAAGATGCTCACAACGATCAGACCAGCATTTTCAAGAAATAATTTAAAATAAATTGCTTAAATGAAAAAGGTATTATACAGGGTTGTCCCAAACGCAAAACGGTAGATATAAATAGGGTAGGTGGTGGTAGAAAAATAATAATTTTAAAAATCGTAGCCTTACATTTTGTGAGTTATAGGCATTCGAAAAATAAAAGGTTTTTTTTTGGACGGTAAGATCTTAAGATTCTCTACAGAAATAGTTTTGATTTTTATCCTAAGAGTTACCCATTCGTGAGATATCGCCATTTTAAGAATCTCATTATACATGATATGCACACATTTTCAACCACCTGTGTCCTGTGAGGTACCTATTCGGCGCTTTTTTTTCGCCGTGGTTTATGCAAGGAAGTTCTTTAAAGGAAATACTCGCCGAAGTTTATGCACCTAAGAGCCTAAAACCTTAGAGAAAATGCTTTATGTTTAGGAGAGAGCAGTTCGAGCTCAACTCACTTTAGCATTAAGAATAGGTATTAAAAGAAGGTGACGTGAAATAACGCCCTACGAAATAAGGCCCCATTTGAAATGCGGCTTTATTTCCATGGAAAAACCGAAATAACGCCCGACGGGCCTTATTTCAGTTTCAATATAGAAATAAGACCCCATTCGAGATAGAAATAAGGCCGCATTTCTGGAGGAAGCGAAATCTTGCTTCGTGTTCATAGTACCTATAAGTGATAAGTGAGAAGAATATGGGAGGGGGATGCGGCTTTCTTATGGGACATTACTTCACTAAGAGTAGGAAATAATTTCACTTTTTTTGGGAAGTTAGTTCTCGCTGAATGTGAGAACAACATTTTTTTTTTTTTGAACGAAATTCACTTTTGGGTGAAGTGGGAAGTGAAAAATTATTTTTCTTTTTAATACTGTATCTTATTAGATGAGGTGTCTTTGGCACATTTTTTTTACAAAAGTCTGCACTGAAAAATGAAAATGGGAAATCGCGCGTCTTCACAAAGTTTTCGCACTCTTTTTTTCTAGTACAAACTTTTAAGAAATAAGTAAAATCAAGAATACATTTAGGAAATTCAAAATAAATAAAATTGAGTTATATACTTACTCGTAGTAACATAAGTAGATTCAATTTAATTCCAATGTTCAAATGCGAAGCGGAAAAAATTTTTCTAATTTTTTGCCCACGTGAGGATCAATTTTGAGGTGTGAAAATTAAAAATTCGCGCGAATTTTTAATTTTCACACCTCAAAATTGATCCTCACGTGGGCAAAAATTTTTTCCGCTTCGCATTAAAATTCGGGTTAGAAAAAAATTTTTCCGCTTCGCATTTGAACATTGGAATTAAATTGAATCTACTTATGTTCCAACGAGTAAGTATATAACTCAATTTTATTTATTTTGAATTTCTTAAATGTATTTTTGTTCTTCAAGTTGAAGGGAGAAATATTTTGACACACATTTGGATAAACTTATTTCCCACCATAAATGATGTAATATAACGGAAAAGTAGAATTATTACGCACAACAGATCAAATTTTTAAGTTAGTTCCCTGCACCGATTCAATGTGGGTGTTAGGTTGGGTGTGAGCATATTTTCTTCAAAATTTAAAAGTTTCTAGGAAACTAAAAGAAATATTGATTTCACTCAACCTTGCCTCCACCCAAATCCTATAATATGCCCTAGGAAGGGGGAAAGGCGTTGTAGGGGGCTGCATCCCCGCTTATTCATCTGACGTTTATACGCTCTGAACTTCAAATAACATTTAATTTTTTTTTTAAGAATGAAGTTTGGAAGTTCAGATGTTCTTGTTTTCTACTTCCAAGTAGAAAAAACGAAATAAGGCCCGACGGCCTAATTTCGTTGTTGAAATGGAAATAAGGCCGCAAGCATTGTCAGGGCCTTATTTCCATTACAAATGGAAATAAGGGCCGATGCGGCCTTATTTCGTAGGGCGGTATTTCACGTCACCTTAAAAGAACTCGCTATTAATGATGTAATGCATGCAAATCTTATTATTATTGTTACCGTTGAAAATATTCGGAGTAACACTCTTTCATACTATGACATAGAAGAAGATGAGGAAATATGTGGAAAATTACTTGATCAGTTTAATTACAAATTAATTGAATATACAGAAACGAGGACCAAACGCACAATTATATTTACCTTATGCTAAATATGCGCACTTGTACTTGCAAGACATGCTTCAATTGAATGAGGCAGTGGATCCTAATTTACAGAAGGGTTTTTTACTGTTCGATGTTCTGATAAACTTTGTTGTCGAACTTTAACAGGTATGATTAATTACACTGTGATAGTTTTTAGAACTTTTTTTTGCAACAGAGCGGAGACACATCGATTCTAGTTAATTCGAGTATGCTGAATTCAGTGGTGGCAACCGTTTTGAAAGTTTGGCTCAGGTTTTCGAGATATTTCGAAAATAAAATCTTAGGTCGGGACTATTAAAATACTGATAATTTCGAATAATTAAGTTTTTTTAAGCAGTTTTTAGCTTAGAGAAATGCTATTCCTGTATATAGCTATATGTTTAACACTATTCCAACCTAGATTGTTATGTTTCGGTCGCTTACAAAGCATTTTATAAACAAAAACTTCACTTTTCAAGTTTTTTTTTATTTTGTTGACTTTCAAAGCCTTTAATATGGATGCAATTTGAGTTTAACATTGATTCGGGATATTTTATATTATTTTCATAGCATATAATTCCAAAAATGAATAAAATACTGCAAACCTGAAAAAGTTCACAAGTGAAAATCAGCCTACTAAGCTACGGAAATGTATCAAAACCTGAACTTAAGATTAAGTTAAGATAGTTTTTGGATTTTCAGCTTAAGCTTAAGATATGTCAGATAATAAATGAATTAAACAGTTTTTGGAAGAACAAAAAACGTTCTTATATACTTACATCTTGCCGGCAGTCAAAATAACGTTTTTTGCCTTTTATAACTGTAATATTTAAAAAAAAGGAAGTCAAATAAATATTTATGGCTTTGGATTCGAGTTCAGCACCCCTTTCAACTACAGAAAAGTATATTTTGGTTCTTGTGGCAAAAAAAGTTTAATTTTGCTTACCAGTGTTATTTAATACATTTCCTTAGCTTAATAGACTGATTTTCACTAGTGAACTTTTTCAGGTTTGCAGTATTTTATTCATTTTTGGAATAACATGCTATGGAAATAATGTAAAATATCCCGAATCAATGTTAAACTCAAATTGCATCCATATTAAAGGCTTTGAAAGTCAACAAAATAAAAAAAAACTTGAAAAGTGAAGTTTTTGTTTATAAAATGCTTTGTAAGCGACCGAAACATAACAATCTAGGTTGGAATAGTGTTAAACATATAGCTATATACAGGAATAGCTTTTCTCTAAGCTAAAAACTGCTTTAAAAAACTTAAGTATTCGAAATTATCAGTATTTTAATAGTCCCGACCTAAGATTTTATTTTCGAAATATCTCGAAAACCTGAGCCAAACTTTCAAAACGGTTGCCACCACTGAATTCAGCATACTCGAATTAACTAGAATCGATGTGTCTCGCTTCTGTTGCAAAATCGAACTATCACAGTGTTATTATTGAAGAATCGATGATAAAATCTATGCAAGCAGATGGGGCGATGGGCGAGGAAGAAATACAAAAGAAAGTGTGATAAGTAAATCGGTTTACGGAATGCATGATATAATGAATACTTTGTGTGAGGGGTTGGAAGTTCTTGATGATGTTCAAATGGACACAACAGATCAGAATGTAGATACAAGTGATTAGTGGCGTAAAAAAGATGCTAAAAACATTATAAAACTTCTTGACTAGTTTTCATCACATGATCCTTTTCTTAAAATTAATAAAATCGTATCTTTTGCTACTGGAGTTATTGGTGACGGTAAGATTAATAAGATTTAAATAGTACTCCCTCTTTATGCTGCGAGTAGCACCGTGAAAGTTCACGAAGAAGAGGTAGCTATAGGCCCATTAGAAGAAGAGGTAGCTATAGGCCCATTATTATTAATTTAATAGCATGAGTACCTATCACTAAAGCTTTTGAGGATGAGATTGAAAAAAAAAAATTGAGTTCGAATTAGCCCCTTACACCTTATCTCTTTTTGATGCAGCTAGAATGCGTAAAACAACAAAGTCAGCAATTTACGATTGCTTTCAATCAGTCAATACTGAGTTGATCGCACAAACGCTATACATTATTGATGGGGGATACCAACCAAAACATACATCGCGTTGTGTGGGATCGACAAGAAACCTTTAGCGTTTTTACGTCTTCTTGGGTACTGCCCAAAACAGAAATATTTCTAATTTTTTCCAACATTTTTAACCAAATTCCTGTTTGGGTACCCTGGATTTGTGTAGTTTTGTACATTACATTTGACAAAAGTAAAAATATCAATAAAAAGGTAATATCTATAACTTGACGGGTATTGTTACCTTAAATTATCCTCAAATTGTCATGACAGTTAGTGGAGTAAGCATACAGGGGAAACGACGGTAAAAAAAACACGCCGAGTACACTAACTCACAGGTGGTTGGAAATGTGTGCATATCCTGTATAATGGGCTTTTAGAATTGCGAAATGTTATTTGAAATGTCTAATTTGACCGGAATATTTATGGAATACTCTCGAGTCCCAAAAATGTTATACTATTTTGAAACTTGCCGAAGTTTCGTAGTCCCTTGAATTAGGGTCATGCACAATTTTTGAGTACTAAGTTGGACAAAAAAGAGATGTTTTCCTTAAAACTAATGCCGGTGAGTTTTAATATTTAATGTTAGCACTGTTATTCAAGGTTTCATAGCAAAAGAAAAAATTGAGAAAACTTAAGATTTGAAGTCACGGCACATACAAGACCGTCACAGGGTAACCATTTTTTCGATTTCTTTTCGAATGCCAATAACTCAAAAAATGCATGGCTAAGATGTTTAAAATTGTTTTTCTGATAACTGTTGTTACCTACCATATCTACCGTTTAAGTAACATTGTAAAACGTTTGCGAGAATCGTCCACAAATAAAAATGGTTTAGTAGATATTAGAATCTTATACTCCAATAAATTATATGTATCTAATTTAATTTGTGAATGAATAGCTGTGTGCGCATTACGTTGATTTTTTAATTATACATATATTTTTTTGTGGTTTTACCGATTCGAATATAACCCCGTTAAGTGTTCGTTGTACCCAATGAATTTTATTAATTCATCCGTCACAAGATTTTTTAAAGGTTAACAAATACGTAAGTATGAAAGAAAAACATGCATGCGTATTGAATTGAAGGTGTTAAAGTCGGTTCAAAACATTTACACTTCCAATTCATAATTCAAGATTACTTACTGCAATGATCTTCACGCATTAGCCCGTTGTTCCATTACCCAATCTTTGTGGAAGGGCATATTATTTTGCCAACAACAACACCAAATCGGACTTTATTTTATTCTTTTAAAAGCTGTTTTCTGTTTTTTTTTTCAATAAAACTAAAACCATAGTGAAAAAATTAATCCAGATAAATTTTTTTACTGGCTTTGTTTTATTGTTAAATGAATTGCCTTCAGGTGTGAAGGGTAACACATGATAAATTCTTTATATTATTTGTTTATTCTTTTTTTTTTTGTTGGTAAAAAACGACGGGGATGAAAATATTTGAGATCAAATTACCTCAAAGGGTTAAGAATTAAATGTATTTGTATGTACTTCATTTACCTGTATTCGATCCTCAGGTAATTCAGTTTTGAGAGATAACATTTCCCTTGCATAAACATCAGGATAATGTGCCTCTTTAAATGCTTCCTCAAGTTTCTCCAATTGATAGCTAGTGAATATCGTGCGGCTGTGTCGTCGTTTCTTTTTCTTTTTCTTGCTGCCAAAACCATTGATGCCGTCTATTGTGAAATCTTTGGTATCCAGTGTACCTGGAATCCCAGGAATGAGTTTTGTTAAAAATTTTAAATAAAGCAATAAAACATTTATGTAGATTATGTACTTATGACTCCCAGGGGCGTAGGGAGGGTCCAAGTCAGGGGAGGGGGTTTACTTTGGCTAATATGCCGATAAATTTAATAAATATGCAGACTGCAACCGAACAAAATGTAATAACAATGGCAATCATAAAGTTAGAGAAATATAACATAAAAGACATTTAAGTAGGTATTATTTTCAAAAAAGCAATATAATACAGTCAAATAAGGTGAAAAAAGGGGTAAACCTTGGAATGAATGCTAATAGAATTTTAGATTTTTATATGTATAACAACATAACCCATATGATTTCAAGGTGTTTTTTAACGCTGATTCCAACAAAACCCACAAACAAATCAATCTGACCATCCCTGAAAAGTAATGTACCTTATTCATGTTGATCTGACACAAATATCTGAAGTGTAGTTTTTCAATTTTTTAATATCTGCACCTTATCTTTCGAACCAGGAAAATTAGGACTTGCGGACATGAGATTTTTTTTAGATTTTTGATATAAGTTATAGAATATCCAAGCAAAGATAGATACAAAAATTAACCTATTAGCACTAATTCCAAGATTGTACCAGCAGACCAGGACCAGTTTTTCAGTGCATATTCCAAAATTTCCCCTTTTCTCAAAAAATACCATTTTGGCATAGATGTGAATGTTTTTTGCATTGCATTTTTTTGATTCTAAATGATAATGGATATAAAAACCTTCATGCAAAATTTGGTTCCGCGATCATAACTTTTAAGGGTTTTTCGGTAGTAAGTTAGCAACTGTTATAATAATATGGGTAAACAGATGAAATCAGGTATAACATTTTTTCATAGACATCAGATTGCCTTGATGTTAGATTTTTTAGAATCAGCATTAAAAAACACCTTGATATCATGTATCATATGTGTTAATCTATCTATTTTTGTTAATTTTGAAAATCTCCATTTCGCGCTTTGACCTTGAAAATCGCGACTTGCGGACATGAGATTTTTCTAGACTTTTGAGGTATGTTAAAGAATTCTATTAGCATTCATTCCGAGGTTAAACCCTTATTTGACTGGATTAATATTTGATTTATTTTTTCATTACAAAATAAACAAGAAATTATGTATCAAATCAAATTAGTAAATAAAATGTTTTTTTTTACGGTACAAGATTTTTGTTCATGGAATATGTTGGGGTGTATGTCCTTATAAAAGAATCAATTTGTTGGGATGATCGGATGTCGTGAGTAGCCGCCATCCTGTAAAACAGGTTGGTCGCGTTTTTTATTATTTAACTGCCCAATTTTTACTCATTTTAACAAAAAATGATAAGACAAATTTATTTGCAATAAAATTATCTACAAAATGATATGTAAATGAATTTTGTGAGTTCATTATTCATTTATAAAGTTGGTCAAATTCCAGGTTTGTTTGTAGCGGCAACAAAATTAAATTTCATGACCATGGGCTATTAATAAATTAAGAGTAATATTTGGTTTATTCGATTTATAAAGTCAAAATTTTTATACTTAACACAAAATTTAATTTGAATTTAAAGTTTAACCCATTAATGAAAACTAGCCCACCCAGCCCTCGAAATTCGAGTGCCAATTTCTTTATTTTTTTTTATTTGCGACAATTTTGAACAAAATTATCTATACCAAAATAGTTTCTTTATTTTTTATAGTATTTGTTGTTGTTTTCTTGCGATTATCTACACTTTTTGAAGACAAAATACACAGGATTATATAATATACCTACTTTTTGATATATTTTAAACCTCATTTAGATATTGTTGAACTACGTTTTAACTACGCTCAACTACGTAAAAAAAGTATCGAAAAAGAAAATGCAAAGTGAAATCGCCTTTAGGGCATTGTGTTTGCACCTTGCATTTTGCGATTCAATTCAACCTGTTTCATGTTCCACTCATTCAATTTCCATCAATCAATCATCCAACCTCCACCAACTTCACTGAAATTTGTCATTAGGGGGGTTCACATCTTCACATTGACAAATTTTTTACCGGACAGACCAGCCGCCATTTGGTCTGATCTGATGCCTTTTTGATAATGTGAACACCCATCCATTTTGATTTTTATGTTGTCGGACGGACATGTTAGTCAATTGAACGACACGTCTCACAGTGGCCTGTTTTGACTTTTTTGCTTGCAAAATTAATATCTTCTAAACAAATAAAGACATCGCCATATTTTTTTTTTTTATCTTGAAGGAAATTTCCAAGGCTATGAAAATTGTGAGCTTCAAAAAAAAACTTTACAGGGTGTTTCAGAATTTGGTGTTAAAATAAGAAGTTTTAGATAAGGTTGTAAACATAATGGTATTTTTATTACAATCGTCAAAAATCAATTTCTGAAGTAATCTGAGTGAAGTGACTCAGTGGGGAAAAAGGAAAAGAACCAATTCGAGTGAAACAGTGGGTAAAAAAGTATTTTTTTTTTTAATTTGTATGCAATTTTTTAGTTTTCTTTATACAAGAGTACATTTATAATGTATTTCAGTGAGACAGACAAGTCAAACAGTGGAAAAAGATAAAAGTAACAAATTAAGACATAAAAAACACTAGATTTCTTTAAAATTATCATCTAAGTCCGGGGTAATTTGTAATAAACTCATCATTTCTGGAGAGTATTGTTCTTGCAGATCTTTTTGGTTTCTTACATGCCTTAAGGAAGAAATAGGTGTATCCGATGAGGTTGCAAGCATGTTAAAAAGGTCTTCATTCTGCCGAATCCTTGAAACTTTGCACGTATTTTGATATTTGTACTTCTTGTGGTCTTTAACTTTGCACTCCTGGACTTCTTCTGACAGTTCTCCAAGTGGAAGTGATTGATATTCGATGATATTTTGACTATGGACCATTATTTTGTGAAGAGTAGGCGTGAGTAGTTTTTCAGGATACTTTTTTTTAGAAGCTCTGCTGTTTTCTTAGTATACTCTCCAAATTTAACTGCATTCACTACTTCCCTGCAATTCAAAACATTCAGTAGGCATTATTTTCAGCATCATAATAACTTCTCCATTGACTCCAGTTATTCGAGCGGTTGCATCTGATTGTTCTTCTTGAAGTGTTTCCATTATTAGTATTTCCATAGCCTTTCTTTGGTTTATCAACATCAAGTCCAAGCTCTTCTCGAAAACGCGTTTGGATCGCTTGTTTTCTTCTCTTTTCCATCTCCTTGGTCCCAATATATTAATAAAAAATCATGTTATTGAAATCCACCACTTACAAAACAAAGAACTCTAATTTTCCAAGATTTTATTTTCACACATGAAAAAAAAATGTCGAAAAAATGACTGACCTTTTCAAATCAAATCGCTCTAGCTCAGTTGGATGCAAAACGACGCAGCTGAGCTTTTGGATTTTTATTAAGAAATATAAGGATTTTGAATCAGCTGAGCTTGGTTTGATTACGTAGGAATCTTTTTTTTCTATGCAATTTGAGGTTGAAAAAGTGTGCAAAAAACAGTGTTTCAAAAAACATTAAATTAAACAATTAAAAAATAAATTTTTTAATTTTTTTTTAATTTTTGGTTCAAATATTTACACAGCATAAAAATCAAAACGTTTTAGGAGTCCTCTTCCTAGTTTTAACACTCAAAACTAAGAAAAAAAATAAAAAAACAGATTTTTTTTTTTCATAGTAAAAAAATTATTAGCTTTGACTTGTTCTATAAAACACACCAATAACCCAAATTGAAAATTTTTTTCGAATACTCAAGCTCCAACCATTTGTGAATCCAGTGATCTAAAAGTTTTTCATTATCGACCCACCCGAAAAATGAATATTGCAAGCACTTTTGTCTAAATGGGCCACTGTGCGTCTGTCCGGCAGACAGTGATAGAATACCCAGAATAGGGTAAAGATATATTAAAAATATGCTGAAAAATGGGTTTTGATAAAAATTATCTGATGAGTGTGAACGAAAAATATAATTCGGCCATCAGGCCAAATGACAACCGGTCTGTCCGGCAAGTTGGTCAATGTGAACCCTTCATTTTTTTTTCATCCGTCACCGTCATTCAAGATTATTCAAGCAATACAGGTCTCCATTTTCTCTTTTGCAAAATTATCTAAAAATATTAAAAGAAAAATATTTAACTTCTTAAATTACTTAAAACTATTAAACTAAAAGCTATTGAAATAAAATAAAACGTGAACTATTTAAAGAAACTAACAAAATCGTGTGCAATTCATTTCTATTTTGTACGGTGGAAATTAATAACCAGCAAAATCTTGTCGGCACAGTGACGCCGATTTTTGGTTTGAAAAACAATTTTTATAGTTTTTTCCAAAAACAAATAGAGCTAGAAAGAAATAAAAAATTTACTTGACGCTTAACTACATACACCGCTTTTTGAAGAAGTACAAAAGTGAAAATAATTTTATTCTGGCTAGCGCAATTGTTTTGTGAAAGAAGTGTTTACAAATTGTTTTTTTAGACCAAAAAATAAGCTTTCTGCATCATTGTTTTAATTTTCCAGTCCAAAAAACTATTAAAAATGCGTTTGCAAATTTTCACTTTTATACTTTTTCACTTTTTGAGCGAATGTAGTTAAGCCCAGGCCCGTAGCCAGAGTTGAATTTTAGGTAGGGCAACGGTCTTATCGGGTAGGGCATTGGTAATAGTTTGAATTTTTTTTCTCAGTCATGTTCCTAAAATGGCCTAAATATCTTTTTCTACACCCAAGTCAGTTGAAAATTGACAAAGCTAGGATTTTTGCAATTGCTGAACGAAGGTCGAAAAAAATTAGGAGTATTCACGATCCAGTGCAACAAAAAAGTATTAAATTGCTAAATTTTATTTTCCAACTACTACAACTGCAAATAAGACAAATAATTTTGCATTATTGTATTTTTTATATATACCAAAAGTACAAAAGTGTAAAAAAATTGTAGTTTGTAGGTATGTTTGGTAAGTGTAAGAAAATGTTACATATTTTGCAACGATACGAGACCATTTGCATCGAATCGGAAATACCCCTATTGTTTTTGTTTGCTCTAAATCCAAATTTCGGGTGTATATTGAAAAAAGAAAGTATTCCTCTTTACTATGTTCGACAAAACGTACTAAATTTTGACTAAAGTAATCTTTAAATGTTAGTTTTTGTCACACAGCGTAATCTTTGTCAAATAGTGAAATCTAGTTTATTTCATTGTTTTTTTTTTTTTTATCTTGAAATCCCATTGAGAACAATATACAACCAAATTTAATTTTATTTGTAAAAAATCTGCACTTGTTTTTTTATGTGCTGAACTCGGCTCCGCAAAACAAGGCCCCAGAAAATAAGGCTCCAAAAGAAAAAATGAAATAAGGACCAAAAATTTCACAAAAGTTTTTTGAAAGACAATTAAGTTTAGCATTTTCATGTAAATTATGAAAAATGAAATAAGGCCCCCCAAAATTATTATTGGGGTCTTATTTCATTGGGGCCTTATTTCATAATGAAATTATGCCTCAAAAACAAAATGAAATAAGGCTCCAAAAATGAAACAACACCCCAAAGATTTTTTTTTGTGTATTTATGAGGCCTTATTTCATTTTGTATTCCGGCCTTATTTCCTGGGGCCGCTGAAGTCGAATCCGAAGTCAAAATATTTAGGTACTTTTTTCGTTTCTCAAATATGTATTTACGCTGTGCTGGAAAATGCAAACAAAAGTCGTTTTTTTTTTCTTTTTTTTTTGAGGTTATGCTCTAATGTTTTTTTTTAAATTTACGCGCACTAAAGGGATTTAAATACCCTTAATATGTTAGACACAGTGCGAGCTTCAGGGAAATAGGGAGGGACTCAAAAGGAGAAACCGATGCACATTAGTTTTAAAGCTCTGTCTGGACATATATTCCACATTGCGGCTAAAGAACCGGTTCCTTTAAAAAACGTTGTCTTCTGTCAAAACTGTTTAAATCTTTCCGACATTTTTTTTTTAATGTCAGAGATATCTTCAGTTTGGCGTACTATAATACATATCATAAAAGAGAAATATAACGCCTTTTTTATGAGTAGGATATTTTTAAAAGAAGGGCATTTTCAAAAGTAGGGCAATTTTTAAGGTAGAACGTTTTCATAAATAGGGCATTTTAAAAGCTAGAGCATCTTTGAAAGTAGGACATTTTCATAACTAAGGAATGTAGGTACGGCATTTTTATAAGAAGAGCGTTTTGAACGTAGGGCATTTTTGAAGGTAATCCCTTTTTGATGGTAGGGCATTTTTTAATATAGCTACGGTATTTTCCAAGGTAGGACATTTTAATTTTAAGGTAAGGCATTGCCCCTCAATGCCCCCCCCCCCCCTGGCTACGGGCCTGGTTAAGCCTTTATGTAAATTTCGCACTTTTTCACTTTTTAGGTCAATGTAGTTATGGCTTAACTCCAAAGATTTCAATGGACCCGAAAATGTCTTTGTAGGTTCTCGTCTTAGCTTGTAGAAGTTTAAATTTCCGGAAGGGAGAGGGCGTTATTTATCGCACTTCGAGTTGGAATGATATTTGTGGTATTCAGTTTTCCAGGAAAAATTTTAATGAATGCGTTCAGATATTTATTAGAGATTAAAGATAGGTTCACATTTATTAAAAGTGCGTTCAGGTGTTGATCTTCACTGTATACAGTAGTAAAAAGGTAATCCGTGGTACGGGTTGGGTTCGATATCCGGCTTTTTATATTCCCGTTTTTTTAAATCCCGCTTTTAAAATCCCGTTTTTCATAATCCCGCTTTTTGAAATCTCGCTTTTTTATAATCCCGGTTTTTATAATCACGTTTCTTATAGTCCCGATTTTTATAATCCCGATTTTGCAATCAAAACTAGTTGTTTTATTTTAAAAAAATCGCGCGATTTTATAAAGTAAAACCAACCGGTTTTGATTGCAAAATCGGGATAGTGAAAAATTAAAACAAATTAAAAAATGAGAGATTTTTCTAAACGCATTTAATTATAAACTTTAACAAAAAAATATAATACCTATATAAAAAAAAATATGAAAAAGTAAACAATGTAATATTAAAAAGAAATCAATTAACAAACTAATATTTACTTTAAAGTTTCAGAAGAACAATCAAATCGTGATAATCTCATAGATTTATAATAACATAACATAAAATTATCACCTTAAATTAAGTACACACTACACAATCAAAAGAAATTTCATTTAATTATATTTCAACTTATATTTGGATGCATTTCAACACTTTTGATATTTATTTAAATGAAATTTCTTTTACTTGTGAACTCAATTTAAGGTTTTAATCATTTTATGTTTTTACAAAAGAAACACCGTTTTTTTTTGTAGGTAGATATTCTGTGGGCTTTACGACGCAAAAAATTAGTTTTATTAATTTTTTGTCTATTTCTTACGATTTTTTTTATTTATGCATTAGGAAAGCATGTATTTTGTAAAAAAACGGGATTTGCGGGATTTGACGGGATTTTAAAAAGCGGGATTATAATTGATCCGGATTTTAAATAAGCGGGATTTCAGAAGACGGAATTTAAAAAATCGGTATTTTAGTAGACGGGATTTTGAAATTTTTTTTTCGAGATTTTCGAAAAACGTTACCTCGTGGTACTGTGTGGCAGTGAAATTTTAAGCAAAACATCCCTTTGAGAATCGACATTTTTTAATCAAACAAATCAATTCTTAAACACACCAACTGCGTCGCACGACAACGTTTTTTTTTATGTTAAAGCCAATGACCTTAAAAGTGAAAAAGTGGGAAATTTACACAATTAATTTTTTTTATTTCTTTCTATGGCTATATGTTTTTGGAAACATTTTTGGGAAAAAACTACAAAAATTGTTTCTGCATCATTATTTTTAATTTTGTGGTCAAAATCTGTCAAAAAATGAGTTTGAAAATTTAAAGCCTTAACTACATTTACTCAAAAAGTGAAAATTTTCAAACGCATGTATGGTTTTTGTATGGTTTTTCGGGCTAGAAAATTCAAACAAAAACTTTGGGAACCTTATTTTTTTGAATAAAAAAGAATTTGCTAACTCTTTTTTACATAAAAAATTACGCTAGCGAGAAAAAAAAGTGAACATTTTCAAACTAATTTTTTTTTCAGTTTTTCTTACCTTAAAATCAAAAATAATGATGCAGAAAACTTATTTTTTGCTTTAATAAACAATCTTTGCATTTTTTTCCAAAAATGTTTCCAAAAACAAATAGGTAGCGCTGGAAAAAAATTAAAATTTAATTTTGTAAATTTCCCACTTTGTGTTAGGGCCTTTTATGCAATAATGTAAACGTCTAAAAGTGACTTGGTAAAATGGTAAAGAAACTGTCAAATTCTTATGTTCTTTCAAGAGAGAAAAGGACGAATATAGATTTCATTGGTTTCATTATTCAGGTTTTGAGTGATTTTATATAAGAATACTGCAAAGCAAAAATGTATGGTATAACCTTTGGTGTAAGTTACCTTTTTTTATAATCAAAATTAGATTTTAACAAAAAAAATTTATGATAATAAAACAAACATCTTACTTTTAAGCTTAGATAACTAAAGCAATGAAAGTTAACCATAGTTAACATGCGATCATAAAACAACGCACCAATGTGAAACCACCTTAATGTTTTTTTGATTTTCGCTGAATGCTTTCATTCATTCATTCATTCATGAATGTTATTTCATTTTTCATTCCAGTCGATTGGAAATTTTTCCAACAGATATTCCAGTTGTTTTTGTTTTTTTTTTTTAATATCGAATATAGCATTCGCACTTTTATTTAAACTAAACACAAATTAGTTTCACCTTTCACAAATATATTTCACCTTTTAGCAAATATATTTCACCTTTTAGCAAATATAATTAAACTAAAAGCAATTATAATTAAACTAAAGCAAACTATTTAAACTTTTCGCAAATCTATTTAACCTAAACGCAAAATGATTTAACCTTTTTTAGAAAAGGCTTTTGATATCGTGCTTTGAAGAAGGGATAAGAATTTAGAAGGTGAAATAAGTTTGTGTTTTGGTTAAATAGAATTGCTAAAAGTTTAAATAGTTTGCTTTAGTTTAATTATAATTGCTTTTAGTTTAATTATATTTGCTAAAAGGTGAAATATATTTGCTAAAAGGTGAAATATATTTGTGAAAGGTGAAACTAATTTGTGTTTAGTTTAAATAAAAGTGCGAATGCTATATTAATTTATTTAATTTAAGTATTTCGGCTAAAAAAAACTTAAAAAAAGAATACATTCTGCACTTCTAGAGGTCTTTATCTTTCGTTCGGTATATAATTTATGCCCCTTCGGTTTTTGTGGGTCCGGTTTTTTTGTACCACAAAATTCGGGTTCGCCGTTTAATTAATAAATAATATATGATGATGATGATGATAACCTATCACCACCGATATGGTCGTAGGTACGCAAATAACTGAAGAAGCTGTAACGTTGCTTCTTGAGCGGTTAACATTTAGGAAACCAGTAGGTCTAGCACATTTTTACTTTAATTACCACTTTGGTAATGTGATTAAAATTTGATCATTCGTTAGAAGAAAAAAGAACAATTTTTAATTCAGATAATTAACATGCCTTTACTACATTTTTTGGCATTTGAAGTGAAAAAGTGAACTTGCACCTTTTGTTTTTGTTTTATGAAGTTCCCAACTTGTTTTTACTAATTTGGCCACTGTAAGCTAGGGAAATGCTTAAAACGTAGGAAAAAATCGATTATCGAGATTTTATAACGGGAATATCTCAAAAATGTCAGTTGATAGAAAATATTTAACTTCGGATTCGAGTTAAGCACGAGTGTGTGAAGTTAGCCCCCCTTTTTTTGAAATTGTTATTTTTGAAAGTTGTTCCAGGTTGTTCCCGATTTGTTCCGGATTGTTCCAAATTTTTTTTGAAAAATTTTCAAAAATGGAGGTTTTAGAGCCAAAAAACCGTTTTTGACCTAGCCCCCCCTTTTTTCGAAAATTGAAATTTTGAAAGTTGTTCCGGGTTTAAAAAGTTGTTCCGAACATTGTTCCAAATTTTTGGACCTCTAAGTTCAATATTTCGAAAGTTAGGGGCCAAAAACCAAACAATTCTAGCCCCCCTTTTTTCGATTTTTTAGGTTTTTATATTTTTTTAGCTTTAAAAAGTTGTTCTAAACATTGTTCCAAGAAATTGAGGTCCTAAGGTTTGTATTTTTAAAGATATGGCTTTGGAAACTTTTTTTCAAAAAACTAAAAAAAACAACTTTTCCAATTATTATTTTCCAAATTTTTTTTCTGAAATCGAATATTTAACCATATATACATATTTGGAGTGAGTTTCAGTGTTCTACAGTAAGAGCATCAACTCGAAAATGCACTTTCAAAATAAATCTTGATGTTTTCACATTTTCAAAAATTTCCATAGGCCCCCCTTTTTCGAAAAATAAAATTCCAAAAGTTGTTCCAAGTTGAACATTAATATTTCTTAAGCCAAACCAAAAATCGTTAAGAAAAACAAACAACTAGGCATTTAAACTAAAAAAAAACGGTTTAAGTAAACTCTTGCCCCAATTTTGCTCCCCTCTTGAAAATTTTAATATCCAAAAATTAAAACAAATTAGTCTTCTGATTTTCTTTAACCTGTTAAAATAAAATATGTTTCAAAGATATATCAACCCCCCAAAATTATAAAAAACCCCCCACCACTCCCCAAATTCGAAAACCGAAAATCCAAAAACGCACACACATGTATTATTATGAAAAATAAAATGTTCCCAACTTTTATCAAAAAATAATGAAAAATATAGATTTTAGAGCAAAAAAACTATTTTTACGATATTAGAAAAAAGTCCTCATTTAACCCCAAAAATTTTCAAAAATAAAAATTTAAAAAACAATCTTGTGATAATATAGTCCTTTCAAATTAATTCCAGTTAAAACATAAGAAAAAAAAATGTTTATAAGTTTTTTTCGAAAACGTGCTCCCCAGACTCCCTTTTGACCAAAACTGAGAATATCAAATTAAATACTTATAAAAAACCCCACGTTAAAAAACATTATACGAGTTTCATACCATAAAACTTAAAATTAGATACTTAAAAAAATTAAAGAAAATTTTTACGATATAACAAAAAAAAAAATTCTGGCTCCCCTTTTTCGAATTTTAAAAATCCAAAACTTGTTCCAGGTTGTTCTAGGGCTCTTCTAAATTGTTCCAGACTTTCGCTTCTTAATATTGATTTTTAGTATGAAAAATTTCAAAAAAATGCTCCCCCATCCCCCCTTTTGACAAATCCAAAATCTAAAAGTTGTTCCAAGTGCACAATCACTCAAATCCAATTGTTCCAAAGTTTCATTCAAAAATATTCAAAACTGAGCATTTTAAGCCAAAATTTCATTTAATATGGGAAAATCATGTTAAACTTGTTCTGGCTCCCCCTTTTCGAATTTCAAAAATCCAAAACTTGTTCCAGGTTGTTCTAGGGCTCTTCTAAATTGTTCCAGAATTTCGCTTCTTAATATTGATTTTTAGTATGAAAAATTTCAAAAAAATGCTCCCCCATCCCCCCTTTTGACAAATCCAAAATCTAAAAGTTGTTCCAAGTGCACAATCACTCAAATCTAATTGTTCCAAAGTTTCATTCAAAAATATTCAAAACTGAGCATTTTAAGCCAAAATTTCATTTAATATGGGAAAATCATGTTAAACTTGTTCTGGCTCCCCTTTTTCGAATTTCAAAAATCCAAAACTTGTTCCAGGTTGTTCTAGGGCTCTTCTAAATTGTTCCAGACTTTCGCTTCTTAATATTGATTTTTAGTATGAAAAATTTCAAAAAAATGCTCCCCCATCCCCCCTTTTGACAAATCCAAAATCTAAAAGTTGTTCCAAGTGCACAATCACTCAAATCCAATTGTTAAAAAGTTTCATTCAAAAATATTCAAAACTGAGCATTTTAAGCCAAAATTTCATTTAATATGGGAAAATCATGTTAAACTTGTTCTGGCTCCCCTTTTTCGAATTTCAAAAATCCAAAACTTGTTCCAGGTTGTTCTAGGGCTCTTCTAAATTGTTCCAGACTTTCGCTTCTTAATATTGATTTTTAGTATGAAAAATTTCAAAAAAATGCTCCCCCATCCCCCCTTTTGACAAATCCAAAATCTAAAAGTTGTTCCAAGTGCACAATCACTCAAATCTAATTGTTCCAAAGTTTCATTCAAAAATATTCAAAACTGAGCATTTTAAGCCAAAATTTCATTTAATATGGGAAAATCATGTTAAACTTGTTCTGGCTCCCCTTTTTCGAATTTCAAAAATCCAAAACTTGTTCCAGGTTGTTCTAGGGCTCTTCTAAATTGTTCCAGACTTTCGCTTCTTAATATTGATTTTTAGTATGAAAAATTTCAAAAAAATGCTCCCCCATCCCCCCTTTTGACAAATCCAAAATGTAAAAGTTGTTCCAAGTGCACAATCACTCAAATCCAATTGTTAAAAAGTTTCATTCAAAAATATTCAAAACTGAGCATTTTAAGCCAAAATTTCATTTAATATGGGAAAATCATGTTAAACTTGTTCTGGCTCCCCTTTTTCGAATTTCAAAAATCCAAAACTTGTTCCAGGTTGTTCTAGGGCTCTTCTAAATTGTTCCAGACTTTCGCTTCTTAATATTGATTTTTAGTATGAAAAATTTCAAAAAAATGCTCCCCCATCCCCCCTTTTGACAAATCCAAAATCTAAAAGTTGTTTTAAGTGCACAATCACTCAAATCCAATTGTTCCAAAGTTTCATTCAAAAATATTCAAAACTGAGCATTTTAAGCCAAAATTTCATTTAATATGGGAAAATCATGTTAAACTTGTTCTGGCTCCCCTTTTTCGAATTTCAAAAATCCAAAACTTGTTCCAGGTTTTTCTAGGGCTCTTCTAAATTGTTCCAGACTTTCGCTTCTTAATATTGATTTTTAGTATGAAAAATTTCAAAAAAATACTCCCTCATCCCCCCTTTTGACAAATCCAAAATCTAAAAGTTGTTCCAAGTGCACAATCACTCAAATCCAATTGTTCCAAAGTTTCATTCAAAAATATTCAAAACTGAGCATTTTAAGCCAAAATTTCATTTAATATGGGAAAATCATGTTAAACTTGTTCTGGCTCCCCTTTTTCGAATTTCAAAAATCCAAAACTTGTTCCAGGTTGTTCTAGGGCTCTTCTAAGTTGTTCCAGACTTTTGCTTCTTAATATTGATTTTTAGTATCAAAAATTTCAAAAAAAAATGCTCAAAAAAAAGTATGGCGTATACGTACTTTTTTTTATATCAAAGAGGCCGCCAAATATCAAAAGGGCCGCAAAATTCAGTCTTGCCCAGAGGCCCTAGCAACTAACGAGCGCCATTGATCCCCTCCCCCTTTTTTACAAATGCAAAAGTTGTTCCTAACGCAAAAACACTTCAACTAATGAAATAAAAATATCTTATGTTTCAAAGTTTTAAAAGTGCTAAATTAGTTTGTCATTTTAGAAATTAAAATACATATCAATTTCATCAGCTTGTCCTTTTAATTCTGTATTAACAATACAAATTATAATTTTAGCTAAGTCTTTTCTAAAATGTTAAAAAATTAATATATTAAATATACAGGGTGTCCCACAGTCACCGCCCCAAATAAAAACCATGGATTCCTGAGGTCATTTTAAGTCGAAAAACTTAAGAGGTAATTTTCTCGTTTTCGTCCCGTTTTCGAGTTAGCAAGGTTTTTATGATTTTTGCTCTCTTGTCCTTTAACTGGCCTTATCTTTGCCAAACAACGTTTGATTTGAAAGATTTTTTTTACAACCAATCAAGAATTTATTACAGTTTTAGTTTGTCTCAAAACTTTTTTTCCTGTGTTTGCATCAAACACAATTTTCTTCGTTTTTTAAGTCGTTTTTTACACTTTCATATCATTTAAGTAAAAAAAACACGTTAATGAGTATTAATTTTTTGTGCTTTTTATTAAAGCCCCGTTTATTTTCATAAAAAAAAAATAAGTTTTATTTCATATAAAAGGCTACTGAAAGTAATTTAAAAAAAAAATAAACAAACTGAGTGAATTAAAAAAAATAATAATTTTTAAATAAAAAATTAATTTAAATGAATTAAAAACTTTCTCTGAGCTATTGTGGTTAAGAAAAGAACAAATAGATAAAGCTCAGAAAAAGTTTTAGTTCATTTAAATTAACTTTGTTTTTAAAAATTATTATTTTTTTTAATTCACTCAGTTTGTTTATTTTTTTTTTAAATTACTTTCAGTAGCCTTTTATATGAAATAAAACTTATTTTTTTTTTATGAAAATAAACGGGGCTTTAATAAAAAGCACAAAAAACTAATACTCATTAACGTGTTTTTTTTTTTGACTTAAATGATATGAAAGTGTAAAAAACAACTTAAAAAACGAAGAAAATTGTGTTTGATGCAAACACAGGAAAAAAAGTTTTGAGACAAACTAAAACTGTAATAAATTCTTGATTGGTTGTAACAAAAATCTTTCAAATCAAACGTTGTTTGGCAAAGATAAGGCCAGTTAAAGGACAAGAGAGCAAAAATCATAAAAACCTTGCTAACTCGAAAACGGGACGAAAACGAGAAAATTACCTCTTAAGTTTTTCGACTTAAAATGACCTCAGGAATCCATGGTTTTTATTTGGGGCGGTGACTGTGGGACACCCTGTATATTTAATATATTAATTTTTTACATTTTAGAAAAGACTAAGCTAAAATTATAATTTGTATTGTTAATACAGAATTAAAAGGACAAGCTGATGAAATTGATATGTATTTTAATTTCTAAAATGACAAACTAATTTAGCACTTTTAAAACTTTGAAACATAAGATATTTTTATTTCATTAGTTGAAGTGTTTTTGCGTTAGGAACAACTTTTGCATTTGTAAAAAAGGGGGAGGGGATCAATGGCGCTCGTTAGTTGCTAGGGCCTCTGGGCAAGACTGAATTTTGCGGCCCTTTTGATATTTGGCGGCCTCTTTGATATAAAAAAAAGTACGTATACGCCATACTTTTTTTTGAGCATTTTTTTTTTGAAATTTTTGATACTAAAAATCAATATTAAGAAGCGAAAGTCTGGAACAACTTAGAAGAGCCCTAGAACAACCTGGAACAAGTTTTGGATTTTTGAAATTCGAAAAAGGGGAGCCAGAACAAGTTTAACATGATTTTCCCATATTAAATGAAATTTTGGCTTAAAATGCTCAGTTTTGAATATTTTTGAATGAAACTTTGGAACAATTGGATTTGAGTGATTGTGCACTTGGAACAACTTTTAGATTTTGGATTTGTCAAAAGGGGGGATGGGGGAGCATTTTTTTGAAATTTTTCATACTAAAAATCAATATTAAGAAGCGAAAGTCTGGAACAATTTAGAAGAGCCCTAGAACAACCTGGAACAAGTTTTGGATTTTTGAAATTCGAAAAAGGGGAGCCAGAACAAGTTTAACATGATTTTCCCATATTAAATGAAATTTTGGCTTAAAATGCTCAGTTTTGAATATTTTTGAATGAAACTTTTTAACAATTGGATTTGAGTGATTGTGCACTTGGAACAACTTTTAGATTTTGGATTTGTCAAAAGGGGGGATGGGGGAGCATTTTTTTGAAATTTTTCATACTAAAAATCAATATTAAGAAGCGAAAGTCTGGAACAATTTAGAAGAGCCCTAGAACAACCTGGAACAAGTTTTGGATTTTTGAAATTCGAAAAAGGGGAGCCAGAACAAGTTTAACATGATTTTCCCATATTAAATGAAATTTTGGCTTAAAATGCTCAGTTTTGAATATTTTTGAATGAAACTTTGGAACAATTAGATTTGAGTGATTGTGCACTTGGAACAACTTTTAGATTTTGGATTTGTCAAAAGGGGGGATGGGGGAGCATTTTTTTGAAATTTTTCATACTAAAAATCAATATTAAGAAGCGAAAGTCTGGAACAATTTAGAAGAGCCCTAGAACAACCTGGAACAAGTTTTGGATTTTTGAAATTCGAAAAAGGGGAGCCAGAACAAGTTTAACATGATTTTCCCATATTAAATGAAATTTTGGCTTAAAATGCTCAGTTTTGAATATTTTTGAATGAAACTTTTTAACAATTGGATTTGAGTGATTGTGCACTTGGAACAACTTTTAGATTTTGGATTTGTCAAAAGGGGGGATGGGGGAGCATTTTTTTGAAGTTTTTCATACTAAAAATCAATATGAAGAAGCGAAAGTCTGGAACAATTTAGAAGAGCCCTAGAACAACCTGGAACAAGTTTTGGATTTTTGAAATTCGAAAAAGGGGAGCCAGAACAAGTTTAACATGATTTTCCCATATTAAATGAAATTTTGGCTTAAAATGCTCAGTTTTAAATATTTTTGAATGAAACTTTTTAACAATTGGATTTGAGTGATTGTGCACTTGGAACAACTTTTACATTTTGGATTTGTCAAAAGGGGGGATGGGGGAGCATTTTTTTGAAATTTTTCATACTAAAAATCAATATTAAGAAGCGAAAGTCTGGAACAATTTAGAAGAGCCCTAGAACAACCTGGAACAAGTTTTGGATTTTTGAAATTCGAAAAAGGGGAGCCAGAACAAGTTTAACATGATTTTCCCATATTAAATGAAATTTTGGCTTAAAATGCTCAGTTTTGAATATTTTTGAATGAAACTTTGGAACAATTAGATTTGAGTGATTGTGCACTTGGAACAACTTTTAGATTTTGGATTTGTCAAAAGGGGGGATGGGGGAGCATTTTTTTGAAATTTTTCATACTAAAAATCAATATTAAGAAGCGAAATTCTGGAACAATTTAGAAGAGCCCTAGAACAACCTGGAACAAGTTTTGGATTTTTGAAATTCGAAAAGGGGGAGCCAGAACAAGTTTAACATGATTTTCCCATATTAAATGAAATTTTGGCTTAAAATGCTCAGTTTTGAATATTTTTGAATGAAACTTTGGAACAATTGGATTTGAGTGATTGTGCACTTGGAACAACTTTTAGATTTTGGATTTGTCAAAAGGGGGGATGGGGGAGCATTTTTTTGAAATTTTTCATACTAAAAATCAATATTAAGAAGCGAAATTCTGGAACAATTTAGAAGAGCCCTAGAACAACCTGGAACAAGTTTTGGATTTTTGAAATTCGAAAAGGGGGAGCCAGAACAAGTCTAACATGATTTTCCCATATTAAATGAAATTTTGGCTTAAAATGCTCAGTTTTGAATATTTTTGAATGAAACTTTGGAACAATTGGATTTGAGTGATTGTGCACTTGGAACAACTTTTAGATTTTGGATTTGTCAAAAGGGGGGATGGGGGAGCATTTTTTTGAAATTTTTCATACTAAAAATCAATATTAAGAAGCGAAAGTCTGGAACAATTTACAAGAGCCCTAGAACAACCTGGAACAAGTTTTGGATTTTTAAAATTCGAAAAAGGGGAGCCAGAATTTTTTTTTTTGTTATATCGTAAAAATTTTCTTTAATTTTTTTAAGTATCTAATTTTAAGTTTTATGGTATGAAACTCGTATAATGTTTTTTAACGTGGGGTTTTTTATAAGTATTTAATTTGATATTCTCAGTTTTGGTCAAAAGGGAGTCTGGGGAGCACGTTTTCGAAAAAAACTTATAAACATTTTTTTTTCTTATGTTTTAACTGGAATTAATTTGAAAGGACTATATTATCACAAGATTGTTTTTTAAATTTTTATTTTTGAAAATTTTTGGGGTTAAATGAGGACTTTTTTCTAATATCGTAAAAATAGTTTTTTTGCTCTAAAATCTATATTTTTCATTATTTTTTGATAAAAGTTGGGAACATTTTATTTTTCATAATAATACATGTGTGTGCGTTTTTGGATTTTCGGTTTTCGAATTTGGGGAGTGGTGGGGGGTTTTTTATAATTTTGGGGGGTTGATATATCTTTGAAACATATTTTATTTTAACAGGTTAAAGAAAATCAGAAGACTAATTTGTTTTAATTTTTGGATATTAAAATTTTCAAGAGGGGAGCAAAATTGGGGCAAGAGTTTACTTAAACCGTTTTTTTTAGTTTAAATGCCTAGTTGTTTGTTTTTCTTAACGATTTTTGGTTTGGCTTAAGAAATATTAATGTTCAACTTGGAACAACTTTTGGAATTTTATTTTTCGAAAAAGGGGGGCCTATGGAAATTTTTGAAAATGTGAAAACATCAAGATTTATTTTGAAAGTGCATTTTCGAGTTGATGCTCTTACTGTAGAACACTGAAACTCACTCCAAATATGTATATATGGTTAAATATTCGATTTCAGAAAAAAAATTTGGAAAATAACAATTGGAAAAGTTGTTTTTTTAGTTTTTTGGAAAAAAGTTTCCAAAGCCATATCTTTAAAAATACAAACCTTAGGACCTCAATTTCTTGGAACAATGTTTAGAACAACTTTTTAAAGCTAAAAAAATATAAAAACCTAAAAAATCGAAAAAAGGGGGGCTAGAATTTTTTGGTTTTTGGAAAATAACAATTTCAAAAAAAGGGGGGCTAACTTCACACACTCGTTAAGCACCCCAAAAACCTTCGGAAATGTGAATATAAACTAAATATAGGGAGAAGTGAGCTAAAATGCTCCCTAAGGTGAAATGGCCCTCTTGCTAGATATTGTAGAGTCAATAGAACTAAAAAATTTTGTGAATGCAATTCTTTAGTTTATACGGCAACACTGACATATATGTGAAATGTTTGCAACTTCAAGTTATTATTTGAAATTTGACAGATCAAACTGTCTCTAACTATTTCAAAAAGGACTTAAGTATTTTATTTTAAGCATTTTTCATAATATTTAGTAATTACTATTACATTATTATAAATTACATTATTAAAATTTTGTGAAAAATAATTGTTTGCTTCGATTGTTTTGGTATGAAAACTTTTTTTCAATTTTTAAAGAACATTATTCTGTTAAAAATTTAATTCTTTACGAAAATGGGGCTTTGCAACCCTATCTTCAGTTTCCACCCTCGCATTTAATAGCACTCCGTGGTTTTATCTTCTTTTATAATCCATTGAACGATTCCTGCAATAAAAACCCGTGAATGTCTTAGTTCCTTATTTACCTACAATGTTTTTGGACCTAAACAGGTTTGTTTTTGGTAGGTAAACATTAATATCTATCAGATAGATATAGTTTCTTATTAACTTTCGCATTCAATTATATACATATATATAAATATAAAATTTATAGAAATTTTATTATTTAGATATATGTATCTGCCACATTGATGTACAACAATGCCTCATCTTTTTGAAGTTATACCTCTTACGGGACGGTGGGTATGAAAATTTGTTTTTTGACAAGAATGTCAAAGGGATTATGACGCGATCGCCATCTCCGAGACACCTTTAGAGTTTGTAGTACTTTAGTACTTAAAAATGCAGTACGCCGCAGTACGGTAAAAAAACACACACAACATGTGGAAAGTTGCATGTTTCTTGACGCAAGTTGCATGTGGCATGAAACATGGTGCATGTGGCAAGTAGCACGAGGCATGTGGCATTCAGTATGCAAAATGTGGCAAATTGTATGTGGCAAGTTGCATGTGGAAAGTTCCACAAAAAAAAAACAAAAATTTAAATACTCATAAATAAGCAACATAGACTAAAACTAAAGCTGCCATCAATCGTAGATAAAATTTAATTTTTTGTTCTCAAAAAATTAGCCCCGGAAATTGGTATGAAGATTCTTAATTTCCAATTATAAAGATTTTCATGCATAACTATATTCAGGGAAGTCAGATTCTCTTGGGTTAAGGTACGGAGTTAGCATCAAAAAATTTCCTAAGATCACCATAGGTAAGCTGAGATTGTTAAAAAAATACGCTATACTGCGGGGTACTGCATTTTCATTTAATATACTGAGTGAGAAGTATAACTTCAGCCGTGTGTACATGTGTACACACACTCTTTTTTTGATTTGATTTCTTTTTGAACTTAAAATTGAAAAAAAGATATAAATTAATTCAAAATGAAAACATTAGAACGTTAATATATATAAAATAGAAAACATAACACAAAAACTTAACATAAGTATACGATTAATCGATAAATTGGATGCTGAAGGTTTCACATGATTCACGAATTTTTTCTGAATACTTTTTACTGGGAATTATGTAATTGAATCAAACGAATTTACGCCTTTTTGGAGCTCTAAGAAGATTGAAATTTAAGGATTTTCAAGTTGTATTAACTTCTTTGGATGGTGGTGGCAAGTGGTAGCCCTAGTTTCGCTTTCTTTCTACATTTTATTTGTCATAAGTCAACGAAGGGTGAATAAATGTATAATGGGGGTCGAAATTAAAATTAAATACAAAGAAAATAAAAAAAAACTCATATAAATTGAAAAATTGAATGAATAAAACCAAACAGTGTTCCCTTTTCATCGAAGTCGTGGATATACTTAAGATTTCTTTTGCCAAGCTGATTTGATTTATTTTTTGATTTGCCGCTTTTCGCGACGGGAGCTTAAAACCGCTTATTGCGGTTGGAGGGATATAAAAAAGAGAACAAATCTAACAACTTTGCGATTTGTTGATTTAAAAGGCAATTTAAATTAGGGTTGTTTGGCTTTGGAAACATTTATGAAACGCTGCAAAGGCAAACACTTTTCAATATGGATTTTTTACCTGGTTGGATTCTAGCAGAATTATTTTTTAAATCAATTAAATAAGTCCATAAGTACCTACAAAAAAAAAGACACACGACATTTTATACAGAGATCAAGTAAGGGAAGTGGGGGCAAGATCCCCCCTTTAGTGTTTGATCGTCTTAAAAACCAATAAAAAACAACTTTTAATTAAAATAAAGTCTTTATTCATTAAGTTAATTGTTTACTATAGGAACTCTCATTATTATAAAAAAAAATAAAAAATATTGAACAAAAGATAAAAAGTTTTGAAAAAAAACCGGTCTTACCCCACACATTTGTAATTATGTAATTACTAATATTTGGTAGGTAAACATTAAGTAAACATTAAACAAACTAGTAATTGCATTGTAATCGAATTACTTTCCCATTACAAAGGAAATGTAATTCGAAGTGCAATTACAATTAAATTACCGTGTCTGCAGAGTAATCAATTCAATTCAATTCAATTCAATTCAATTCAATACAATTCAATTCAATTCAATTCAATTCAATTCAATTCAATTCAATTCAATTCAATTCAATTCAATTCAATTCAATTCAATTCAATTCAATTCAATTCAATTCAATTCAATTCAATTCAATTCAACTCAATTCAATTCAATTCAATTCAATTCAATTTAATTTAGTTCAATTCAATTCAATTTACTTGGTTTCGTGTAAAAAAAATTTGAGGTTTTAATCAAAACCAACATTACGATGATGGAGGAGTCCGAAAAAGTGGGTCTCGCAATTCCGTCCGTGCGTCTGTGCGGTTGTGCGTCTATCTGTACACATTTCCATCGCCTAATGGATAGATTTTCTTAAAATTTGGTACAGCTGATTTTTATGGAATTTTGAAAGTTGTTTTTTTTTTGTTTTTTTTTTTTTATATTTCCCTTAAAAAGTGTACCTCCCATACAAATTTTTCAATTTAAACGAAATATCTCGAAAATGGCTCTAACGATTTCGATTACACTTTGCAGACGTAATATTCAAAGCGGTTGCAATAAAACTGCATTTTTATTTTTTCCAAAAAGTCTAATACAAAAATTTTTGTTTTCATTTAACAAAATTTTGCTCTAATGTCGGCTCAATTATTTTTAAATATATATAGAGCCAGCTCTTAAAATCTACAAGTAAACTAACATAAAAGTGCTTCGAACTGCAAGAGCAAGTACGTGCGACCCAGTCGTGCATTTTATTTTTTTAGATGTTTAAACTTTGACGATAACCTCCTATCACCCTGAAGTGATTGTTATGGTATATGACATGATTCCTTTAAGGCTAGTCGCGCACATTCAACTTTTAGTCTCTTAACTGCTTGGTTTCAAAATAGAAATATACGGTCTTGTATGGGACCCCGCGCACATGCAGAAACTATTTCGTCGTTTTCTCTTTCATCTGTCGATTGCGAGAATTAAAAAGTTGATCAGACTGCAAAACAATTCTATCATACAAAATTCAACATACCTGCGCGCATTTTCAATGAAATAGTTTCTTGGTGATGTGTATGGATTAGTGCAGCTTTCAGCTTCTGAAGAGTATTTTTGTTCTCATTTTCTTAAAACAATGCATCTTATCTTCTTTCATAAACAAAATGTGCGCGCTGTTCGTTCAACTGGCGATTAAACTATTTGGTTTTGATAAAGTTGCCGACTTTTCCAGAGATACTCAAAGGAGATAGGAAACTTCTGACGTCATACTGGTTTGCCTACAAGCTCCGTCGGACATTTTTGGCTAAAAACGGACGCTTTTGGCTAAGTATGCGTGAAAAATCATAAATTTTTGGACAGGTGTGAGTAAAAACACCCCGGCTACACTATGTGTGTTTTTCACACCTATTCACGAATACAAAAGAGATTACAACAACACGAAATAAACAATTGGGTTTTGGGGGGTAAAACGTACGAAAGTTTCCCATCTCCTTTGGGTATCTCTGGACTTTTCACGAGTCGACTTTTGCTGTGCGGCGAAGCTTTTCGACTCGTGTGAACGAAAGCCGCAGGTGACTAAAGTGACAATCCCCATAGAAAAATCCTAGTCGACATTAGCCGTGCGACAAATCGTGCAGCTAAAATCGACTCGTGAAAAGTTTGCATAAGACATTGTTCAGTGAGGGACTCTTTCCGTTAGATCAGGGTGTGCACTGTGCAATGCACGGCGCAGGGAAATAGGTCCACGAGACATAAAGTCCCAAATTTTTTTTTCGGGACTTATGTCCCACTCTACTGGGTCATAAGTCCCGAATCGAAATCGGGAGTCCCACCTTACTGAGACATTTGTCCCGAAAACATTTTTTTTTTTTTTTTTTTTACACTATCAGTTCATAGCCGAAGAGCAAGCACCGTCTTGCGACCATTTGCCAACACAAAACTGTGTTATCCGGCTCATCACTTAGTGCAGTGTTAGTAGTTAGTAAGCAAATAATAACTACAAAAAACGTACACTAAGATAAAAACATTGAATTCAATATTAGATAAAACAAACATTAAAGAAATACAAACAAAATAATTACTTGAGCAACAAAAAAGACATAAAAATAAACACAAACATTTATGAGCGTGGTACATTGGTTTTTAAGACAGTTTTTAATCTATTTTTATTAAAGTTTAAATCAAAAAGGTTTGAATTTAAATTTAGAAGTTTACACATGCGTGTTAAAGGTTCATGCAAGCCATAATTTGTTCGGTGTGGTGGAATATTCATTAAATCCAACCAACAGATTTAAGTAAATTTGGTGCATCAATTACGCCTGTGATTAACTGGTGAATGAAGATTATGTCATTGTTAACCCTCCTTTTAGCCAAAGTTTGAATCTGAAGGAGATTAATCCGATGTTCATAAGGCGGAAGATTATAAGGATCAGACCATGGCAGTCCTTTTAAGGCGAAACGAATGAAATTACGTTGTACTGATTCCAGTCTTACATTATGGGTCTCGTAAAAAGGAGTCCAGACTTGCGATGCGTACTCAAGGTGGGGGCGTACTAAACAATTGTAGAGGGAAAGAGTCACATAAGGATCTTGAAATTCTTTTGACCAACGTTTCACAAAACCTAGCATAGAGAAGGCCTTATTCACGATGACGTTGATATGGTCGGAAAAATCAAGATTATAACTAAAATTAACCCCTAGGTCTTTAAAGCTCTGAACACGCTGTAAATTGTCTTGGGATATTTTATATTCATACAAACTAGGAGCACGTTTTTTGGAAAAAGTCATTGTCTGACATTTTATTGGATTCAAAACTAAGCTATTCTTACTACACCATATAGAAAAATGATTAATGTCCTCTTGCAGAAGCCTCCGATCATTAACCGATTTGATACTCTTATAAATTTTCATGTCATCTGCAAAAATGAGAATTTCGCTATGGTGAATACATAATGGGACATCATTTATGGCTAGAATAAAAAGAAGAGGTCCTAAATGACTTCCTTGCGGAACACCTGATTTTGCGATGAACGATTTGGAGAGAGCGTCTTTGAACTTCACTTGATAAGATCTATTTTCAGGATAAGAAGAAATCCAATTAACAAAAACTAAAGGGAAACCTAGAGTTTTTAATTTAAATTTGATAATGTCATGGGAGAGTTGGTCAAAAGCCTTAGAATAGTCCGTATAGATACAGTCAAGTTCCTGTCCACTTTCTAACGGGACTCATGTCCCACGTTTATTTTTTTTTTTGCATAAACATAATATCTATGGAGACTATTTAAAGAGACCACTGATGACGAAATAACACAGGTCGACAAAAATAAAAATATTTTTTATGATTGGGTTTAATTTACACTTTTTGTGTTCATGGTAAACCAAAACAATAGATAATCACCCTTTCCCCTCCTAAGATTTGCTTTTGTAGTGTTGGGAGCAAAAATACTATTTTCATACCCTGTGAGCCTAACTCGAGTCTTATGAGCTATAGTGCAAGAACTGTGCATTGTACAAAAAAACTGTTGAGGTATAAAATGTAGATAATTTAAAGCTCTACATTTTTGCCAAAGCACTTTATTCGACTTAAATTATAAGAAAAAAGTTATGATGAATACAAGGGTTTTTTGCTCCGAAAAACCCTGTTTTGTTGATTTCAAAGTGTAATTTTTTTTTATCTAACTTCAACTTTGGAAACTTTTATACTTTTTTAAAAACTGCAATACTGAGACAAGTTTTAAAAATAATGAACCAGAGTCACACAATACAAATTTCAGTCATCTTGTTGCTCTAAAATAAAAGTAAGAAATTGAGTTTTTATGAAACTCGGACCTGTTAATAAATTTGCAGAAAAATGGCGTATTAAAAAAAAAAGTATTTTTATTAATTAACTGCTTCTTATTGTTAGGCAATGTTTTAGTGAAAGAATTCTAAAAAACAAAAATCAATTATGGACAGAGGAAGCAAAATACTGTTGCAAAGTAGGGATTTTTCGAAATTTCACAAGAACTACCGTGGCATGCCGTAAGGATTTGGGATGAACAAGTTACCAAATTCTGAGAGATCTTAAGTAAGCCTATCAGCCCATTTCGTTTAATCCATTACTTTTTAGACAACATTTTTTATATGTACAATAAAATAATTTAAAAAAAACTATGCAAACAAACTAATCAATAAACTTTTCAATAAATAAAAAATTTCAATATGAATTAGTTTGGCTACAGTTTGGATACAGTTATTTGTGTAAGCAGTTATTTTTTTTATAGTAAAAAGTACTTTTACCATAAATATTGAAAATAGAAGGCATCAAATGATGCCTCAAGCTCCCATTTGATAAAAATTCGAACAAAAAGAAAACAGCATTAAAATGAAGAAAACAAAACAAAAATCAGATAAATCGGTTATTTAGGCTAGGCGCACACATGCGATTTTGATCGCGCGATTATTCAGTCGCAAATTAGATGACAACAATTTCAATGACTGTAGACACAATTTTCAAATTTTTAATCGCGGGAAGCATGTGTGTGCACAGGCATTGAAATCCTTGTGATCCATTTTTGCGACTGAATAATCGCGCGACTTAAATCGCATGTGTGCGATTACACTTACTTGAAAACTGGAAAACTCTGCTGACCTCAAAAGCAAATTAAAAAAAAAAGATGAGTATCAATATATCTATCATAATTTCATAGTCACAACTCAAGCACAAAGGACCCCGCACAATTTGTATGGGAAGTGGCCCTCGGTGAAATCGTCTGAAATTTTAGTATGTTGTTCTCTTGGAGCCCTTGATCAAAAGTCGATATGGGCAGAAAGTCGAAAAATGGACAGTTTTTAAAATAACGGGTTTTTTCCGATGACCATCTCAAACCTTTTAAAAGGGATAGTAACTCTCTTATTGTGTTTTACGCTATTTTTTAGTGGGTCGCTGAAACCGAATCCGAAGTCCATTTTGCCCCATCACGTCAGATTTTCAAGATAACCTCAAAAAATATTACAGCCTCAACAATTTTTTTTTTTTTTTTTTGATCTGGGAGTGTTTATTTTACCCTATCACGTCAGGTTTTCGAGATAACCTCAAAAAAGATGTTCGTTTCTTTTTTGATGTTATCTCAAAAACCTGACGTGATAGGGCAAAATAGACTTCGAATCTAGTTTTAGCGACCCGAAAAACATATATTTAGCAGTGTCGCACTCCCAGTTCAAACAAAATTTTTTTTTTGGGCTGTGACATTTTTTGAGGTTATCTTGAAAACCTGACGTGATGGGGCAAAATGGACTTTGGATTCGGTTTCAGCGACCCTAAAAACCTATGGATTCCACATTAGAATAGCGCAAAATACAATTTAGAGAGTTACTATCCCTTTTAAAAGGTTTGAGATAGTCATCGGAAAAAACCCGTTATTTTAAAAACTGTCCATTTTTCGACTTTCTGCCCATATCGACTTTTGATCAAGGGCTTCAAGAGAACAACATACTAAAATTTCAGACAATTTCACCGAGGGCCACTTCCCATACAAAATGTGCGGGGTCCTTTCGTGTTGACCTGTGTAATACATAGAACAGATCGATCTAACAATAGTAAAAATGTTGCCGAATCAGCGGAACATATTAAACAAAATGGACATTCATTTAGAAGAGACGAAAGTTTAAATTACGAGTCCATGAAGATAATAAAACATGAGGAAATTAAATGAAATTTCAAAAATGACAAAAAGGATTACGGTAATTCTTACTATAATTTAATTATTATCTAAGTCAAATTAATTTTTACTAACAATATACAGGGTGTCTCAAAAGTAACACCGGCACACAAAATAAAAAAAGTGTCATGTACCAGGAACCAGACCTATCTTTCTATATGTTTTTGGGCACGCTGAATCCGAATTTCAAGTCCGTTTGGCCCGGTCACCCTCCACACATGTTATTTCAAAAATTGCCAAGTAAACAATCAAAATTTTATTGATACGAATTTGAACCCAAACTTTAGAACTTGGTACACTTTTACATCTCAGTACTTTTTGTGCCAGCATAATTTCAAAAAAGGAGAACTTGGCTCTTTTTTTAACAGTAATGTTTTTGTTGTGATTTCACTACTTTTTGCAATGTATGGCTGTAAAATTGAAAATCTCTATATTTGATGAAAATTCAGTGAAAATGGGCGATTGCCACGCCCCCTGGCTAAAATTCTCAAATTTTAAATTGTTTCCTTTGTATTAACTACCAGTTCTACCATTCTACCAAATTTCAAGGTTCTACAATAATCAGAAGTTCTATATAATATTTGATGAATATTCAGCGGAAATGGGCGGATGCCACGCCCCCTGAATTGAAAATATCAGATTTTCGATTTTTCTCTTTGTATACACCACAAGTCCTATCACCGTGTAAAATTTCAAGTTTCTACGTTAACGGGAAGTTCTCCATAATTTTCATGATCTGTCAGTGAGTGAGTGAGTCAGTTACGGTTTTTGTGATTTTTGAAGCCTTATATCTCAGAAACTACTCATCGTAAGAAGCTGAAATTTTGTGAGGAGTTTGGTTTTGACCAGCTCAACAAATGTAGCGAGTTTGAAATTTCTGGCATCTTTGGTGTGGAAGTTAGAGGGGGGTCGAAAATGGCCTGAGTTTTTTCCTGTAAATAAGGGTGTAGTGCCAAAGTTGCTAGAGAACTTGGCTGGGCACTACCGTGCGCCTTGATCACACCAAAAACATAAATGTAAAAAAAGAGCCAAGTACAAAAAAATTCTGCGTAACAAATCAGCCACGAAAAGTCATGAGATCTAAAAGTAGGTACGCCAAGTTCTAAGATTCAGCAAGTACTCGTACGTTGCAAATGTTTTAAGTAAACTTACATTGAATCAAATCTTAGTTTTGCGAGAAACTTGTTAATTAATGTAAATTAATTAATTTTTTTACTTTGCAGGTTTTCTCTTATTAACCATTTGGAATGGAAAACTTGCTAAATAAAAAAAAATGTTTGAAACCTTATATCTCAGAAACCGCTCAACGTATGTAGGGGGAAGTGGTCACCCTTCGTACAGTTTTTACTTATTTTTTTTTAGTTATTTATTTACTCACTCCAGCTTCGAGAAAATGGACTTTATTTGTAATATGTATATTATTACACTTTACAAAAAAATTTGACACTTCTAAGTCAAAGGCTTAAATAGTTATAGCCATTTTACTGGGATTAGATTTTTGTACGAATCCTCCCCACCCGTGGGGTACCTTCGTACAGCACATGGGGTACATTCGTACAGGATATTTAAAACGTTAATTTGACTAACTTTTGATTTGTCAAATGCCAAATATGAGTTTTAAAACATTAAATTACTTATTAATTAATTGAACTTGACTCAGAAAAAAACAAAAACAAACAAAAAACTTAATTTTTCGCGATTCGATGATTCTGAAACAAATTATTATTTACATATATAAAAATACCAACCTTAATTTACTATAGAATGCGAAAAACTTATTATAGAGGTTTAAATTTCATTTCAATAAAACTGTAACTCCGTGTTTTGATTGTTATCTGGTCAAGAAAATTTACTGGCGGGCATACGTATGCGTACGAATGTGCCCAATGTTTGACTGTACGAATGCTCCCCAAGCTGTACATAATGCAGAAAAATCGATTTTTGAAAAAATGTACTGAGATTTTGCAATATTTATAATTAAAACACAAATTTAACACATTTCATTACTGTTTAGCCAAAAACATACTTAACTTAAACACAACATGACATCAAATGTACATAAAAAAATTACTCAGAGCACTAAAAACACTAAAAGTCTTGTGGCGACCGAATCCGTTGCACATAGGATTCAAAATTTATCTAGCAGCTCGGCGCCTACTATGTCTATGCACACTAGTAAGCACGTGTTTGAATACCGTTTAGTTTTTGTTTTAAGCTCACTGTACGAAGGGTGACCGTGTACGAAGGGTGACCACTTCCCCCTAAGTAGTTGAAATTTTGTAAGGAGTTTGGTTTTGACTCAACAAATGAAGCAAGTTTGAAATTTCTGGCATCTTTGGTGTGGAAGTTAGACGGGGGTCGAAAATGGCTTGAGTTGATTCCTGTATATACCTAGAGGGTGTAGTGCCAAAGATGCTACAGAACTTGGCTGGCCCCTTGATACAAGAGTTTTTCTGTGTTGCACTCGCTTTGTTGCATATCATAGTTAAATAAATGAAACATTTTTATTATTATGATATCTACATGATTTCGAGGCATTTTTTTACGCCTCATCGAATAAATTAAATACCAAAATGTCTCGACCATTAGTGATTGGGCTCTTTATGAATAGTCTTTTACTTAAAGAGCAAAGTTCATAACATTACCAATTACTCTTTGAAAATATGTGGCTGATGAAATTTTGTATGGACGTTATATTCTTAAAAATTTTATATTCTTAAAATAATAATAATAATAAAATATGCCCATTGCTCATTAAAATATTTCCGTTTAAAAGGTGTTTTTTTTTAGCTAGAAAGTACCCTTTTAAAATGGTACCATTGCACCACATGGAAAATTTATGCATTTTTTTTAACTGCATATATGTAAATGTTATACATTGTTTATGAAATTGAAATTAAAAAGTATTAATTTTAATAAAATTTTGGTGTTACCTCATGTAATCCAAATTTTTGTAGAATCTACACCAACATGACACCCCAACGGAAACTAATATTAACCATAACTTATAATACCTATAAGATTGTAAAAAATTCGGATTTGGTAGTACAAAAGTTGTATAAAACATTGGCATTTACATTTTTACTTTGCGATTAGTCCGGGCTGGATAAATGTACATAAGATGACAAACTTTTTGTTTTTCAACTAGAGAATTCAACAGAAGCAGTTTGCTAATAGATATGAGAAATAATTTGATCGTTGCATAACTGAATCGAATCCATTTTTTCATTTTATTTACCTTAAACCTACGATTCATATAACACATTGAAATATCTTCTTATTTGTGATTCATGCTTATGTACCGAAAGAAATTTCTTTTTGGATTTCTGATAAAAAGAAACGCAAACAGGGAGAACTAGAACAAATAACTATTTTGCATGACTAACCGCTTCGTGAGGCTTTTGGGCCATGTAACCAGCCAAGTTCTTCCAACATAACTACTTAAGTAAAAGAATGAATTCCATATCTAACAGCAGGCCCTCCCGTTGACATTCTCGATTTTCCTCCTTTCTGAGCTTGTTGCCTCATGCTATGCATGATGGACTTGCGGCGCTGCTGTAGTGCTGCCATTATACATAGTTCTTTTTTGATTCGGAAGACGGTAGCATGTTGGCACAAAATGGCATAAATTTGATTACGTTCAAAAGTTTAAGGAACTGTGTAATTTTGTATATGTGTATTTGTGTCTAGGGCTCTTGGTGCGGGTCTGTGTGCTGGAATCATTGATCGTTAGAAATTTCTCATGCGAGAAATTTTTTTTTCAGAAGTCTTCGAGAACACATACCGAAGTACCCTTTTTCGTCTTCCTGTAAAGATATTCATGTAGGTATGCAGCTAAGGCAAAGCCATTTCAAGTCGAAATGCTCTATTTATTAGGCGTGAGTGTGCGCAAAATGTACACACATGTTCGAAAAAGGTGGTTGTGAGCGTGTGTGGTATGGGTGTTGGTTGCTTTTTGAGGGTATGTGATTCAAGTCCTTTTGTTTTAGCACAACCGCAGCAGAGGGTAAAGCGGGTAGTAATTACTTGGCTCGGGTATGCTAATATTCATGTTTATCAGACGTAATAAGTGGCTGCTGCTGCTACTTCTGTTGAATGAAAGAGATGAAGAAAATGTTGAGGTTTATACATTCGCACTCACATTGAGAATGTGAGCAATATATGAGAAAAATATTGTGTCGGTATGGATACTGAGCTAGGGTTTTTTTTCTCAATTCTGCAGGATATTCCACTTGGGTAGTACTTGCTTAATATGAAGGCGGATTTATACATTTATTTGCTCTTGGTTGCTTCATATTATGAGCAAGACAGGAGAAGGTTTTGGTGATGTCGGCACAAGTAGACTCTTCAACCAATCCATATAATGAAGGGAAGTGAAGTATATTCAAATCCGGTATTTACGAAAGCAAACGGTTTTAAGAGTTGCCAGATATTAATGTTCACAAAAAAATGTTTTAGATGAAATAACTATGCGCAACTTAACTCGAGTTAACATTCTACTGCCTCAATTTTGTTATGTTGGCACAATCATGAGTGTAATATTTATTATATAGCTTAATTCCGAACAAATTTCATGTTGAAATACAGAAACATAGATTATAATCGTCTTCTTTACCCTGTAGTTTCTGACTGATGTTTTGCATATGAACTAAAATTCAAACATTCCTCTTCGAGATCATATCTTTTGCAATAAAATTTGCAGTGCTGGGTTTAAGATTTATCTAAGCTAAGGGTGTACGCCAGGCATGTGAAACTCGCGGCCTGCGGGCCGCATGTGGCCCACATCGAATTACTTTGCGGTCCTGTCCACATTTGAATCGTTTATTTCAGAAACAGCATAAGTCCATGAGCACTAACTTTCAGGAGCAACAAAAAATTGTTTTTTATGTTAAAACTCAACAACACTTCAAATTTAGAGTATGCCGAATTATAATCTAGCTAAAGACGCATTTAAAAACCTTAAAAATAAAAACCTTTTTCAAAGTCTTAGCGGGTTTTTAAGCCTTTAAATTCGCTGGACTTATGTCGTTTCTGCTCAAAACGAATTTTTGTTGGTAAAACTTTTGTTTTCATCTAGCTGTAGCTTCTGAACCATGCTTCTGATTTTAATGAATAAAATAGCAGTAGATAGAGTAAATCTTTACCTCTTCATTGATGTATAATTTTTAAGCTTGCGTGTATGATGGCTGCCAAAATAATTAAAAACTGGTAAAATGTCATATATTCAACAGTTAAAAACGCAACCACCGCGAGAAATCTGGCTATAACTTTTGAACCCTGAGTTCAATTTTAATGAATTTAATAAATATAAATAGAGTAACTCATTAGCTTTTTATAGATGTAAAACAAAAGGGTGTGCGTCTCAAGATTGCTAAAATAACTTAAGACTGGTAAAAAGTCATGTATTTAGCAGTCAAAAATGTTGTCACCGGGTGAAATATTTCCATATATTTTGAACCCTTTTCTTTCAGTTTTCGTACATACTTAATTCTTTTTTCCAGAAGATGAATAAATGAGAAATCTCAAAAAAAAAAAAAATTTGGGAAAAATGAGAAGTCCATTTTTCCCAAATAAACGAAATAAACGATTCATTTTTAATAATTTTGAGTTTAAGTTTATAATTTAGATTTTGTGTTTAAAGCTTTCGAAACAGATGTACGTCCTTTTTTTATAATCAGCAAATAAATTTGGAACATGTAGGTACTTAAATTCAAAATTACAATTTTTGTAATATCTTATGGCTTGAATCAAGGTAAGTTCTATGATTTTTGAGAGTGAATTAGGAAGCGAATATTCTGATTTAACCTACCAAATGGTTCTGGGTCTTGGAATTTTTTTTAGTTTTTGATGATAAAAATCTTTACACAAGCATGTTTCGTTATATAAAATGGTTGCATGGTTTATAATTCATGATGGTAAGGCACTCGCTAAGTGACCCAAAAGTTCTATGTTCGATCCCCAGTGGCAGCAAATTCTTTTTTTTTAAATGTTTCCACATAAAAATAAGATGATCTCCCGCTCAAATTAAGTGGGAAATCAGCTTATTTCCGCATTCAAGAAATTAAGATGATTTGCCATCTTAATTTAAGACAGAAGTCATCTTAACAAAAAACTATGCAGACATTGGTAAATGGCAAACATTAATGTTATCATTTTTCCTGTTTTTTTTAAATAATTTTTTTTTATAAAAATCTTAGTTTTACTTCTTTCTGCGGCCTCACTGTTTTGGCCCCTCGTAACCATTGAGTTTGGTAGGACAGTCCAAAATATCAATGTAACAAAAAACATGTTTGATTTTTTTAATGATTTTTGATACGCAGTGTATCTCTGCGTTGAGAAAAGTTTGTTGTCCTTTTTTAATGTACCTACCTACTTTTCTTTTACAATGGAGCTTAAATTGAACTAGCAAGTGGCTGCGAGTACAGCAATTCGTCTCGAAGCCATCTCTCAATGGACCAATAACTCTAGTGGCCACACAAATATTCCGTATTCATTCGGATCAATCCACAGTCGCTCCGACTACACCACCCCACAATTGGTTTTTAGCGATATTTATGAAATCACCATTCTAAATAGATCACAATTAGACAATCCAAGAGGAATTAAAGAGGAATTAAAGAGGCGATTAAAGAGGTATTGACATGGCTCAAAGAAATCGTGATATCTACATCGGATATCCGCATCTTCTCTGACAACCGAGCCGCCCTAAAATCGTTAGGTTCTATTCCCACAAACTCAGTAACTGCCCACACGTGGCTGTCGATCATCTCTCATGGAGAGGTCCAAACAGTTTAACATTCACCTCTTTTCGTTTTGGTTGCAGGGAAACACAGAGATATTCTGGGAAACTGCGAAGCAGATGAACTCGAAAGGAATGAATGAAACCAAGAAAATATTGGTATACCAATTGCAACGTGCAAACTTATGCTGAAGCAAGAAGCTAAGGCAGTAAACAATAGATGGTCAAAAATTACAACATCCCAAACGACCAAGCAGATCTGGTATAAACTAGATCCAAAACGTTAGAAAAATCTATTGTCTCTAAGCATATTGCATATTAGCTCCGTAAAAGGTGTCCTAGCAGCACACTGCCTCATAGGCAGACACTCCTTAGGACTCAAACGACTTCTGTAGAAGTTGCTTTTATGAAGAAGAAGAAGAAACATTCCAACATCTTCTCTGCCCATGTCCTGCTCTTTCCAGTAAACGGAAATTACACGTGGAAAAGTTCTTTTTAGGAGATACTAGTGAACTAATCAATACTGAGATCTTCAAGCTTCAAGCTTCACCGCTTTATTAAAAGCTCCAACTGGTTTAATTAGTGAGGAAGTTCCTTGCAAAATCATGGTATCACAACAGACGAAATATGTGGTCTTAGTGTGTCAGTGTGTCGACTATCCCATGTAATTTGATCAGTGGCGTGTGTCCACTATCCCATGTAATTTGGTTTAAATAACAAATATAAAAATATCAAGAAAGACATATTCGAGTTTGAATGATATCAAGGGGCACGGTAGTGCCCAGCCAAGTTCTCTAGCAACTTTGGCACTACACCCTTATTTACAGGAAACAACTCAGGCCATTTTCGACCCCCCTCTAACTTCCACACCAAAGATGCTAGAAATTTCAAACTCACTACATTTGTTGAGCTCGTAAAAACCAAACTCCTCACAAAATTTCAGCCTCCTACGATGAGTAGTTTCTGAGATATAGGGCTTCAAAAATCGCAAAAACCGTAACTGACTGACTGACTCACTCACTCACTCACTCACTCACTCACTCACTCACTCACTCACTCACTCACTCACTCACTCACTCACTCACTCACTCACTCACTCACTCACTGACAGATCATCAAAATTATGGAGAACTTCCCGATATCGTAGAAACTTGAAATTTTACACGGTGATAGGACTTGTGGTGTATACAAAGGAAAAAATCGAAAATTTGAGATTTTCAATTCAGGGGGCGTGGTATCCGCCCATTTCCGCTGAATTTTCATCATATATTATAGAGCACTTCTGATTATCGTAGAATCTTGAAATTTGGTAGAATAGTAGAGCTGGTAGTTAATACAAAGGAAAAAATTTAAAACTTGAGAATTTCAGCCAGGGGGCGTGGCAACCGCCCATTTCCGCTGAATTTTCATAAATTATTATAGAGCACTTCTGAATGTCGTAGAATCTTGAAATTTGGTAGAATAGTAGAGCTAGTAGTTTATACAAAGGAAAAAATTTAAAACTTGAGAATTTCAGCCAGGGGGCGTGGCAACCGCCCATTTCCGCTGAATTTTCATAAATTATTATAGAGCACTTCTGATTGTCGTAGAATCTTGAAATTTGGTAGAATGGTAGAGCTGGTAATTTATACAAAGGAAAAAATTTAAAATTTGAGAATTTCAGCCAGGGGGCGTGGCAACCGCCCATTTCCGCTGAATTTTCATAAATTATTATAGAGCACTTCTGATTGTTGCGTGGCGTGGCAACCGGCATTCCCGCTGAATTTTCATCAAATATTATAGAGCACTTCTGATTGTCGTAGAATCTTGAAATTTGGTAGAATGGTGGAGCTGGTAGTTTACACAAAGGAAAAAATTTAAAGTTTGAGAATTTCAGGCAGGGGGCGTGGCAACCACCCATTTTCACTGAATTTTCATCAAATATAGAGATTTTATATTCTACAGCCATACCTTGCAAAAAGTAGTGAAATCACAACAAAAACATTACTGTTAAAAAAAGAGCCAAGTTCTCTTATATTGAAATTATGCTGGCACAAAAAGTACTGAGATGTAAAAGTGTACCAAGTTCTAAAGTTTGGGTTCAAATTCGTATCAATAAAATTTTGATTGTTTACTTGGCAATTTTTGAAATAACTTTAAAAATCGATAATTAAGAAAAATTGTCAAGAGAACAATCAAAATTTTATTGATACGAATTTGAACCCAAACTTTAGAACTTGGTACACTTTTACATCTCAGTACTTTTTGTGCCAGCATAATTTCAATATAAGAGAACTTGGCTCTTTTTTTAACAGTAATGTTTTTGTTGTGATAATTTCTAAACGGTGCATGATACAAGAAAACTTTGTTGCACAATTTTTTGTAAAATAGCCTCAGCTACAATTTTATAGAACATAATTTCTGTCTAAAACCTATCGTTTTTAAAATCACAAATAGTGTGACCTTTGACCCCTTGTAATAGGACTAGCGGACAGTGCAAACTTCAGGACTTTTCACAAATTGTAAACCACTCTAACACCAAGCTGTATACCAAAAATTAGCCTGTTACAAATTTTTTCCTTGAAAAAATCTATTTTTCCTGGACTATAAATCAAAATTGAAAATCCAAATATACAGAACGCTTTACAACGTCAGTGAGGTATGGTAACACTAATCCAAAACTTTTCTTCAACTAGCCAGGAGCAGCTAAGCTACCAAAGCTATTCAAAATCTACCCACATGCATACATATTCTCAGGTTTGTTCATTTACTTTTCCTTACCACAATTAAGCGCAGTGCACAGTTTCCGCTTGACATCCGTAGCATTCAAGCACTGAGAGTTTGGAAGATAAAAACGGGGCAATTTTATATTAAATAAATTATTATGCATATTACTGTCGATGTCATCAGAGAGTACGACCATATACAGATACACCCATCTATGAAGTATCTATGTATGTGGCACTGTCACAACATATTAGCAATTAAAATTTTCTTGGTTAATTACTTCAACAGTACCAACCAGCTGTATAGTGTTGTGGGGGTATGCACGTACAATGATATTATACAATTATACATATATGTAGGAGTAGGTATACGAAAAAGTTTTGAGCTCTGGTAGCGTTTCCTTTTCACCGTTTGTGTCTGTGTTAAGTTCTTTGCAGCCTATTTGGCCCGGTAGGTTTTATTCATGATATTATATTGGTTGTTTGCCTGCCATTTTGTGAGATTCGTCCTTATGAGCCAGAACTTGAATATTTGCCGTATAAAACGGATGTGTTCTTTCATGAATATGCATGCGTTGAATTTGAAAATGAATTTAATTAGGAAATCTAATTAGTCAGAGGAGCGTGAAAATTTCTGCTGAAAAGACTAATTCGACCTTAGTGTGCATTTACGGGCGACAAGAGATAGGAAACGCTGCGAATCAGAAGAGATGCTTGCATCATATTAAGAAGTGTTTTATGTTCCCTACTTTATTCGCGCTAAAGTGCAAGGTGCAACCTACATATATGGATAATGTTACTTGTTTGTTAAAGAAAAATTTAAGTCTATTTTTATAATTTATATTTTAAAGCTAATTTGCAATGGCTTCTCTTTTCAATTTAATTGAATTTACTTTCATTTTTCATTTCGACTTAGTGATTTTGTACTTTCGTCTTGCCCATTTCGGATTATCAATATTTAAATTAGAGAACAAATTGCCAATGTGAGCTGAGCTACTGTAGGGGAAGTGGGGGCAAGACCGTCTATGGGGGCAAGACGGTTTTTGTACTATGTTGTATGAAAAAAAGGTAAAACTGGCAACTCTTGCAATTTAAAATAGGTGCCTTTTGGTATGATCGATCACGTCTGTAAGTTTTAGCAAGTTCAGTTGAGACGCAGAAGAGTTACGGTAAATTTTGTGAATTTTCATCAATTATTAATTAAAATTTTTAACTTTTCTTTTTTTAATAATAAAAAGTGAATATTAAAAAGTATTTTCTGCGAAAGAAGGAGTCATACAAATATATTTAAAAAATAATAATCCAGAACACCAGATATGATATGACTGGGACAAGACCCCCCATGGGCGAAATTGGAAGCTCTGGTAGCTTACAAGAAGTGAAAAAAGAAGCTCACCGTTAAATCTTCCAAAAAGCTAAGCAACAGGCGCCAAACAATACTGAAATTGTAATTTATTATTTTCTTAAATACAAAATTAAAAAATGATTTATCAATTATGTATATTATTTTTATACACTATCCTATCAGATCATAGTCGAAAGACGAAAGGGCGCAGCGACGACATCTTGCGACCATTTGCGAACATTATACATATGTAGCAATCTGCGGAGTCCCATCCACGACATTCTCCATGGGCGCCGCGGTATCAGAGCTCCCTGTGTTTTCTGCTAGGGATGGTGGTTGTTAGTACAATAACCGGTTTTCAGGTTTTCCATTTTTTTTTTTCTTTCGATTAAACGGGCCGGTTTTATACTGGGCCAAAAAACTGGTTTTTGGAAAAATCGGTTTTTGGTTTTTTTGCTTGATTTGACCGTAAAAAAAAAATTAGCCTAATTTGTCAGCCAAAATAAAAAACTTTCAAAGAAGCAAACTTTGTTTAGTATGCTATTGTTATAAGAGTTCTTAAATCACTCTTAGTAGGAGTTTTAGGAGAAAAGTAAATTTTAGGAGAATGGGCATATTGGACGTGTGAATAATATATTGATTTTAAATATAAAATATGATGCTCTATCATTTTCCCTGAGTCTGAAGACTTCAATCTTGAGTTTCCTACCAATAGAACTCTTAATATAAGCTTTTTAAACTAACACTATGAATCTTTTTTTGAGAGATTTCATATGATTCAAACTAACAAACTCTAAAAAAAAAACAAAAGTGTGGTTTTAAAAATGTTATATTTTGATCTCTATTTGTCGGATAGGGAGCTGGTCATAATTCTGCTTGTCAAAATTCTGTACGACAAAATTCTGTGGGGTCAAAATACTGTAAGACCATAATTCTGTACGTCATTATACTGTAAATAAAAAATTCTGTACGTCAAAATACTGTATGAACAAAATACTGACTTGCAAAATTCTGTTTTGTAAAATTCTGTACGGCAAAATACTGTATTTTCAATACAGTCTTTTTAAAGAAATTTCCTTTGATAAAAAAACACTAACTACTAGCTTTAAATATAATTGTTGGCAGTAAAGTTGTAATTTTATAAAAACATAATTATTAAAGTAAAAAAGTAAATCAATTCTAGGAACACATACAAAAACATACAAAATACATTTTACAAAAAAAATGTCAAAATTTAATTTTTTTTCAATCCGTTTTAGTAACGCAACGTGTTTTAATTCAGATTGTTTTTAAATAAGTGTAGTTTTGTTTTCTCTCTCTTTTTTCCGTAGCTCCTAATAAAGTACTTAGATTAATCAGCATTAGAAGCTTGCCTCTTTATTAAGTTGATCTCTAAGAAATTCATAGTAAACCCTCTTTTAAATATATCTGTATTTCAAAATTCTGTAAAAATGCTGTAAAAAATATCGTTTTGATAATGTAAAAAAGTGCGAGCGCACGTGCTGTTCGTACAGCATTTTGCACATACTCATACAGAATTTTGACATACAGTATTTTGGCATACAGTATTTTGAATACAGAATTTTGCAACATACAGAATTTCGACCCCAACCCTGTCGGATATTCAAGGTTAGGGTCTTCAGGCTCAGGAAAAATGACAGATCATCCTCATTTTGCATTTAAAATACACTTTTTAGTTTTAATATTGAGAAAATCCATAAAAAATGTTAAATGCAAAAATGAATTTTATCCATTTGATAATTTCGCAAATTAGGTCAGTTCGTGATAAATTTCTTATACGATTTGAAATTCGAAGTGAAAACGGACTATAAAATTAAGACTTTAAAATTTGTTCTGTGTTTTGTCTAAAAAGTTCAGCTACAAACCATTACTCGGTGTGACTCCCATTGGTACGCGCCATTCCCCGGCTCCGCCCAACTTCTTTCTTGTCGCAACTTCTCTGCATCCGCACCCGCATGAAAATCCGCATTTATTGATGCGGAGCCGGATGCGGATATCCAAATTCATGCGAAAGTTCCGCGTTTGCAGATGCGGATGCGAAATACCGCATTAAATGGGACATCCGCCTCCGCAGCCGCAATACTCATTACGGGTTTTCATGCGGATTTTCATGCAAGGAAGTTGCGGAAAGAAAGAAGTTGGTCGGAGCCGGCGAATGGCGGGTATCAATGAGAATCACATCGAATTGTCTGTGACTGATTTTTTTTAGACAAAACACAGAAAAAATGCAAGTCTTAATTTTATAGTCTCTTTTTACTAGCGCCTAAATGAGATAATTTCGCAAATTATCTCATTTCGAATTTCTAATTGAATAAGAAATTTTAAGAATTTGAAATTCGAACTGACCTAATTTGCGAAATAATAAAGTTTGGGATTAAAAAAGGCTATTAATAGAGATCTTTCCTGCCGGACAAAAAGAAAAGAGCCAGTGCCATAACGATAGTTTCTACCAAGTCCACAAGGCAGTGTTCCTAGAGAACAATTATTTAGTAGCGCGCGCTTTATTAACCAGCGTAACTGACTTGATGCAGAGAAGGTGGTGGTATTACTTTTTATTAAGTCTAATGCACCTCTTTTAAATTTTTCTCATTTAATACAAATAATAAAAATGTTATTTATAACTGTATCATTATTTTAATAATTTATATTAATTTTTTTTTATATAAGGTCTAACACATCCGCACCCGTACTGCATCCGCGGATGTGAAAAAATCCGCATCCGCAACATCTCTATTCCATACCTTGTCAATTTTATCACTTTTAGATAGTCGACGAAAAACTTACAAGTACCGGATGAACGAAGCACACAACTATTTTTGAAGTTATACTTCTTATGGGAGGGTGGGTATGAAAATTTACTTTTTGACAAGAATGTCAAAGGGATTATGACGCGATCACCCTGGGTAGCAGGGCTGTCGTTTCACCTTTAGAGTAGGCAGTACTTTAGTATTTAAAAATGCAGTACGCCGTAGTACGGCAAACATAAAACACACAACACGTTGCAAGTTACATGTTTCATGTGGCAAGTTGCATGTGGCAAGTCGTATGTGGCAAGTTGCATGTGGCAAGTTGTATGTGGCAAGTTGTGTGTGGCAAGTTGCATGTGGCAAGTTGCGTGTGGCAAGTTGGATGTGGTAATTTCCATGTGGCAAGTTGCCAGGGTTGCAAAAAGCTCACATTTCAGCTCAGCTCACAGCTCAGCTCAAATTTGAGCTAGGTACCATAGCTAAGCTCATATGAGCTGAGCTGAAAGTGAGCTGAGCTGAAAGTGAGCGCCCCAACTTCCAACGCCTATATCTCGGAATTTTGAAAAAAATGAAAAAAATTTTTTTGATGCCAAAAGGTAGCGAGGACTCTAACCTACATTTGGGTACAACTCCCATCCCTGTAGGTGCACGCGTTCTCAAACCGTGTGAACTTAAAGGTAAAAAAAAAAGTTAAGCCCGATTCTGAAAAAATAGGTATGATGTGGCGGTTTAACATGGAAGATGATTTTTTTAAAAATCTGAGAATGTGCAAAGCGTAGGCCCATGACACAAGCTATCATTGGGCATCACTCCCAAAAATTGCTCTCAAGCGGTTTAGCTTCCAGGAGCGTTCAAAGATTCGGGGATTTTTCGAAAAAAAATTTTACCCCAACTTTCAAACGCGATTTTCTCGGAATTTTGAAAAAAATCGAAAAACCGGATTATACCACTATCGGCTAGCTGAGAATATAAGCTTTCATATGGCACCACTCCCCTGTCTCTAGATCAAAGCGTTCCAACGCCTATATCGCGGAATTTTGAAGAAAATTAAAATAAAATTTTTGATGCCAAAAGATAGCGGGGACTCTAACCTACATTTGGGTACAACTCCCATTCCTGTAGGTCCACGCGTTCTCAAACCGGGAGAACTTAAAAGTAAAAAAAAAAATAGGCACGATTCTGAAAAAATAGGTATGATGTGGCGGTTTAACATGGAAGATGATTTTTTTAAAAATCTGAGAATGTGCAAAGCGTAGGCCCATGACACAAGCTATCATTGGGCATCACTCCCAAAAATTGCTCTCAAGCGGTTTAGCTTCCAGGACCGTTCAAAGATTCGGAAATTTTTCGAAAAAAAATTTTACCCCAACTTTCAAACGCGATTTTCTCGGAATTTTGAAAAAAATCGAAAAACCGGATTATACCACTATCGGCTAGCTGAGAATATAAGCTTTCATATGGCACCACTCCCCTGTCTCTAGATCAAAGCGTTCCAACGCCTATATCGCGGAATTTTGAAGAAAATTAAAATAAAATTTTTGATGCCAAAAGATAGCGGGGACTCTAACCTACATTTGGGTACAACTCCCATTCCTGTAGGTCCACGCGTTCTCAAACCGGGAGAACTTAAAAGTAAAAAAAAAAATAGGCACGATTCTGAAAAAATAGGTATGATGTGGCGGTTTAACATGGAAGATGATTTTTTAAAAAATCTGAGAATGTGCAAAGCGTAGGCCCATGACACAAGCTATCATTGGGCATCACTCCCAAAAATTGCTCTCAAGCGGTTTAGCTTCCAGGAGCGTTCAAAGATTCGGGGATTTTTCGAAAAAAAATTTTACCCCAACTTTCAAACGCGATTTTCTCGGAATTTTGAAAAAAATCGAAAAACCGGATTATACCACTATCGGCTAGCTGAGAATATAAGCTTTCATATGGCACCACTCCCCTGTCTCTAGATCAAAGCGTTCCAACGCCTATATCGCGGAATTTTGAAGAAAATTAAAATAAAATTTTTGATGCCAAAAGATAGCGGGGACTCTAACCTACATTTGGGTACAACTCCCATTCCTGTAGGTCCACGCGTTCTCAAACCGGGAGAACTTAAAAGTAAAAAAAAATAGGCGCGATTCTGAAAAAAAAGGCATGATGTGGTGGTTTAACATGGAAGGCGATTTTTTTAAAATCTGATAATGTGCAAAGCGTAGGCCCATGACACAAGCTATCATTTGGCATCACTCCCAAAAATTGCTCTAAAGCGGTTTAGCTTTCAGGAGCGTTTAAAGATTCGGGAATTTTTCGAAAAAAAAAATTTACCCCAACTTTCAACACCGATTTTCTCGGAATTTTGAAAAAAGTCGAAAAACCGGATTCTACCGGAATTTTTTTTTATGATAAAAAAAGAAATATTTTACTAAAAAAATAGAAATATATTTACTATCAAAAACACCAAGAGAAAAGATCACGAAAAATTATCTGTCTTATTTATAAAAATATCTATGTGTTAAAATAATTCCATTAATAACTAGAACCAAACATCTTAAGCTATGGTGTTTTATAAAAGTTTAAAATATCTTCATATTTCATTATACTTTCCAAATAAAAATCAATGTATCCTCTCACCCATCACAGCTCAGCTCAGCTCACTTTACCTTAGCTCACCCAACAGCTCAGCTCAACCATCAGCTCAGCTCACTTTCAGCTCAGCTCAAATGAGTTAACCATATATAGTACGTTCTGAACCGCACAACATGAGTAAAGTTCACAGATTAAATTGAAAACTACATGGACGCAAGGAGGATGAAAGAATTAATTTATTGTTCACTTGATAAAAATGTAAAAAACGAAGTGTGGATTAATTAATTTAATAATAGAAATTAAAAATATCAAATGAAATTCATTTATATATGTATACTGAATAAGAAGTATAACTTCAGTCGAGTGTACATGTGTACACACACTCTTTTTTTTAACAATTTTATTGACCATTTTCCGACAAGAAGCACAGAGAAAATTTTGTATTTTTCAATTTATAATTATATTTATTTCAAATCAGATTTTAGAAATTAAAACAAAAACAAATTTACTGCGATTGAAATATAAAAATAAAAAGGCTGACCTGACCGTTTTTTGTGCCCCAGCACGGGGCACCTTCGACAGCAACGCACATTTTTGGAAATTGATGTATTATGATGTTCGTTTATTAAAAAAAGTCATCATAAATCTATTTTGCTATAAGAATTGCATTCATTTTTTTAAATTATTTTTAAAATATAGTTTTTTAATAAAAAATAAATAAGAAGGTAGGTACCTACCTAAAACAATAAGAAAATAATCATTTTTATAAAAAAAAAAAAACTCAACCGACTTGCATGGAATTTATGGTTTTTCTCATAGTTTATGTAGCCAGAACTGAACGTAATTGACCACACTGCAGGCACCAGCTTGCCAATACAAAATTATCAAAATTCGTTCACTCAGTTCAAAGTTATGAGGTAACAAACATAAGAAAAGAAACAAAAATACAGACGAACTGAATACCTCCTCCTTTTTGGAAGTCGGTAAAAATGGATTCATAAAAAATCCATTAGATCACATTATTAAATCAGCCTCTAACTAACATATAGATTTTCCAAATCGATATTGAAGATACTCTTCATTTGGGATTTTGGCTTTTAAAATTCAAATACAAGGGGTCTTGTCATAAGACAGTCTGTCGGAGTTGCGCGGCTTAAAATGTCGAAGGTGCCCCACTAGATGTTATTTTACTTTTCTTTTTTTATTAGGTATATTTAGGGGAAAGTGGCCTAAAATGGCACCCCAAGGTAAAATGGCCCCCTTGCTAGAAATCGTAGAATCGAAAATAATTAGAAAGTTTTATGAACGCGATTCTTTAGTTTATCAGGCAAAACCAACATATACGAAATTTCAGGAACTTCAAGCCATTATTTGAAATTTGACAGGTCAAACTGTCTCTATCCACATCAAAAAGTACACTCGTTAAAATTTTGTGAAATTTTTTTTTGCAAAAAAAAGTATAAAAAACATTGTATTTTGGAAAAAGAAGTTAATGTGTGTACGCATGAAGTATTTCTTATTAATTAACTGAAATAAGTTGGTTTAAAACGATTTTAATTTTTTTGGTGTAAAAATTAAACTGAAAAAACTCAAAATGGGCAAAATGGCCTACTTAGTGCTCGGGTAAAATGGCATACCTATTTCACATGTCATTTTAAATTTTTTTTTCACATTTTCATTTTTTTAAAGTGAAAATAGTTGCTATTTATGAACGATGTACAGAGAGGAAGTCCTGGACTGAAAAAAGCCCTTGATTCCGTCAAAAACCTAGAAAAAGGCTTCCAAAACACTCAAAGTTGCAAAAACTACAAAAAAGAGTCGTGCAACCAACAAGAACTGGGTTTTGAATGACTCGATGAAAGATCTGGGGGGATTAAGCACCACTTGTTCCAAGAAAATGGAAAAGAAGGCCTTTGATTCAATTTTGCATTTAAAATCACGTATGTTTGGACAGTGTGCCATTTTACCCGGGTAAATTTGATCAGTGAAATTTGTAGACGTCTTGCAAATTAAAAAAATTAAGTACTTTTTGGAACTTTTTCAACTCGCAAATGAAAAAAATGTGAGAGTAATATATTAAACTTTGAAAAGTATATAGCATTTAAGTTTGAATGCTACTGTTTTTCGAGATATAGGACATTTTCCTTAGGGGGGCCATTTTAGGCCACCTTCCCCTACCATGTTCACAAATTTTAACAGAATTTTTAAAGGTCTACCTCTACAGTCTATCTACACACAGAGATAATAGTGACTGTTGACCTGTCGACTCTACCCTATGCAGTTTATAAGTTCTAATAACGGATTCCAAATAACTATTTCATAAAACCAAAAACTTATTTACTTTAATTTTTAGATTTGATGTAAGCAGATTCACATTCTGAATATAAGCACTGATCATGATAAACAGAAAACAAGGTATGCTCGATAGATTTTTGACATTTTGAATTATGGTCTAACTACATTGACTCGAAAAGTGAAAAAGAACAAAAGTGAACATTTTCAAACGCTTTATTTTACCTATAGTTTTTCCGAATGGAAAACTTTAAAAATTTCTTAGTTTTTCCCGAATGGAAAACTTAAAAAATGACGCACAAAAAGTGAAAAACAAAATATTTTTACTTTTGCAAAAGGCATTGAATAAGAAGTACAGGAAGGGGTGTTTATCCAAATAAGGGGAAGGGGCCCCAACAAAAATGTAACTGGTCTCGTGAGAGACTTCCGCATAAGTGCTGTTTTTCATCATAATTATATACGAATTTTAAACTGCTTTTTTCCTCAACTAAAAACAGACCGAAAATTGTTTTAAAATCATCAAGATAAGCTGAAACATTGACGGTCAATGATTGCATCGCCTTGTCATCACCAATAAGAGTGAGTTCGCCCCTAGAAACCTAGCTCGAAATTTGACAGATTATATATCATTTTTGACAGATTATACATTATTATTATTTTTTTTTTATATTTTTTTGTGGCTTCACTCACCAACTCTATACACGGTTAAAAATTCTGTAGCATTTTTTAATACAGCTCATGTATTAAAACAATTTTCAATACAAAAAATATTACATTTTAATATTTCCAAAATATTAAAATCATTTTTAATCGTTTTTGTATTAAATTTCAATATTTAAGTATTAAGTTTATTATTTGTAATACAAAAATTATTAGAAAATAACCTCCGTGGATTAAATTCTAATCTTGTATTGAATTTTAATACCACTGTATTAGATTTTACTATTTTTGTATTACATTTTAATATAATTGTATTAAAATGTAATACAAATTTATTAAAAACTAATATAAAAAGTATTAAATTGTAATACAAGAATATTAAATTTTAATCAAACGACGCCAGCCACATGTACACTAGGGTGGAGTGAAAAAAAAGTTGTCTTATTTTTTGTTCTACATAGCCAGGATGGGTGCCATTTGGAATTTAAATAACGGCAAAAAAATTTCAGATCGATCAAAGAAGTTTTAGAGGGTCACTTGAAAAAAATGAAAACACCATAAAGGTTAATTTATGGAGTTTTTTGAGTTTTTATTGTTTTACTCAGTTTTTTTGATTAGAAAAACATGTACATTATTATTTGTTGTTCAATTTTCATTAGAAAATTGCGATTTTATTGACTTTAGGCCCTTACTGCAAGAATCCAAGGTCGGCGAGCACCCCCAACCCCCATGATCCAGCCATGTAAAAACATAAAATAAAGAAATTTCTTAGACAAAAATAGTTTTGGTTTTTTGTTAATTTCTCGAGAATGACAAGATGTTTTTGGATGCGGTTTTCTGTTTTTCTTTAAAAACAAATAAGAGCATCGAATTTTAAAAACTTAAGTAGTACTTAATTACATAAACTTTTGAAAAAAGTTAGTTTGAAATTTTTATTTTTCAAAAGTTCGATTTCGAAAATTAATTTTTCAAAAACTGTGCCAAAAAATGGCCATATTAAAAATTTTTGGAAAAGACGAGGTTTTTGGCTTTACAAAAAGGCATAGCACGTTATTGTAAGTGTAATCGTTGATTTTTAATATTTTTTTGTTTCAAATTAAATAATTTTTTTTTTAAATTGCCCCTCCCCGCTAAACGAAGGGGAATAGACCCCCCTCCCATACAATTTATTTCTTGTCTCGACCGAACCAACACGCTCTAACTTCTTTGCACATTGCTCCATCTCTTTTGGAAATTGCTCCCAGTACATTTCTTCCAACAAGCATGTAAATTTTCAAGGGTGTTGTGAACCCTCAAGATATTTTTTGATCGGGTTGAGATTTGGTACGCTCTTTTTTGATGACTAATGGCACCCGTCCCTGGTATGTAGAAGAAGAAAAAAAAAAAAAAAAAAAAAAAGTGCAGTTTCACTCCGCCCTAATGTACACATAATAAGGTAATATCTTCCTTACATCGTCAAAATTTGTTTTTCAAAAATGGGCACCAATCTGTCAGGTCTGCCTTTAATTTTTATATTTCAATCGCAGTTCACCATTATTAGGTATATAATTTATGATTAACTAGCTGGCCCGGCGGATTTCGTAACGCCTCTTCCGCTATTTACTTCCAATTTTGGAGTATGCCAATCTTTTCAAAAAAAAATCGGGTCACAACATCAAATACAGGTCTTTATAAATAAAAGAATGTGTTTTTTGAGTTCTATTGATCGCATTATCAAGATTGATGTTTGTATAGGCTTTAAGTTTCTGTATGTAGAATATGAAATATTACGAATTTAGGCTATTCATATAAGTTGGAAAACTAACTTTTTTGAACCCCTTGAAAACAATATAAAGCCAGGACTTGAAAAAATCGTAAAAAAAATTTGGAGTGGACCACGCTAACCATTTATGGTATAAAAATAGTTGATTCTTAGAATTACCCGATGTACCCACAAAATTTCATAAAAATGGTTCCAAAAATACATAAAAAAAAAATGTTGGTTGGGCCACCCTAACTATTTAGTGGTATAAAAATAGATGTTGGCTGATTTTTAGACTTACCCGATATAGGTACCTACAAAATTTCATAAAAGTCATGCCAAAAAAATATAGAAAATGTTTTGGATGGACCACCCTAACCATTTTATCATATGAAAAATCATGGTCGAATGGCCGATTCAAAGACTTCCCGACATACACAAAAAATTTCGAAAAGATCGTTCCAAGAAGATATAAAAAAATTTGACTGGACCACTCTTACAATTTAGAGGTATGCAAAATAGATGTTGGCCGATTCTCAGACCTACCCGATATGTGTACAAAATTTCATAAAAATCAGTCCAGCCGTTTCGGAGGAGTTTGGTAACAAACACTGCGACATGAGATTTTTATATATTAGATATTTATTTTCAGTCATGAATTTAGGAAAAGAATACTTAACTTTTAAGGGAAGGGTATAGCCCGACTCAGGACAGCAAGACTTAGTACAACCCAACTCACGACAGCCCGATTCAACCCATAGCCCGACTCAAGATAACCCGACTCATCGCAACTCGACTCAGGTCGAGTTCTTACCTGAGTCGAGTTGCGATGAGTCGGACTATCTTGAGTAGGGCTGTGGGTTGAATCGGGCTGTCGTGAGTCGGGGTATACAAAGTCGTGTTGTCCTGAGTCGGGCTCTGCTTCTACTACTTTAAATACATTTGTTATTGAATTGAAATATTTTTGTATTGATTTTTAATAAAATTCTTATTAGAAATTAATATAAAAAGATTAAATCTTAATATACAATACTTGAAATTTAATACATTTGGTATTAAATTGTAATATAAATTGTATTATGTTTTAATACAATTATATTAAATTTTAATACATTTTGTATTAACTAAAAAATTTTAATACTTGTCATGTATTAAATTTTAATACATTTCTGGTGTAGACCTATATGTAACCCAAAAAATATTAAAAAATACTCCAGAATTTTTAACCGTGTAGGTGTGATATACACCCCTTCCTGTATACTTCTTATTCAATGGCAAAAAGTGGTGCAAAAAGTTTGGGTTTTAAAAAGAAGGAAACAAAAAATCCCAACAACAAACTCGGTTGTGAAATACGGGGAAGAAGATAGCGCTATCCCTTATTCAAAATGTCGATTTGGTATTTACTATAGGTACGCATACCTTGTTTTCTGTTTATCATGGGGACTGATGCTCTGTCATTTTTCCTTAGCCTGAATACCACAATCACGACTTAACAAACAACAAACAGGAGTACTCAAAATATAAGCTTTTTCAACTAACCGCATCAGCTCTACTCTTGGAGAATTTTGAATTAAAAAAAAACGACAATAAACAAAAAATTGGATGGAAAAGTCTCAAAAACAAAACCCTTTAAACCACTTAGCCCAATCGTATGAAATGGAAAACGCACTTTTTATTTTAACGCATGAAGCTGGCTTGGTACGCAGATCGCGATATGTAAGCTCCCATACTTAATTCTCTCCAAATTTTAGCCGAGCTAAAATTGAGCTGAGAATTTTTAGGTACCTACACAGTTCCAAACTAAAAAATTTAATTTTTTCGAAGTTTAGTTATGGCCATATTATTCAGTAATTTCGAAACAAGTTTTATCTCATAATGAAAATATGTTAAGTGAATCACAACAAAAACATTGCTGTTAAAAAAGGAGCCAAGTTCTCCTATGTTGAAATTATGCTGGCACAAAAAGTACTGAGATGTAAAAGTGTACCAAGTTCTAAAGTTTGGGTTCAAATTCGTATCAATAAAATTTTGATTGTTCTCTTGACAATTTTTCTTTTAATTACCGATTTTTAAAGTTATTTCAAAAATTGCCAAGTAAACAATCAAAATTTTATTGATACGAATTTGAACCCAAACTTTAGAACTTGGTACACTTTTACATCTCAGTACTTTTTGTGCCAGCATAATTTCAACATAGGAGAACTTGGCTCCTTTTTTAACAGCAATGTTTTTGTTGTGATTTCACTACTTTTTGCAAGGTATGGCTGTAGAATTGAAAATCTCTATAATTGATGAAAATTCAGTGAAAATGGGCGGTTGCCACACCCCCTGGCTGAAATTCTCAAACTTTAAATTTTTTCCTTTGTATAAACTACCATCTCGACCATTCTACCAAATTTCAAGATTCTACGATAATCAGAAATGCTCTATTATATTTAAAGAAAATTCAGCGGAAATGGGCGGTTGCCACGCCCCCCTGGCTGAAATTTTAAATTTTTTCCTTTGTACAAACTACCAGCTCTACCATTCTACCAAATTTCAAGATTCTACGATAATCAGAAGTGCTTTATTATATTTAATGAAAATTCAGCGGAAATGGGCGGATGCCACGCCCCCTGGCTGAAATTCTCAAATTTTAAATTTTTTCCTTTGTACAAACTACCAGCTCTACCATTCTACCAAATTTCAAGATTCTACGATAATCAGAAGTGCTCTATAATATTTGATGATAATTCAGCGGAAATGGGCGGATGCCACGCCCCCTGAATTGAAAATCTCAAATTTTCGATTTTTCCCTTTGTATACACCACAAGCCCTATCACCATGTAAAATTTCAAGTTTCTACGTTAACGGGAAGTTCTCCATAATTTTGATGATCTGTCAGTGAGTGAGTGAGTGAGTGAGTCAGTCAGTCAGTTACGGTTTTTGCGATTTTTGAAGCCCTATATCTCAGAAACTACTCATCGTAAAAGGCTTAAATTTTGTGAGGAGTTTGGTTTCGACAAGCTCAATAAATGTAGCGAGTTTGAAATTTCTAGCATCTTTGGTGTGGAAGTTAGAGGGGGGTCGAAAATGGCCTGAGTTGTTTCCTGTAAATAAGGGTGTAGTGCCAAAGTTGCTAGAGAACTTGGCTGGGCACTACCGTGCCCCTTGATGTTAGGAGTTGCAAATTTTCCCAAACTTGGCTCTAATGAAATTTGACATCTAGAAGACAAAATCTTTAAAAAAATATTGGTTTAGATACTTGTTTTGAAATTTGTCAATAATACGGGCATTAAATATGTAAATATGTACAATCTTTTGAAATTGCTTAACAGTTTTTATTGGCTTTTGGACACATTTGTCATCTCTAGGATGTAGTATAAAACAAAATTTCAGTATTCTCCACAAACGTTATATGTCAAATTTAGCTCGGAGAGAAAAGGTAGGTACAGCTAAGCACGATCTGCGCACTAGGTTTAACGCTATAAAACTGCACATACTCACATTTTGGTTATGTCTCTACACGCAAATTTGCTGTAGGCTCTTAGACTACATGTATTGACGTAAAAATATTTATTTTCAGCTTTTTAACATGATATCTCTTCCAAGTTGGCTTGATGTCGGCTTCGTCTATTACAAAAATGTATTGCCTTCGAAAGTTTAATTTTTCTAATCCCCTATGCCCTAATTCATATAATGTATTTCGGAAAACTACTCTTTATAAAGTAAGTAAGGCAACTTAGTAATGGTGGATCAAGGAACCTTGTGCACTATCTGTGTAAAAATGAAACTCTATATGATCACTTTTCTCACCAATTTTCTAGAGTCGTACGAGGCTTGTTATAAGTAATTTGTATGCTGTATAATATACAGTGATATGGCACACATTTTGCTACAATCAATTCGAGTATTGAGTTTCCAAAACACTGTAGTGGATTATATCTTCCCGTCGCGTCACTCGGAACGATATGTAATTTTTTGGAACATTCGTATTCACATTCACATTTTCCGGGACGAGTAGGTACAAGATGATGATACTTCACATACGTCGCTGTTGTCGCCGCTAAGTGACAATTTCGTCGGAATTATGTATTATATTTGGATACGATTATGAGTTTCATGGAACCCGTGGTTGGCGGTGGTGTTGACTGGCGGCAGCGGCACTCACTTAGAATTCACTAAAGGTAGGTAATGGGATATGACAAATTTATTCTGAGTTTGAGAAGGAAGAATGCACACTCAAACCAGAAGTACCAATGGCGGGTAAATAATTGTATCTTTGAATTGGATTGCTGAAACAAATTACTTGAAAGATTTCTACACTCTCATTTTATTTTTCAGAATTGTGATAAAATGAGTGCAATTTTAGAATTAAATTGGGAGAAAAGGTTAAAAGAAAAGAAACAGGACAAATAAAACCCCTAATTGAAGGAGATGAAATTGCCATCCTTGTCCTCGCTGACTAGCTGCAATTTCGTTTAATTCCCAAAGAGAGATGAACTTTTATAAAATAAAAAGGACTTCTTCGGGCTAAGCACTACCGTCAACGTTGCTTTTGCTAATTGACATAAAGTTACTTTTTGCATCTCACCAACTTCCCAGCCTTATATACCATTATGTAAATGTGCAAATGCATGTAGCTTGCATGAACGCTATCATCCTACTAGTGAATGCAGCTTATTTTGCCTCCGGGAAGGAACTTGCTGCTATATTTCTGCTTCTGCTGCTTTGGTTGCATTTTGCATATTTGTTTTTTTTTTTGGCAAGCGGAGTCTAATTAACAATTTTTCATTGATATGCAGGAAAGAAAAATGAACTATGTAACTATATTGTGTATATATAACATTATTTTGTCAAAGTGAATTTTCTACCAATCTTCCAAGGTTTAAGAGACGTTGCCTGGGGTGCATTATACATAAAGGTGCATATACATTAGTGTGGTCCACGTTATAAGGCAAAAAAACAAACCATAAAAAATCTTAACGTCCCAACCTGTTTTATTGTTAAACACATCAATACCAACTTATGCTGAAAGTTTTAGCCCTCTTAAGTCTTGGGAAGAGGGCGCTCATCAGCTTTGAAATATCAGATATTGTAGCGCTCATTATCTGATGATATCGTAATAGAACTTGTCTTCGAGTTGTAATTTGGCTTAAAATTAATAAGTCTACAAGTTCCCGACAAACGAGTAGACAAATTTCATCTTTTTTCGCGTCGAATAACTCATTTTTCATTGATTCATTTTTGTTTAAATTTTGAGCAGAAAAAAATAGCACACGAATTTCAATAATCAAAACTAATCTGTATAATATCCACTCACCAACGGTTTTTTATTATAGAGAAAGGCATAACATGAAAAATGTATACTAAATCCCAACTAACTTCACTAGAAAAATTTGAAAAAAAGTAAATTTTGTAGGTGCGCACCTACCTGAAACAGCACCAAATCAAAAACTTTGAGCTTGTTGAGCGCCCAGTTCCACCTCAGCTAAAAGGCTGATATTTTATATGTTTCATACAAAATATATACCTATGTAACAAGTTTTTAAGTGGGGAACAACAAAAATGTGAAATCTAAAAAAATGGACCACCCTAATATACATACTTTGTTTTTTTATTATGTATTATTTTTATTATTATGTGTTGATGTTGACATTATGTATACAGAATAAGAGACTCATTTCCTGAGTTTGTAGAAAAATTTTCATTGCTTAAATCACGGTGTTTTTGGTAGACCTTAAACAAAATCTGAAAATATGTATTTAAATTAAAAATACAAACAAAAATAGAGGCTTTAGTTCAAAGAAAAATAAACAAATAACAGTCCGAGGAAATGTGTTTATTTTTGGTTGTTTTTTCCTCTGAAAAACCCTGTTTTGTTGAATTAAAAATGTAATATTTTGAGATCTAACTGCAACTTTGGGAACTTTTATACTATTTTTAAAAACTACAATAACAGGGCAACTTTTTAAAATAATAAACCATTATCACACCGTACACATTTTTTTTGTGGTGTTGCTCTCAAATAAAAGTTAGAAACTGACTTTTTAAAAAACTTGAAACTGTTAGCTAATTTGCAGCGAAATGGCGTATGAAATAAAAAATGTTTTGATTAATTAATTGTTCCTAATTATTTGGCAATATTTTAGTAAAAGAATTATAAGAAACAAAAATCAATAATGGTCGCAGTAAAGCAAAATACTGTTGCAAAGTAGGGATTTTTCGAAATTTCACAAGAATTGCATTAAATCGAAAACCGTAAGGATTTGGGATGAACAAGTTACCAAATTCTGAGAGCCCTTAAGATCCCCTATCAGCATACTTCGTTTGATCCATTACTTTTGGGACACCCTGTATAAAGCGTTTTTAACATATTATAAACATATACAATAAAATAATAAATTACCTATTATAAAGTTTTATTTTGTTACAATATACAAACTATTTCTTCAGCTACAACATTGATGCCTTATGAATATGATTTATTCCGAAGGGTACATGCGGCAGCGGTACGGGTAATTGTATTGAAAAAGTTTGGAATTTTTTTCATACAAGTCACCGTACCGCTACCGCATGTCGTCCCGTTTCTGCTTGAACCTCGTATGTACATTTACAAAGATTTAATTGTAGAATCAACTCAATCAATATGTCTAAATCATAACCTGATTTCCCTTTGTTCAATTCATATTTTTAATTTTGAGAAAAATGTATATTTATTTTAAGAACTGAACAAAATTTGCTTTGTAGATACGTGGTTCAGACAGAAACGAGACGATGTACCCTTCGGTGTGGCCAAGCCTTTATCTAATTTTAAGAACTAACTATTAAATTATGATAAGTATTACTGTTATTTTGTATCTGTTTTAAAATTACAAACAATTTCTTCTTGTTTAATAATTTGATTGACTTCATGCACTTGAAATTTAATTTTTCGCTTTACAAAAAGGTACAACACGTAATTGTAGGTATAACCATTGATTTTTAATATTTTTTTTTCCAAATTAAGCAAATTTTTTTTAAATTTCCCCCCGCGCAGAATGAGGGGAAATAGACACCCCCCTCCCATTCGATTTTTTTCTTGTCTCAACCCAACCCACACGCTCTAGCTTTTTGGCACATTACTCCTGAATCACCCTGTATAAGTCCAGTCGTTTCTGTAGAGGAAGAACGTACATTAAATCAGGCAGTTCTGATTTTGGCAGTGATGTTTATGGTTATGTCCCGATGAACGCTCTAAGTTTTTTGGAATGTCGAACGCAACATTGTCAAAAATGCATAGCATGTTAAAAAATAACTGAATTTTTCAGTCAGCCACCTATTCCTTTGTCCTGGGGTGGAATCGGCTAAGGTTATTGTTGATTTTTGATCATCACAATACGTACTTTTGCTCCACGTAAGGTGATTGCCAAAACTACGGTTACCTTTTTGTTATGGATTGTGGGTGACAGCTATTTATGTGTCACTTTTACTTTCTAATTGTATTGCAATCTTTAACGGCGAACTTCGTTATATTAAAAAATAATACGAACATTTTAGTTCGTCGAGTAAAATATGGTTTCTTGTGAAGAAAAAATATAAAATATTTAATATTTATTAAGAAATACAAAAAAAAAATGGGCACCAGTAGGGATCGAACCTGGGTCTTCCACGTGTGAGTCGAATACTCATCGAAATCCCTGCACTTGTAGGGTTTTGGTGATCACTTTACTCAGAGCAAAGAATAGGTGATGGTCAAAAGTGACAGTCAAAAAGGTGACAATAAACCTTAGCCGATTCCACCCCTGTGCAATGGCCACCTGTTTTTTTCATGAATTATTTTCCCTCTTTTTTTCGCAAATATTAATTTACTTTTGATTTATTAAAATTTTTCATAATACGTAGGTATATCCAATCATGAAAAATACATTCATTCTATCTTTTGCAGATTTCTTCTTTTTATTATAGAATTTTGTCTATTCAAACTCATTTAACGCGATTGAACGCGATTTACTGGTTTTGTCCAGCTAGCTAGATTTATGATTCACCACACTGTCCGGCAGCAAGAATTTTGTGAATTTCTCCCTCTTTTTTCGCAAATATTAATTTACTTGAATTCACAAGTGGCAGCGGTGGTGCGATGCGTAGTGCATCGGCCTCCCAACCGCTAGGTCGTGAGTTCAAGCCCAGCTCGGGCAATTTTCAAAATTAATTGAACATAAGCGACTTAGCACCACTGAAAGGAGTCTGATGATCGGGTTGGTCCCCGTGAAATAGCTATAACTCCAGCCTATGAACTTGGTGGTAACACACACAAGTTGTTGTTGTTCATTCAAAACCTTCAATATAAATTGATTACACAAGCAGCTGCCCTGCACGGTGCACGTATTGAAAGATATACACAAACCTCTTCTAATTTACTTTTGATTTATTAAAATTTTTCATGATATGTAGGTATATCCAATCATGAAAAATACATTAATTCTATCTTTTCCAGATTTCTTTTTAAAAAATCTTTTTTTTTATTATAGAATTTTGTCTATTCAAACTCATTTAACGCGATTGAACGCGATTTACTGGTTTTGTCCAGCTAGCTAGATTTGTGATTCACCACACTGTCCGGCAGCAAGAATTTTGTGAATTTCTCAAATAAAAGTTGCGTTTGACGGCATTCAGACATCAGTTGTACAAAATTCTGAAAAGGTGTGAAAGAAGTGAAATATAGATAAATACCTACAGTTAATACCTACTGTTTGGTATATCTTCAAATTTTGTTAACTTATGCCTATTCGGTACAAAAATTACGATCCAGTATCAAATCAGAATTAATATCAAAATGTAGGTACCTACATTAATCTGTTAAAAGCTCACCTTCAGAAATAGGACAGCTTAATCGAATATTTCAAATAATTTCATACGTTCTCATCTGAATTCAACAAATACAAAAATTAATCTTCTGCAAAACTTAAATTAAGCACGTAACATTTAATTTGTAGCCAATTCTACTAAATTGGTTCCTAACAAAATTAATTTACACACACTCATACCATTTTGGTAATTTTTTTGTTCAAAGTGTGCAGACATGCCAATAAACCCAAACAGGTTAAAAGAATTTAATTTTAAACGGTAATAAAACTTATAACCCTTTTTTGTACCTCTGTGTACTCAACACACCCTTTCGGTGCATTTCGGCACTTTTATTAGGCAGCTTCACCCTGAAGTTATTTTTCACACCTTTTAACTTACACATGGTATCATTGTGAACATGTTACATCCAAACATACCGCAGTCGAGAGCTCCGGAGCAAAAAGATGGTATGATGAGCCCTAGGATGGGGGAGGATTCAATGGGGTGCAGAATGATAACAAATTCTCACTTTCCCTGCTAACATATGTAAGTTGTATGTACAATGTTAGAGCAGAGAGATCATCCTTGCCGATGAGGCTATTGGAATAAAGTGTTTCCAGTACCATCCACGATTTGGCACACACATGTGGCGCTCTTTTCCCCGCAAGCAAACCTGCATTAGAAATTCAATTAAAACATTCCGATTGCGAATAAGTCACAGAGAACAAATAAACAAATTCGCTACACTGAATTTGTCGCTGGCGATGAGTTTGTTTTGTTTTTATTTTAACTAGTTCTGGATGGGAAGCAAGTGAACACAAATACACTTAAGTGTAGATATGGGTACAGCACGTTTCGTTAGCAGTTGTTGCTTCTTTAAAAAGTTCAAAACATGACAAGTTTACTTATGAAAGTTTATAATAATACCTTAACTTATTAATTTTTCATATTTATTTTTAATAAAAAACCCAATTTGACTTCACATAGATACACAGGTAAGAAGTGGCGAAGGGCACTAACACTGCAAAGCTTCTTTTGTCAGCTCAGGAAACGAGGATAGTCTCTTAATCCAGAAATTGTCAATTTTTACCCATTTTTAGTATGTCATCTGCAGCTAAGGTTTTCTTTCAGTTTTATTGACGGTAGATGAGCAAGTTCAACCGAATTATTCAAAAAAGGATTTGAAATCCATCGTAGTTCAGAATCCATTTCTGGTGGTGATATCAAAATCGAGAAAACACACGCTGGGTGTTTTCATAAACATCGGAAATCTGCGTTAGTACAATCGTCTTTCTGCTTTGTTGCATTAATGAACACACAAATTCTGCAGAATTCTTGCAGGCCTACGTAGGTACAGTTTTGAGCAGTCACTGAGTGTTCATAAACGTCAGAAAAAAAAATTTAAAACTGACCATACAATGAGTTTTGTTTTTTATGTTTTGCTTATTATGCAAACAAATATTTTCTTTTTCAGTTCCCGAAAATATTGTTTTTAATAACTCGGAAAATTTGTAAACCCTGATACAATAGGGTGGCGCAACGAAAAATGCATATTTTCTTCTACTTTAGCGGTATACTTCTAGTTCTAGCGAGCGGTGTAAACAAAACGAGTGGTTCACATTTGAAACAGATGTATCGATGGGGAAAAATATTTTTAATAAGGGTGTTCAAAAAAGTTTCTTTTTTTTCGGGTTTGAAAAAAAAAATGAGTTTTGGTGCACAGATATTAATTAAAAAATAAATTTATAACCGCCCTAATGGAAAATAGTTTTTTTCTTCGATAATTTGGCCAAAATATGTATTCTCCACGTTGATTTTTTTTCGAACTCCACACGCAACTGTAGAAGATAACATTTTTAGAGCCATCCTAATATGCAAAAAATCAATTTAAACTCATTGTATCAAAAAACACCATTAAGAAATTTTCTGTGTCATTAAAATCAAAATTTTTTGAAAATGAAAAAAGAAACATTTTTTGCACCCCCTAATTAATATATTTGATTAAAATTTTTGTTTATAATATTTACATTTATTAACAATAAAAACATCGACTAAAGAGCCAAATAAACTTCTTCGTGTGTTCTGCAGCCATACAATTTTGGCTGCGCAATGACGACATAATGACGTTTATGAACAGCAGTCTGACTTTATGAACACGTCCCCCCAAATCTTAATTTTTCCTCCACTGTATTATGGAAATGATGCTTCTTCTTCAGCATTCGAATTCCTTTGGAATATTTTGTTCCAAAAAAGAGGTGGAAGGATTTGAACGCAAGTAGTTTTTGGGGTTTCATTCTTCCCGACATACTTAATTAAAATATTAATGATCAAAAATAGTGAAATCGGCCAAAAACCGCATACAAACAATATGAGAACCAATGGATAAATTGTTAAAGTTGTATTTATTTAAGACACTCACATGCATTAGGTACGACTAAAAATATCAGCAAAAAAAAAAAATGGAATCTGAAACAAGTCCGCACTTACTGGAAAGCAGATATATAAAAAAATCATTTTTTTTGGAGTGCCTAATAATTTTGGCCAAGGCTGTATTTTACCGTCTTGTGCGCATTGTCAAGCCAAAAATGTTGGTAAAAATATCTCATTTTTGCATTTAAGAATTCAAGAAATGAAAATTTCTGCAAGACCTGAATTAAAAATAATCATTTTTGTCAAAAAAAAAAGACCGACTTCCATGGCTATGGTTTTATGGGTTTTCTAATAGTTCTTATGGCCCGAACTGAACGAAATTGAAATGGGACCACATGGCAGCCACCAGCTTTCCAATATAAAAAGAATTATCGAAATTGATTCACTCAGTCCAAAGTTATGAGGTAACAAACACAAACAAAAAATACAGTCGAATTGAATACCTCCCCCTTTTTGGAAGTCGGTAAAAAGCAAATTACTGCAAGGCACTCAACAATTTTTATTTTAAGCAACACAGGAATAAATTTCTTCGTAAAGTAAAATCTTATGTAACTAGACCGAGTTTTGAAGGGGTACCTACATTGTATACAGCTATTTAAAATAACGTACTTACTAACACATTATAGTGTGAGGGGGTCGCCAAAATATTTTTCGAACTCAAAAAGTTTAAAAAACACTGCAACACTGCTCTATGCAATGGGCTAGAGCAGGAATAATTAATACTTATATTTTGTGTAATTTATAAATCAATATAATAAAAAAATATTTTAAATAAAGAGATGCCATTATATTATGATTGAAGCTATTAAATTTTCAGAAGTAAAAATTGCTTCAAATAATACATTTATTTTATATATTTTATGTTTATTTACGACAGAGAAAGAATCACGTAAAAAAATTCTTATAAAACCAGTAAAAGAAGGAAAAAATGTTGTCAAAACTAATTTTAACGAAATTTTAAAATGGAACATTCTTAATACAGTTCCACAGTTAGAGCCATGGCTAAAACGGATGTGCGGCAAATCTGCACGCATCGCTGCAAGCAGCTCTGCACCCAAAATACATGCGCATCACTTTTAAAAGCACACGGTGTTACAAAAATGAGGTTTTAAAATATACGCGGGCGGAGACCTATCAAGTTTTGTAGAGCTAGTCGCACTGATTACGAAACGGTATTTAAAAAGTCCCTAACACCCCCAAAATCTGGAGTTAGGGGCAAAATACGGTTTTTTGACCTTCACCCATTGAAAAAAATCTAGCTTCGTCAAATTTTTACCCATTTCCCATTTTTTTAAAGTTTCTGATAGGAGATAAATATACCTTTTCAACAATATATAAAAAAGGCGAATCCTCCTCACCCTCCAACTATTGACCGATTGCACTTACGTCCCTTCCTTCCAAGGTCATGGAAACGCTGATTAATATCTCGAAGAACGGAAGCTTCTTAATGACCGGCAGTACGGCTTTCGTAGCAATAGGTGCACTGGTGATCTGATGGTTTATCTCACCGAACAGTGGAACAACTTCACACCCAAGTCCTTCGGATGTGGAACTTCAACGACAAAATATGATAAGCTTAATAAATTCTGATCTTGACAGCATTGTTCAATGGGGAATAAGAAATCGTGTAGAATTTAATGCTTCAAAAACACAATGGTGCTTACTATCATTAAAACGGAACCTTCCCCCTATGCCACTATCAATGAGTGGCACTTGCATCGAGGAAACTGAGAAACTTTCCATTCTCGGTACACTGAAAATAATAAATTTCGTAAAAGTACGAAAATAGTTTCATACACTACATTTTCGTTGGCCCAACGAAACTTTCGTTGGCTCAACGAAAATATGTAATTTTTCGTAATATGAAAGCGTTCATCACTTAATGAAAATGCTTCATACAGTTTTTCTCCCTTTTTAGAGCCCAAAAATCGATTTTAATGAAAAGATTCATCATTTAACGAAAAATTTCATTCTCATTTTATCGAAAAAAAAAAAAAAAAATGTAATTACGTAGACTTTTCGTTACTTATGAAATTCAACATCAACTAACGAATATTTTCATCAGTTTATGAAAATTCTTCATAGATTAATGAAATTTTACATTGGTTTATGAAAAAATACATCAGTTAACGAAAATAAATCGTTGCATTACGAAAAAAAACTTAGACCAACAAAAAATGTATACATAGAACGCTGTTTTTTCGTTCCTTGTGTGCATTTCTCGAAGGCACAGTTTATATTCAACTCCGCCTCTGTTTTTCCCTGCCAATTAAATGCCCAGAGCTTTAAAACTAATGTACATCGGTTTCTCCTTTTAAATCCCTCCCTAAGCTCGCACTGTGTTTAACATATTAAGGGTATTAACTCCCTTTAGTGCGCGTAAATTATAAAAAAAAAAAAACATGTAACTCGGTTAAACCACCTAGAATGTATAAGCTGTCAAAGTTCGAAAATTTCATTTACCCAACTTTGACATCAAATTAAAGTATATATTTTCACAACAACATGCTGTTTTAAAAATATATTCTAAAATAATATTTATTTCCAAATCAAACGAGGTATTTTTTATGAAAATCAGTTTGAAATTGGCTTAGAAAAAAAATTTTACGATTTCAACCCAGATGAGTTTTAAAAATTTTTTTTCACCTATTTTTAACTTTGAAATCGATTATTTCAAAAACAATTGGTTATAATATATTGATTTAAAAATCAAAACTAAATGTACAATTTTGCCTTTCGAAAATGGTATCATTTATTACTGTAAGTGTTGACGTTGTTTTTAAATAATTTTTTTTTATTTTGATAATTTTTTTTTAGAAAACTGCCCCTCCCACCTAAACGGAAGGAGATAGACCCCCCTCCCAAAGGAAAAAATGTTTGTATTGAACTCCTCTACAAAAACCCGTTATCAAATCCTGGCGCCCAAGTTATCCTACTACGTGCCAAAACAACATTTTTGTTCTATACCTAAAAGTTCGAATTTCTGTATCGCGGTTGAAATCGTAAAATTTTTTTTTCTAAGCCAATTTCAAACTGATTTTCATAAAAAATACCTGGTTTGATTTGGAAATAAATATTATTTAAGAATATATTTTTAAAACAGCATGTTGTTGTGAAAATATATACTTTAATTTGATGTCGAAGTTGGGTAAATGACGAAAAAAATGGAATTTTTAAACTTTGGCAGCTTATAAATTCTAGATGGTGTAACTGAGTTGCAAGTTTTATACATTGTTGAAAAGGTATATTTATCTCCTATCAGAAACTGTAAAAAAAATCGAAAATGGGTACAAATTTGACGAAACTAGATTTTTTTCAATGGGTGAAGGTCAAAAAACCGTTTTTTGCCCCTAACTCCAAATTTTGAGGGTGTTAGGGACTTTTTAAATACCGTTTCGTAATCAGTGCGACTAGCTCTACAAAACATGATAGGTCTCCGCCCGCGTATATTTTGAGTGTTACACCGTGTTATTGATGGCAAATTCTGTCAAAAAAAAATTGATAACCTTGATATTTATTTTATTTTTTTTTTGTAAGAAAACGATAAAAATGGATTATAAGCGGTTAAAATGAAAGAAATAATTGAATTTATAAAACAAAACAAGATGGTTATGTTTTTTTTTTTTCAATTAGTTCTTCCATTTTAAGAAAATCAAAACGAACGTTATTGGAATTTTTGAATGATAGATTGTGTGAACTGCCAGAATCAGTAATGCCAAACAGCAAGTATTTTGTATTTTTGTTGTTTCTTGTTTTGGCTGCAATGAAACTTGGCATGGAATTTAGAAATAGAGACATGATGCAGCTCTGCGCTCTGCAGATTTTTCTACCATAAGGCTCTTGATATTTTATTTTGCTGCAGGGAAAAAACTGCAATTCTGTTTTGACCAACAATATATCTTCGAAGAATCAGAGATGAAGGGAAATAATCACTTCCTGCCATGCTATTGCCCGAGATATCTTAAAATGAAGTAAGTGTGTTTATATCAAAAAGGAGATGAAAACGTGTTATCTGTTTGATACATTACAACAAGCCAGAAGACTGTCGATATCTCGAACAATAAAAAAGATATCGAAAAGATTTAAAAAGATCTTGAAAGAAGGAAAATATTTCTTATAGAAACCGTTATAATTTATATAAAAAAAAAAATGTCTTCACATAAAAGCATAACCTCAAAAGTAGTTTTTTTAACATCTTCTAACGGTATTATTTCAAAAACGGGAGCTGATATGATATTTCTAACTTCAGATTCGAATTCAGCACACAAAAAACCTTGTAGACCTGTATAATTAAAATTTTACTTTATTTCTCATTCAATCCGAGTGAGTTAACTAAAAATGCAAGAAAGCCCATATTGTTATGCAATGAATTTGACAATACAAGAAAATGTAATCTTCTTCTTCTTCCTTTTAATCGGCAATGAAACATTCAACTTTTAGTCACTCAACTGTTTGGTTGTATGTCTTGTATGGGACCCCGCGCACATTTAAAAACTATTTGGTTGTCGGTTTGATCAACTAAACGATTTGTGTTTTATCACATACTAAACGGTTGGGCCAAATCAGATTTTTAGTTTGTGTCGTACTGAATCGTATTAGACCGAGAGCCCAGAGCAGATTTTGGGAGTTTTTGGACAACCGAAAATGGGTCATATGTATGTGTAGGTAATAGCGTCCTGATGAAGAATTCGAAAGTCTGGCAGGTTTATTTCACAGCATTCTATGGTTTATGGAGAGTTGAAAAATGCATTTTTTCCGATTTTTGTGTCGAGTGTATAACCACTTAAATTCATATAGAGCCGATAAAGGGCGATACCTTGATTGCAAAAAGTTCAAGATGTGCAAGATGTATAACCGTCTGCTGGTAACTCTTAAAAAATCACCACTACCCATTGATAGAAAATAAATTAGTGCCAGACGTTTAAATCACGGCATTACCCCCACCAGACGTCCTTGAAGAGTCCCGAAATAGCGACTTTTGTATGAAAACCGCTATTTCGGGACTCTTCAAGGACGTCTGGTGGGGGTAATGCCGTGTTTAAAACGTCTGGCACCAATTTATTTTTTATCTGGATTTAGTGGTAATTTTTTAAGAGTTACCACCAGACGGTTATACATCTTGCAAAAAATAATATTCTGACTTTTGTATAAAAATCGATATTTCGCTACTCTTTAAGGACGTCTGGTGGGGGTAGTGCCGTGATTTAAACGTCTGGCACTAATTTTTTTTTGTCAATGGGTAGTGGTAATTTTTTAAGAGGTACCACCAGACGGTTATATATCTTGCAAAAAACAATATGTATTCTGACTTTTGTATGTGGTGAATTTTTTAAGAGTTACCACCAGACGGTTATACATCTTGCAAAAAATAATATTCTGACTTTTGTATGAAAATCGATATTTCGCGACTCTTTAAGGACGTCTGGTGGGGGTAGTGCCGTGATTTAAACGTCTGGCACTAATTTTTTTTTTTTATCAATGGGTAGTGGTAATTTTTTAAGAGGTACCACCAGACGGTTATATATCTTGCAAAAAAAAAAATATTTTGACTTTTGTATGTGGTGATTTTTTAAGAGTTACCACCAGACGGTTATACATCTTGCAAAAAATAATATTCTGACTTTTGTATGAAAACCGCTATTTCGGGACTCTTCAAAGACGTCTGGCAAGGGTATAAATAATAAAACGTCTGGGACCGAACTTTTTGCAATCAAGGTATCGCCCTTTATCGGCTCTATATGAATTTAAGTGCTTATATATTCGACACAAAAATTGGAAAAAATGCATTTTTCAACTCCCTATTAACCATAGAATGCCGTGAAATAAACCTGCCAGACTTTCGGATTCTTCGTCAGGACGCTATTACCTACACATACATATGACCCATTTTCGGTTATGCAAAAACTCCCAAAATCTGCTCTGGGCTCTTAGACTATATGTAACAGCGCGCACTTTCAACTAGATAGTTGAGCAATTTTGCATTAATGCAAGAGACAACTAAAATGTAGTCAATATTTTCATCTCACCCATATTCCGACAGAAGAGATCAATTGTAGTGGTTTTCTCTTTCATCTGTCGGTTGCGAGGATTAAAAAGTTGAGCAGACCGCAAAACAATTCTGTATATTTCAAAATTCAACCTACCTGCGCGCACTTTCAACTAAATAGTTTCTTCGTGATGTGTATGTATATGTGTTGGTTTATTTCGTTGTTTGAAGTTTATCATGTGCGCGCTGTTCGTTCAACTGGTGATTAAACTATTTGGTTTTGATCGAGTTGAATATGCGCGACTAGCCTAATGGTGACAATATATTTTTTTGGAATTGTGAATACAGTATTCCAATTCCTCGGAAAATTCTACATAAATCTCATATACGTATTCTCTCTACTTTTTCATGTTCTAGCGACATGAAAAAGTAGTAGCCAAAATCGCAACCGTCTGCCTATGACATGACGTCACCAAAAAAAGGTGTGCCTACAAAGGGATAATACGTATCTTTTAGGACAACCTTTGCAATTTTTCAAATAAGATTATGCTTGTTTGAATAAACTGAAGGGCCCAGGGGAAAAACAGCACATGTCCTTTCCAACTCATTTCGAGAAAAACGCATTTTAAAATTTTGTTCTCCATACAACTTAGGCCCAGGGCAGGTTCAGAAACGTTAGGGACTAATATCGTTTTCGATTGGCAGTCCGGAAGTGTCCGGAATCATTCAGAAGCCTTCTGAAAGCGTTTTTATTCACACAAAACTGACAGACAGAACGCTTCTCAGAAGAGAAATTCTCTTCCTGATTTAAATTCAGAAGCACTAATACATAAACACTTAAATGTCAACAAAAAAATACTCAATCATTCTTTTTTTGTTGTCATTCAAAAATTTTTTGTTTTTGATATTAAAATTAATTAGATAATTAAAATTGGTACCTTAATGCAATGGAATGATTTGTTTACCATTTTCTTCTTCATCGCGGTCTTCAGATTTATAATTTTTATAATTTTTTTGTTTGGAAGAAAAAAACTAAAATCAATATTTGACATTTGAAAAATTTCACAAACACAAAAAAAAATAGTGTGGAAGCGACTTGACCTGTTTCATAGTACAGGAAAGTTAGTAAAAAAACAGGCATATTGTGGAACGAAATATAGGACGGCTGAATTTTTCAAATCTGAAAGAGGGGTATTAGAAAAGCTTAAGTCCTGGTTTTCGGGACGCCACCCCCCTGGCGAAATCCGCCATTTTGGAAAACACGAATCGCTCTATATCTTCAAAACTATTTGTCCTAGAGAAATGGTTATCAGAAAAAAGTTCTTGGAAATTTAATTATCTTTCTCTTTGTAATACATTATTATTCTGAGCGGGCAATATTTTTGAGGTTATGTTGTTTTAATTTATTTTTTTCGGTTTTTTTAAGATTTAAACATTCCCGGTAATAGTAACATAATTTTTTAAACAGTTAAAGTTATAGACCATCAAATTTCCAATAATTTGGTATATTTTTGAAAGTCATGCGATGTATGAGTCGAAAGTTATTGATCATAAAACTATAGTCTAAGTACAGGAAAGTTAGTAAAAAAACAGGCATGGTCTATAACTTTAACTGTTTAAAAAATTATGTAACTAATACCGGGAAGGTTTAAATCTTAAAAAAACCGAAAAAAAATAAATTAAAACAACATAACCTCAAAACTATTGCCCGCTCAGAATAATAATGTATTACAAAGAAAAAGATAATTAAATTTCCAAGAACTTTGGTCTAATAACCATTTCTCTAGGACAAATAGTTTTGAAGATATAGAGCGATTCGCGTTTTCCAAAATGGCGGATTTCGCCAGGGGGGTGGCGTCCCGAAAACCAGGACTTAAGCTTTTCTAATACCCCTCTTTCAGATTTGAAAAATTCAGCCGTCCTATATTTCGTTCCACGAAAAAGTCTATCTTTCCTGTACTATCATTCGATTTTACAATGAGTGGATTCTTGAGTGAAACCAATCGAAAACGACATAAATATTTAGGTATAATTTCTCGGTCTCGGATTGGTCAGCTGTTGAAAAAATCCTTCCAATTTAGGTAATTTTATTGGAAAGCTGACTGAAAAGTTAGGCAAGAAAATTTTCCCTAAAAATTTAGGAAAGTTTTTTTTGTCAACATGACAGCAGATTGTTTTTAATTAAAGAATAAATTAAGCAAAATTAAATTTATTTGTGTGAAAAACAACTAAAAAGTGCATTATCGGTTATAATTTTATTTATTCATTACAGTTAAGTGAAATTTGGTGTCTTACCCAAACTAATTTAGTCAATTTACTCAAATTTCCGTTCAGAAAATGACGTGGCCTAAGTATCTAGTTCCTAATATTTCCTGAACGTGCCCATTGACTCTCCATTAAACTTAAATCCCTATTAAAAAAGGGAATTTTAAAATTAAAAACCAAATTCGTTTAATTCAGTCTCTTCTGAGGATTTTTTTGAAGTTTGTTGTCATTAACTAATCAAGCATTAAATTTAAAAGTTGTTTTAGTTAAAACACCAAATTCGACCTTTTAAGAGGGATTTTTAGAGCAAATGGAGGTTTTAAACAGAATTTCTATTTATTCACTCTCCGTTAGTGTCAAATGTCATTTCATTTATTATTTTATTAAACAAAGTTTCAGTGTCAGTTAACAATTAAAAATGAATAAAACATGCATGAATATGGGAAAATGGGGTGGTGAAAATGTGTTCAATCAATTTCAAAATACCAACGTTTGGTAATAGGTAATTTTGGCTTACAGAAAAAGTCGTTTTTGTGTTGTTTTAGTTCAAACGACATTTACTTTAAAGCGATGAATTGCTTTAGGTTTTTATCACTACTGGTAAATCTCTCTCGCCAGACAAGAATATTTTTATAGGTATCTATGGGTATGAGGGTGAAATGGACAACACTTTATTTAAGATTTTTAATAGACAGAAAATTCCAAGAAATTAATGCATTTCTTATCCACTTCGCAGAGCGCAGAAGAGCATAGAGTATATCTACACGACTGGTGAAACTAATCAGGGTTGAGATGCTGCGTAATCCTAAACATCTCAAAAATTGCAATATTTTCAGGCCCTTGGTTTCCACTGGTATATCGTAACACCGTCTGTGGGTTTTTGCCTGGCGTTTTAGCTGCAAAATACTTACGGGTCATCATTTTTGTGTTTTTATTTTGTTTATCCTTATTCAAATCTTCAAATTTAAATATATTTTATTTGACAAAATCGTAGCTTTTGGCCGTTCAATTTTTCAAAAAATAAAAAATTCCTGGGATATTTTTAATGGAATTTTAAATTTAAAGTTTCCATTAAAAATAAAGACTTTAACTAAAGCAGAGTGAATTAAACTATTTTTAAATGATGGAAACTTAAAGACGTCAATAGATTAACAAAGCTTTTAACTAAAACGACAAATTTCAAAAATTAATGGAGGCTCAATAAATTGGCCCTTAGTACTAAAAGCTCACAATTTATTTATTTTTTCAATAAGGCTTAAATTTGTTTTATAAAAGTTAGGACAAAAAGTTGACATATGCAGTTTTTCCCCTGGACCCTTCAACTATTTTAAGAGTAATCCATGCCAGCGCATGAATTTCAGCTTTCACGCGCAAAAAGTTCTCTTAAAATTCATTTCATTTACCCACAATTAGGTTTGACATGCTAACAAGATTTCAAAGTTAAATGGAAAAAAATGGATGATTAATAAGAACACTGACTTTTGAAAAAAGTAGTGGCTGTCTCATTCGAACCGATTTTCCTAAGCATTGCAAAAGAGAAGGAAAGGATTATCTTTTAACGGGATTGATAATCCAATAAGAAAAAAAAAACAATTGGGTAGGTAATTCTAATTAAAAAAAAAACATAGGTACATTGGACTAGTTAGTTTTCAACTGGGATTAATTCTTGAATAAGATACCTATTGAAATTGTATTAAAGGGAAATCGTTAGAGCCGTTTTTTTTAGAAAAAAACAACCTTTTTATTTTGGTCATATGGTACATAAATACCGTCAATGAAGAGCAACGGACAAGAGAAATATACATATACCTACTAAACTCTTGTCTAGGGCCTAAGAACAAAATTCAATTTTTCTTCTAGGGTCTTAAACACCAAGTTTGAAAGATATACATAGCTTCAGTTGTTAGAGCTTAGGGGTATTGCTCGAGATAGAGAAAGACAGGAATGCGAGACCAACTTTTTAAGCATTCTCTATCATCGCAATGTTATTGTAAGGATGAATTACTGAACTACTTTTAAGATAAAAGTCTGAACACACTACCTACTACTGCAAAGGTAGAAATGTGAACGGACCTTTAGTAATTAAGAAAATATCCCACTGAACACATCTCAAAATATCCCACTGAACACATCTAAAAATATCCCACTAGACTGGAAGTATGAAGTGCCCTTCCTGGAAAGGAAGTTTCGAGAGGCAGGGACGAGAGCCTTCGAGTACGTTCTCGAGTCTCGAGATTCCGGTATAAAAGGGCAGCGTAGACACCGACCGGATACAGTTTGATTTATAAAGTGAAAGAGTGCAGTACAAAGTGAAATAAAGTGTTGGAAATTGTTAGTAGTAAATAAAGTGATTTAAAAGTGTGTTTCTTTGAGCGAATAATAAAAGTTAATTGAGTTGAAATAAAGTGTGTTCTTATTTGAACGGAAAGATAAGTGGAAATTCAATAAACAAAAATAAGTTTTATTTTGAACCCGGAATAAAACATTACATTATGTTTGATTGTTATTTAGAGATCGATTTTTTTCAATAATCCTAAACTTGCTCCATAGCACCTATTTATATAAAAGATATGTATATGCAAATAAAAAGGGCATGGATTTGTGCGTTGTAATTTAGTTTTGATATAAGAATTTGACTTACCCGTTAAGCATGATCCTGGTGATCCAAATGTTGATTTTAATTGTGAGAAACCTGGAAAGGAGGCGATATTTATAATCACAAATAAGAACCTTTTTGGGATTTATGAATTTATCGATTCAATCAAACAAAAGAAAGTAATTTAGTTCCCTTAGGCGGACAGCGAGGGTCGTAACACTTTTGTCCGCCTAAGGGAGTTACAGTTAGAAACAAAATAAAAGGTTATGCAAGGAATATTAACTCCTTTGAAGTTGGCAAGTTATATTTTCGCAAACAAAATATGAAAAAACAGAGTTCTTGATAGCAACCGTTCCTAATGCTTTACAACAATATTTCTGTAGAATTAAAGTGGATAGGTAATTAAACAGGGCCGTCTTTAACTATCTTGGGGCCCTTGGGCACACAAGAATTTGGGGCCCTTTTGGAAAGTAAAATAAGTACAATGGTTGGCTAAAAAGCAATGGTTGGTTAAAAAGGGCTGCCAATATATCGTTCCATATAAAGTACCTAGTGTCTTTATTATTGGTAGGGGGTGCCAATAATACGCGCATTGAGACATCAAACGTTGCCACTGCCAATAATTGTACATTTTATACTGCCAATAATTTCCCTGTACCGGTTATAAGTTTCTGTTTGAAGAATTGGAAAAAAGAGCTCAAACGGATTGATAGATTCGCTAAAAACTCGATACAGACGATTTGTACGTGATTTCCAAGAGCCGTTATTTTATTTTATTTTATTTTATTTTATTTTATTTTATTTTATTTTATTTTATTTTATTTTATTTTGTTTTGTTTTATTTTATTTTATTTTATTTTATTTTATTTTAATGTCTCCTTTTTAACGGATATCTCCAATATAAAGTTTTCGAGATATTGCAATTTTCTCAAAAACGGATAAGGATTTTGCTTTGAAAAAAAAAAAACATGTAATGCTGCAAATAAGGACGCACTTTTGAAATAAGAAAAATATTTTTTTGAACCGTTATTAACGATGCCTACTTGCCATAGAACCGATTTCTTTATGTAAACGACACAACCGATTTTAATGAATATTTTGACATAAAAAGGTTTATACAAATATTAAAATTAAGAAAACTTAAAAAAAAAATTATCAAAACATTGATGTACCGTCGATGAGCCGGCAACAGTTTTTCTTAAACGTTTTCTAACGGAAAAAGTATTGATGTTTTTTTGCCAACGAATTGATTCTTTTTTCGTCTTTTAATACGAATCTACACATATTTTTACACTGATTTTAACAAGCACTACAAATTTGACAGTTTCGCGAACTTCCAACGAAATTATTATTTAAGGAAAAAGATGTTTTTATCAATAATAAATAATCTTACCTACACCGAAAAAAAAAACCAATATCAATTTAACATTTTTAAAATATCAAATTAACATTTCTTAAATATCAGCCAAAAATGCTCTATAAAATGTGTTTAATGATATTTAAAATGTTAAAACAACATTTTTATTATCAGGATGATATTTAAATGTCACATTTTGGAATTTTTTTTTGATATTTTATTATCATTTTTTCATATCAATTTCTCATTCCAAATTGTTGAAAAATATTATATAAAAAATTCTTAATGTGTACTAATTTAAAGGCGCGTTGTGTTTTTTCGAAGTAAAATGTATGATTTACTGATAAAATTTGATCGGCACTAAGATTTTACTTCACATAGTTTGGGAGAAAATAACAAAACAATTATATCACCTATAATAGAAAAAATAATATGATCATTATTTTGTAAAGAATATTCCCTTTCAGTAATGTTTTGAAAAAAGAAAGAAAATTCTTTTAATAATAAAAATAATAAAAAAGAAAAAGAAAGAAATAGGTTTCATTATAATAAACTAAAACGTAAAATCTAGTCAACATTGATATTTTAATTGTCAAAGTGAAATTTTCACTGTCCACTTAAACGTAAAAAAATGTCAAAATGATATTTTAATTGTCAAAGTGAAATTTTCACCATCCCATCTGAAATTAAAAAATGTGAAAATGATATGATAAAATATCAAAATTGATATTTTAATTGTTGGACGACTTTTGTCACTGAAAAATGTTAATTTGATAGCTGTTATTATCAATTTTTTTTTTCGGTGTACAGTGGAAAAAAAAGTTATTTTTCTTGTTTTTTGAAAATATTATTGTCTTATTTTTTGGAAAATTAATTTTGGGTTTGGTCGTTTGGATTTTAATGTCCGCATACAACGCCACATAATTTGTTTTCATTTTGAAAACATATTGTATTTTCCGTATAGGTGTAGAAAAAACTTTATTTGGTTGCCATATAAAAACTAAAATTTTTTGGTAGATGGTCTGCCCGACAAAAATGTTTTGAGAATAAATGTGTGAGGGAAATTTTCGTTCCTTCGGGGCCCCCCTGAGAATGGGGGCCCTGGGCACGGGCCCCGTGTGCCCTTATGGTAAAGACGGCATTGTAATTAAAAAAAATTGTTGACTTCAAAAGCAAGCTTTTTCAACGTAATAACGTCTTATACATGCATTATATTGTCTACATGGCAAAACACGGACAACAAGCTTTTATCACAAACATATTGTTAGGTTTCATTTGGTTCTTATTACATGAATAACTATATTGAACTTATAGATCAGACTTATAGATTTCTAAAAATAAGAGAATGGTAGCATTAAAGTTTTCTTCCTGATACCTGGAATCTCTCCTCTATTACCATTTTTTTCACAAGACCAAGGTGTAAGTAAGGCTGAATCTAATAAATAACTTATTCCTCTTAATAAGTAAAATTATCTTCTCGCATCGACAGGTTGTGTGAAATTTGCAAATTATTTTATATTGTCCCAAATCTAATTGGAAAATACTTATGTATAAGATTCGGTCATATCCACTTCACAGAAATTTGGAATTTACTTTTGTTCCCAATAGGTATATAGAAATCGCATGCCTCCATTTCCATATCTTTTGGCATTTATTCTATTTTTATTCTGCAAATCTTGTTCATATTCAGTTTAAAAGTTAAGATTTTTGATACAACACGATGAAGTTTTACTTAAGGCCGTGTGCGAATTGCGTTAAAATGTTGGTTAAAATTTGACGTTTAGTTAAATTTTGACGTGGTGAATAAAATGGGTTCAAATTTACCCAGCTGCGAAGCAGACTAAAATTTGACACTAGTGGTTAAAATTTGACGTTTCTCAAGATAGAAAGATCTAGATTGATTTGATTGATATTTTAAGAAGTGTAAAAGTATTAATACAAAGTATTTCCTCAAATTACACTGTGCAAGTTTTTTGAAAAAAATTTTTGAGACAGGCGCGCGATTAACTGTTTCGCCCTATTTCGGACCCGAGAAATCCATTGGCATCATTAGTTTTTCGATTTATCGGTACAACTTCGAACAAAATTTTTTTTGAAAGTTTTTTTCAATTATTTTGAGATTTTTCCACTGTTTTTAGTCATTTTCCAATCAAAAACAATGTTTATATTGCTAATAATTCTGCTCAAACGTTATTTGCTACTTTGTAAACAATTTTGAACAATTTATTTGAAAGTTTAGTGATTTTTTTTGAAAAAATTTAAAAAAAAATCGAAATTTTTTACATTGTTATCGTTTTTTCGCTGTTTTTGTTCTCTTTTGCACAAATACATAGCATGTTTTCCATTAAAAATTAATTTAACTGTTAATTTAGTGTTGGTTAAACTTTGACATACTATCGATAGCATCGATAACAAAAAAATATCGAGTATATCGATACTTCACAAAACTATCGATAGTTTCAATACTTCCAAATTATTTTACCACAAGGCTACCGATATTATCGATAGCTTTGAAATTAATTAAACACAATTTGAACTACAAGTTAAGTTTTCGTTTGACATTGGATGTAAACAACGAATTAACATAGTGTTTGGTAGATATCGATAGTTTCCATTGTCGATTGTATCGATATTTTTAAGAAAAAAAAAGAGTGTGTGTACACATGTACACGCGACTGAAGTTATACTTCTCATTCAGTATATGTAAATGAATTTCATTTGATATTTTTAATTTCTATTATGAAGTAATTAATCCACACTTAGTTTTTTTACATTTTTATCAAGTGAACAATAAATTAATTCTTTCATCCTCCTTGAGTCCATGTAATTTTCAATTTATTCTGTGAAATTTACTCATGTTGCGCGGTTCAGTCAGAACGTACGGCATATGGTTAACGAAAGTAAATGAATTGCGCATAAAATGTGCGATATGGTAATTTTATGAGAATTGTGTGTGCTTCAGCACTAGTAGTAGCAAAATGGAACTTGCAGGGTTGCTACAAAGCTCAAAAGTTAGCTGAGCTCAGCTCACAGCCCAGCTCAAATTTTGAGCTAGCTCACTTTTGAGCTATGTACCATAGCTCAGCTCATTTAAGCTGAGCTGAAAGTGAGCTGAGCTGATGGTTGAGCTGAGCTGTTGGGTAAGCTGAGCTGTCGGTGAGCTGAGCTGTTGGGTGAGCTAAGGTAAAGTGAGCTGAGCTGAGCTGTGATGGGTAAGGGGATACATTGATTTTTATTTGGAGAGTATAATGAAATATGAAGATATTTTAAACTTTTATAAAACACCATAGCTTAAGATGTTTGGTTCTAGTTATTAAGGAATTATTTTAACACATGGATATTTTTATAAATAAAACAGATAATTTTTCGTGATCTTTTTTCTTGGTTTTTTTAATAGTAAATATATTTCTATTTTTTTAGTAAAATATTTCTTTTTTTATCATAAAAAAAATTCCGGTACAATCCGGTTTTTCGACTTTTTTCAAAATTCCGAGAAAATCGCGTTTGAAATTTGGGGTAAATTTTTTTTTTCGAAAAATCCCCGAATCTTTGAACGCTCCTGGAAGCTAAACCGCTTGAGAGCAATTTTTGGGAATGATGCCAAATGATAGCTTGTGTCATGGGCCTACGCTTTGCACATTATCAGATTTTTAAAAAATCGCCTTCCATGTTAAACCGCCACATCATGCCTGTTTTATCAGAATCGTGCCTAATTTTTTTTACTTTTAAGTTCTTCCGGTTTGAGAACGCGTGGACCTACAGGGATGGGAGTTGTACCTAAATGTAGGTTAGAGTCCCCGCTACCTTTTGGCATCAAAAAATTTTTTTTCATTTTCTTCAAAACTCCGCGATATAGGCGTTCGAACGCTTTGATCTAGAAACAGGGGAGTGGTGCCATATGAAAGCTTATATTCTCAGCTTCCCGATAGTGGTATAATCCGGTTTTTCGATTTTTTTCAAAAACCCGAGAAAATCGCCTTTGAAAGTTGTGGTAAAATTTTTTTTCGAAAAATCCCCGAATCTTTGAACGCTCCTAGAAGCTAAACCGCTTGAGAGCAATTTTTGGGAGTGATGCCAAATGATAGCTTGTGTCATGGGCCTACGCTTTGCACATTGTCAGATTTTTAAAAAATCGCCTTCCATGTTAAACCGCCACATCATGCCTATTTTTTCAGAATCGTGCCTATTTTTTTTTTACTTTTAAGTTCTCCCGGTTTGAGAACGCGTGGACCTACAGGGATAAGAGTTGTACCCAAATGTAGGTTTGAGTCCCCGCTACCTTTTGGCATCAAAAATTTTTTTTTTCATTTTCTTCAAAATTCCGAGATATAGGCGTTGGAAGTTGGGGGCGCTCACTTTCAGCTCAGCTCAAATGAGCTGAGCTATGGTACCTAGCGCAAAAGTGAGCTAGCTCAAATTTGAGCTGAGCTGTGAGCTGAGCTGAAATGTGAGCTTTTTGCAACCCTGGCAACTTGCCACATGGAAATTACCACATGCAACTTGTCACATGCAACTTCCCACATGCAACTTGCCACACGCAACTTGCCACATGCAACTTACCACACGCAACTTTGCCACATGCAGCCTGTCACATGCAACTTGCCACACTCAACTTGCCACATACAACTTGCCACATGCAACTTGCCACATACAACTTGCCACATACAACTTGCCACATGCAACTTGCCACATACAACTTGCCACATGCAACTTGCCACATGTAACTTGCAACGTGTTGTGTGTTTTATGTTTGCCGTACTGCGGCGTACTGCATTTTTAAATACTAAAGTACTGACTACTCTAAAGGTGAAACGACATCCCTGCTACCCAGGGTGATCGCGTCATAATCCCTTTGACATTCTTGTCAAAAAGTGAATTTTCATTCTCACCCTCCCATAAGAAGTATAACTTCAAAAACTATCGATAATAACGGTAGCCTTGTGATATAATAATTTGGAAGTATTGAAACTATCGATAGTTTTCTGAAGTATCGATATACTCGATATTTTTTTGTTATCAATGCTATCGATAGTATGTCAAAGTTTAACCAACACTAAATTAACAGTTAAATTAATTTTTAATGGAAAACAAAAACAGCGAAAAAACGATAACAATGTAAAAAATTTCGATTTTTTTTAAATTTTTTCAAAAAAAAATCACTAAACTTTCAAATAAATTGTTCAAAATTGTTTACAATGTCTTTCTACTGGTAGCAAATAACGTTTGAGCAGAATTATTAGCAATATAAACAATGTTTTTGATTGAAAAATGACTAAAAACAGTGGAAAATTCTCAAAATAATTGAAAAAACTTTCAAAAAAAATTTTGTTCGAAGTCGTACCGATAAATCGAAAAACTAATGATGCCAATGGATTTCTCGGGTCCGAAATATGGCGAAACAGTTATTCGCGCGCTTGTCAAGAATTTCGACTTGCACAGTGTTATTATTCATCTTGAAAAAATGAAAATGTACGAATTGGTTGTTTGTTTTTTTTTTTTTAATATTTCTATTTTGTTGGCAGCTGGTGAACTCTGAATTAGTATTCGAAGACTGAATTAAAAATTTCTTATTGATCGTAATGAAGTAGGAATTTATCGATAAAAATAAAAAAAAATATGTGAAATTGAGAATTTCTTACATTTTCATACTAGAATATTTACCTTAATATATTTTCAGCTGGGTTTTGTTAAAAAAAATAATTAATTAAATATAAGAGGTATTACTGAGAACATTATATACATCACACATAAAATATTTGTTTATTTTGACCCAGCACCAAATTGGGTGTAGATTTTACGGACTAAATCTCAAAGTACAACATTTTTTACCCGTTTTTTAGAATTCGAAGACCGTTTTAAGCTACATTTTGTATTTTGAAAATTTGTTTATAAACAGTTTTATTGTTCTATTTATGCTGAATCAAACAAGTTTTTACTCATAAAAATTAATTAGGAATTGTGGAAGTTATGATTTTTTTACTCGAGAAAGAAAAATTTTCAATTTAAGAAAATAAGTACTCCTCTGTTTAAAACTGTAAAAAATTTGAAATTGACCGAAAAATTACAGAGTAAAGAATCGTTGAAATGTGAAAACATTGAAATACGGTTTTTTCACGATAACTTGAAATTTCAAGTGCCGAAATATGATGTACTCAGTAATACCTACAACCTCTGCCAGGTCACTTCCAAAGTAATTAACATGATTTTTATTTTGTTACACAGTGTTATTTTTGTCATACTGCGTTGATATTTTAAGAAATGTAAAAGTATTAATACAAAGTACTTCCTCAAATTTGTATTCATCTTGAAAAATTGAAAATATTTGTTTCTTTTTTATTTTTTATATTTTTGTTTTGTTGGCAGCTGGTGAACTATGAATTAGAGTTCGAAGACTGAATTAAAAAGTTCTTTTTAATCGTAAAGGCCCCAACCCATAGAATCCGTTGCGTCCGTTCCATCAATCCATCCGTTGAAGTTGAAGTTTGGGACAGAAAGGGGTGACCCATAGAATACGTCGTACGACGGATTGCTTTTTGACAGTTCACTTCAAATTCCGAGGTGTGTTCGATATTTTATCGCTGAATGTGCACTAAGGAAGTTCTGACTTCTGATGCAAGAAATTTTTAACTATTATTGTTGTTCTTTTTTTTAATGAAATAAAATGCGTGACTAGGTTTCATGTAGGTACTTGCTCTTCAGTTAAAAACAATTTTTAATAACAGATTATCATTTGTAGATATGACTTTGGCATAGTAAAATTGAACTCTACAACAGAATTTTAGTATTTAATTGATATAATTTATTGGATATATCATTAAATGTTACTTTTATTACATTTTCCTCACAAATAAACAATTAAAGTTGACAATTCATAAAATCGGAGAAAAAAAGAACACAGTTCTTAGTTCTGAAATTCCCCGGTGTGCACTCTAAAACAGAAAATTGAACAGATCTATTGTTGACAACCAATGTCAAAGCATACGACGGATGAAAAAGTAGAAAGTTGGGCAACTTCTTCCGTCGAATCCGTCCGTCTCCGTCCGATCCGTCGCTTATGGGTCGCTTCCCATAAGAACGTGTGTATTTTATCGAGCTGTCAGTTGAAAACTTCGACGGAACGGACGCAACGGATTCTATGGGTTGGGCCCTTAATAAAGTGGGAATTTATAGATAAAAATAAAAAAAAGGTTGGTTGGGTTAAGTCAGAACATTCGCTTCCTTATTCACCCGAATTCAAGCCACGATATGTTATAAATTTATAATTTTGTTTTTCATGAAAAAAAAAAAATATGGAAACCTACACTATCTCCAAAAAATAAAATCTCAATCGGATAAAATCTCCAGAAAATTTTTGACCCCATGGACAAAATCTCCATGGAGAAAGGCATCCAATGGACAAAATCTCCAATAAATAATTTTTTCTCCCATTTTCTGCAAATCCCCAAAAATCTCCAATTAGCAAAAACAAAAACGTAATAGAATGATAAAAAAACACTGTAAGTCAAAGTAAAATCAGAACTAAACACGACAATTTTAAAATCATAAAGGTTCTTCTTTTAAAACGGAATAGAAAAAATAAATTGTGTAAACAACCGTGACTTGAACCTTCCTTGTTTGACCTACCATTCGTGTGCCTTAACAATGATTCTAATATACTGGAAGGATACAGCGAGTTGAACTAAGCATAATCTTTTGAGGCAAGTTATCACAGCATACAATTAAATATGAGTAAAAATAGGTCTTTCCAAAATCGCGCGCGCGATTTGATTGCTTGATACACAACTTGCGCATCTGAAATTTTGGAATTTTCGCTCGTAGATTTTTTTTCTGAGATTTTTTCCTGGAGATTTTGTCTATACCCAGGTTTGTCTTGGGGATTTTGGCTTTGGGGATTTTCTCTTTGGGATTATGGGTTTTGGTCATTCATCACCAACCCAAAAAAATAACATCCTGTAAATTAAAACATTCAAGCAGATATGTATCTACAAACAATCAGCCCTATCGGTAATAAAGTTTCCATGGAAAAATTTCTCTGTTCGAAAAATCGGTATCGGCAATAATTTTTTAATAGAAAAACTTCCTAGGAAAAAATTCCGCTAAAAAAATACCTATCGGCAATGAAGTTATTCCCCCGAAGCATTTCTGTCTTTGTTTTTATAGGGAATAGATCTTTTGAAGGAAAAATGCAAGTTTCAAAATATTCTGTAAAACATATTAAATTATTTATTTCCTGAGGGCAATCAACAAAAAACAAACCCTATAGTCCAAGATCCCAGGGCCGCCAGACATTACTTATTTTCTCAAGAAAAAAATGTATGGAATTACGTAGTGCTAGGACATACTATTAGTGTATGGATACTGGCTATCTTGTGCCGACGGCCATTTTACCACTAACAGGTGCTAAAGGTACGAAAAATACGTAGTTACTTTTCTTACTTTCTCAAGGCTGATTTTTATATATGATACTCAGGGAACTAATACATTAATTTTTGTGTGCTGCCAGACCCGTCGGATGGGCCTAACACCTTGCCAGACACGCATTTTAGTATACGGGAAAGTTAGATTTTGTTATATGGAGGTCTGGGAAAAAATTTATAACACATTTTGACTTCAGGACTCGAAAGAGTATCAAGACACGAGTCGAAAACCACATTTTGAACAATCGCATCTAGAGTCATTTGGCCGCCATTTTGTTTTTTTAATAAAAATTTCAATTTTTCCCATAACTCGTGTATTTTTGAATCTACAGAAAAAAATGTATTGCAAACTTGAAGATAATTTAATTTACTACAATATATGTTAAATTACTTTTTTCGATTATACCTTCGGTTTAAGAGTTAGGGTGGTTTTTTTTTGAAACCATATTTTCGTCATATCTCTTTTATTTGAGCTTTTTTGAAAATTAACTTGAAGTAAAAGCTGTAGATCTTTTTATTACCTTCAATTTTTACATTAACGGTTTTTCGATTTGACAGTCCGTTTTTGATCTGTAGTAAAAAAACTTCAAAAAGGTTGCAATTTTTTAATATGGGAAAAATATTCTAGTACAGGGTAATTTGCATTAGATGTAACAACAACCTAGGCGTGTATAGGTTGCACTCAGACAAGAACAAAATCGTATAACTAACACTGCCAGACCCATTCCGACAGCCATTTTTTTTGCCAGACACCTTAAAGCTTTGAAAAAAATAGTTTAACTTTACTTATTTTCTCAAGCTTCATTTTTATATATGATACTCAGGGAACTAATTCAATAAATGTTTGTAAGCTGCCAGACCCGTCGGATGGGCCTGACACCTTGCCAGACACGCTTTGTTATAAAACTCCTTTACAAACATGCTCACGCTGCGCTGGCGCTGATACACATAGCTAGCATTTGTGCGTGTCTGGCAAGGTGTCAGGCCCATCCGACGGGTCTGGCAGCTTACAAACATTTATTGAATTAGTTCCCTGAGTATCATATATAAAAATGAAGCTTGAGAAAATAAGTAAAGTTAAACTATTTTTTTCATATATTGTAGTAAATTAAATTATCTTCAAGTTTGCAATACATTTTTTTTCTGTAGATTCAAAAATACATGAGTTATGTGAAAAATTGAAATTTTTATTAAAAAAACAAAATGGCGGCCAAATGACTCTAGATGCGATTGTTCAAAATGTGGTTTTCGACTCGTGTCTTGATACTCTTTCGAGTCCTGAAGTCAAAATGTGTTATAAATTTTTTCCCAGACCTCCATATAACAAAATCTAACTTTCCCGTATACTAAAATGCGTGTCTGGCAAGGTGTTAGGCCCATCTGACGGGTCTGGCAGCTTACAAAAATTAATGTATTAGTTCCCTGAGTATCATATATAAAAATCAGCCTTGAGAAAATAAGAAAAGTAACTACGTATTTTTCGTACCTTTAGCACCTGTTAGTGGTAAAATGGCCGTCGGCACAAGATAGCCAGTATCCATACACTAATAGTATGTCCTAGCACTACGTAATTCCATACATTTTTTTCTTGAGAAAATAAGTAATGTCTGGCGGCCCTGGGATCTTGCTCTACTATATTCCTTTGCACGCCTTAATAATAATATATTTAAAAGGTAAACCAATCCTAGGGTGACAAAATGGTAATTTTATAGAAAAATCCGGATATTGCCACTGGATATTGCCAGAAAAGCAAGGAGGAATATCAACAAAAAAAAAGACATTGATTTATTTACACGATAATATTTTTTAAAAACTTAAACGTTAAAAAAAACTCACAACTTACGTTGCATCTGCTTTTAAAAAGCTTTCGCAAAGTCCTTAATAAATTATTTAGACTTTCGGCACGCTCTTCCACATCAGCTAATGCAAATATTGCACAATTTAATATTTTTTTTTTTACTTTGTGCACCAAAAACAATAAATATTGGAGTTGTCAAAATTTTCGAAGATTACGTTCGAAGGTTTTTTTTTTTGTTTTGTTAAGTTGGTTGTACTCCTTTCCCGAAAACGAAATTCCGATGAAGATTCCCGATAAGGAGAGAAAATCTATTCCCAGGGAAGTTTCTCGCAAGAGATTGCCGATAGGGCTGAATGAGTATGAGATTATTATAAACTATTTATTTTAATTTACTTAACGGACTTATCCCGATTTTTTGTTCAAATTAATTGAATATGGATGTTTACCCGTGACCACCTCGTTTCGGTCATCAATATTCGATCAATTTGAACAAAAAATCGCCGTAAGCCCGTTAAGTAAATTAAAATAAATATGTATAATCGCGAATATAATAGTTTAAAATCTAAAACTATCAACTTTACCATTCAAACGAATGGTTGAATCTCCTCAACATGATAAAAGTTCTTATAACCGAGCTTTTGGCGCACGGAAAGGAGAGCGCAATATGGAGAGTAAGTTTCGTTGTCGGAAAAAAGTCGTCTGCTTCTTGTACGATATAGCATAAATCAAGTTGGTCTAGATCTGCTGGAAATAGAAAACTGGCATTCCTCAGAAAATCTTAATTCTCCAGAAAAGCTTTTTTAAATTTCCAAGTTCGTCAATTTTCCATACTATTTTCATAAATGCATATTCTCTATTTATTTTGCATCCAGTGAATATGTTGAAGTTAAGCTTTAATGATTGATCACACAGCTGATTCTTTTTTTTTTTCAATTGATACAAATTTTCTAGGGGGGCAACTGCCCTCCCTGCTTCCCTGCGTACGTCCTTAAGCAGTTCAGCTAACAATAGGTATATATATAAAATTATTTAGCGTGCAATTTACAATTCCTGTATTTAACGAAAGCTTCTCAAATGTATTGCTCTCAAACAAGACAAAAATCCAATTTTTAATGCCAACACGTTTTATCACGGACATTTATGTAAAAATCCTTGTTCAACCATTACAATGCACAAAATAGAAAAGGTTCGACACATGAAATAAAAAAGCCAGGTAAACGTAACACTTTGATAGTTCGGAACATGTATTCGGCAAAAAATGTTTTTAGTCGAAAGTCATAAAAACCGAAATCCATAAACACACTTCACAGGCAATAAATATCGTGCTGGTATATGCCTCAGGTACGGGCTAAGCTAAAGGCACAACAAAAGAATCGCTATCGTAACAACCATTTTTCGATTTCCAGCTCCTTGGCAGCTAAAGGAAATGTTGACGATTTCTCTCTTCGGTAGTTAAATGCCAAAAAAAGGAGCAATAACAAATCCTTGACAGGAAAGTGTTTGCTATTCTACTTCCGCAAGCTTTACTCTCAAAGGTTTTGGTAGTAAAACTGTATTGTACACTTTAGTGGCAGTGACAAGTGATTTCGTACCCGCTGAAGAAATCAATGTAGGTGCTGCAGAAGTCAATGGAATTTTTAAATTTTTTTAAGTTCAAATCATGATGGATGTATCTATATGGTCGGTGTCAATATTCTGCATTGCAGAGGGTATGACTTGGTATGTTGTTTGTACTATGTACAGTCAATGCATTAAAGAGAACATTTTTTCTTTGTATATTAGGATATACAATTAAAACCAAACTATCCCGCATAAAAGTATCTGGAATCTGGTAGCCTTTTGAAATTTTTAGTAGGTAGCATAAATCAGAGAAATCAGGAAAACGAAATTTTTGGGAGTTGAGTATAGCGTTTTATGTAACTATCCTATTTTATTTCAAGAAAACTAATACAAGTCTTAAGTATGTATGAAAAGAAAATACATATTTTTGGTACATAAATGATTTCATGATTTTTAATGAGTCGTGTGATCTTAAAAATCGCGACGAAGACAAATTAAGTTCTGAGACTTTTAATTTAATTTATATTATTAAAGATTTACAGTGTCCAAACAGCAATGGGCACGGTACGGCCCAGCCAAGTTCTCTAGCAACTTTGGTAGGTACTACCCCCTTAATTACAGGAAACAACTCAGTCCATTTTCGATCCCTTTTTATACGACTTTTCTACCAAATATGCCAGAAATTTCAAATTCGCTCCATTTGTTGAACTAGTCAAAAACAAACTCCTCATAAAATTTCAGCTACTTAGTTTAAGTAGTCAGAAATCATTTTAATAAAATTCTGGATCTTGTTTACTTTACTAAGCGTTTAACATCGGACAGCTATGTTGAACTTTGTGACGACTCAAAACTTATTGAGGATAACCGACACCACCCCGCATTATATATATCTCTGAGCTTGAATGTTTATAATCTTCCTAGTAATTGCAATGATAAATTAGAATTTAACTTCAAAGAATGTAATTTCAATCAACTTTTTAACTTACTTTAGTATAAATTGGAATACCATATTTTTAAACTCAAACTTAGACGACATCACTATGAAGTTGTAACGAAGCGTTACAAATTATTATTCCGACCGACCGAAACCGCACCTAATATTAATTATACGTATTTTTATTAACGTTTACCCTCCCCCAAGCCACAATAGAACAAAAACAACAAACAAAACCCAAGAACCATCAAAATAATAGGAAACATTTTCATTTACCATAGTACAGTTCACACTACGTTTGAACAGTAGACTTCATATGGGGAAGTTAAATTGACCTTTCTGCTTTCTCAGTTGTAATCAGCGAAGCCGTGTGTAAATTGGGTTAAATAGTTAAGCCCTGTTAAATTTTTGACAGCTGGAAATTTTTTTATTCACATCAATAGTATCAAAAATTTAAGATTAACAGGGATTAACTATTTAACTTTTTTGCCTCAAATTTTAACTTCAATTAGGAAAAATATTTCTTACCTATTGAAAAATTTGAAAAAATATTGGTCCAATTATTATAAAGGAATGTCTTAAGCTGGAACTTCATAGAAACACAAAGTTAAAAAAGTACAAAACTCAGAAATCTAAATTGAAAAAGGCATAACTTTTTTTCAAGTGAGGCATAATTTTGGTTGAATGGGTTGGCAACGCTGGTTGTAATACCAATCTATAGGAGGTAAAATTCCTGAAACAAGCTTAAGGGTCACTTATTGTAACTGCAAGAAGTTTCTAGAAATTTTGTCCTAAAAGGTTATTTTCTTTATCCTCTTTCTTCCAAAGGGTATTGCAAACAGAGGTATCCTCACTTCCCCATTTTGCAGTTTTTTTAAAGCTATTTTGAAGACTAAAGAATTGTTTTTATATTGGAAAAATTTATTGAAACTTATTTCTTTATCTTACAATGTTTGAACAGGTGGAACTTCTACTTTCTACAATTATTAGTATAAATTCATCAAACTAAAAAGAAATAAGTAGCTAAACTCAAATATTTACATACTTTTTCTACACAAAAAATATTACGTTTTTAGTTCTTAAACACACAAATGTTAAAAAAAAATATTTTTTTTTAACTTTTTGAAAAACAAAGTTTAATTTCTTTGTTTTTCCAAGAAAAAATTTTAAATAGAGAACAGTTTTGAAAGTAGGTATTTGTTTAAAAAAACTCAAACAAAAAAAGATCAAAGTAGGTACCTAACCCCGTTTTACGGTAGGTTCTAAGGTGGTCCACGCTTGTATGGAAAAAATACAATTTTTTTAAAACCCAGATTACCTACAAAACCAAAAAATTGAACTGTGTGAAATTTCGAAAAATCGCTACTTTGCAACACTATTTGCATCCTCCGCCCCTACTTGATTTTTGTTTTTTATAATTCTTTCACTGAAATATTGCCCAATAATAAGAAACAATTAATTGATCAAAATATTTTTGATTCCATACGCCATTTTGCTGCAAATTAATTAACAGTTCCAAATTTTTTAAAAACTCAATTTCTTACTTTTATTTCAGAGCAAAACACCGAAAAAAACTTTTATGGTGTGACACTAGTTTATTATTTTAAAAACTTGTCCCAATAATGCATTTTTCACAAAGGTATAAAAGTTTCCAAAATTGAAGTTAGCTCAAAAAATATTACAATTTGAATTCAGCAAAATAGGGTTTTTTAGATCAAAATAAAAACAAAAATAAACACATTTTCTTGAACTGTTGTTTGTTTATTTCGCTTTGAAGGAAAGCCTCAATTTTTGTTTGTTTATTTACTCTGAAAAACCGTGTTTTGTTGAATTCAAATTCTAATATTTTTCGATCTAACTTCAACTTTGGAGACTTTTATACTTTTTTGAAAACTGCAATGCCAGTGTCATAATAAACCAGTGTCACCCCACACAAATTTTAATTTTGGGCGTTTTGCTATGAAATAAAAGTAAGAAATTGAGTTTTTATAAAACTTGGAACTGTTAATTAATTTGCAGCAAAATGGCGTATGAAATAAAAAATATTTTGATCAATTAACTGGTTCTTATTATTGGGCAATGTTTAAGTGAAAGAAAATTAAAAAACAAAAATCAATTATGGACGGAGGAAGCAAAATACTGTTGCAAAGTAGCGATTTTTCGAAGTTTCACAAATAATGCATTTAATCGAAAACCGTAAGGATTTGGGATGAACAAGTTACCAAATTCTGAGAGCCCTAAAGTAGGCCTATTAGCATATTTCGTTTGATCCATTACAACAAATTAGGAACAAATTTAGCGGGCGGCCCGACCGAAAATCGAAAAAAATATTTTTTGGAACACACTAGACCTATTTGAAAAGTGAGCTCTTTTTATTTTTTCTAAACGATGAGTGATAAAAAAGTTTTAAGAGGTAAAATTAGCTAAGCTACAAATTTTTAGAACATTTTTTTTTCTCTAAAACCCACTGTTCTTAAGATAAAATATTGTGTGCCCTTTGACCCGATATAAAGGTCCTAGCAGACGGAGGAAGCTTCAATGTAAACCACCCCAATACTACCCTGTATGCCACAAATTAGCCTGTTACAATTGTTTTTCTTTTAAAAATCTATTTTTGCTGAATATTTAATTAAAATTATTTTCAATAAGCTGGTCTACCCTGCAAATCATGCACTTACCCTTACTTATATATTTATTGTAGTTTTTCCAAATGTACAATGTACATATACAGCAGAATACGTCATTTACATACTACCAACTTACACAACATTCATTCACTAAGAACCAACCTATTTTAAAATAAAAACAATGCATTTGAAAAATTGATTACCCTCACGCCCACCCCCTCAACACAGTACAAGATGGAAATTCCTCTTTCATTAGCCGTTGCAGCGACCGTCGACGTCGTCTGAGGTTCTCAATCCGCAAAAGAATTTAAGGATGCATTCTTATTGTTTGAGGTGTGAAGATTAACCTCATCACCGAATCCACGAGTGTTCGAATTGTTGAATGAAGCATTAATATTGCACTAGACAAAAGCCTGCAGCCGGGTAAAGTACAAATATCCAAGAATGCATCCACCAAGTGCCATATGTTGTGGTGGCGGATTCGTCTTTCATTGCAATCGAGCAAATTAAATTGAAAAACAAAACTGAATGCATCTAACACCTTCTGCACCTTGTCATACGTTACAACTCAAGGATGTGTTGCACGGGTGTGCTAGCACTTGAACCAACCTCCTTCTCTTGTAAAACAAGTGTGAAATCCTAATTGCAATACAATTGAGTGAAACCATGAAGGCGGCAAAGCTTGATTTGTCTTATCACCTCAAATATAATTAATAAATTAAAGTTTTCAAGAGTTACACTTGTAAATAATGCGCTTGTTTTTTAAACATCAAAGTGTTACTCCAGTCAAGCGCGGATTTCGAATTTCGATTTGGGGTAGGGGGGGGGGAGGAGGGGGAGGGGTCATAGGCTTCCCAAAACATTAGCCCTAAATAAACAAAAATTGTCAAAAATAAATGTTACGCGAAGCTGTCAGTGATTTTTTTAAATTGTTTTGTCTTAATGTTTACAGTTTAATATTATTATTTTTATTATTATTATTTCTTTATTTTCCAACTTCCATTTGGAACGAGCTTAATTTTAGCTACCCTATAAAATTCTATCCAAAATCTTAATATATATTATTTTTTTACCGACTTCCAAAAAGGAGGAGGCATTCAATTTGTCTGCATTTTTATTTATTTTTTTTTTATATTTGTTACCTCATAAGTTTGGACTGAGTGAACCAATTTTGATAATTCTTTTTGTATTGGAAAGCTGATGCCTGCAGTGTGGTCTCATTTCAATTTCAGTTCTGGCTATAGAAACTATATGAAAAACCATAAAACCCAGTTCTGATCCATGGAAGTCGGTTTTGTTTTTTGGTAAAAATGATTATTTTATGTTACCAGTCGAGCTGACAGGGACAGCTAAGCCAATGCTTAGTATTAAAAAAAAAAACTTTTGTAAATCTATAATTGGAAGCTAAACCCCAAACTGCATACATGGCTTAAGTTTATATATTTTCGAGAGAAATCAACTTGATTTGTTTTATTAAGAAGCGTTTTGTAAAAACAAAAACTGTTGAAAAAGAGATTTTTATTTTGGACAAAGCCTAAAGCTAAAAGAACCGTTCAACACTGGGGGGAAAAAAGTTAAAATAAACGAAAAACGCATAGACTTAACTGTTTTGCGTTGAAGACAATGGGGCGTTTAGACCCCGGTTAATCTTACGGCCATATTATTCACAAGTTTAAATAAAAAATCTGGATGTAATGAAATTTAAATGTCAAAAATAAATTCAAATCCATATTCACTACTTAATTCGAATCTTAAATCCATTTTTTTAAATCCAATCTCTTTAAGAGCCCCCGCACACACAGACTTTCTATCGGCCGATAGTGTGCGCACAGGCAGCCGACTAAACAATCAGGTCGCTAGGAAATATTTTATATTTATCGGCCGATACTTAATCGTTGTAGTGTGCACACTCTCATACATTTTCATTATGATTAAGAGACCGACTAAACTATCGGCGGATAGAAAGTTTTTAATGTGCGGGGGCTCTAAATCCAAACAAATCTTAACTGCTCTCTGGAGATGTGTTTAACTTTATAAATCCAGATGTAAAATTACTTTTTCATACGGCCAAATTATTCACTAGTTTAAAAAATACATCTGGATGTAAAGAAATTAAAATGTCAAAAATAAATCCATAATATTCACTATCACACAGAGAAAAAATAGTCATTTTTAACTTTTTCATGGAACCCCTTACCGCATGATTTTTTTGTTTTGCGTGAAAAAAATATATATGGTATATTATGTTAAATAAAAAGACACGTGTTTCAGGAATTTTCAAATTTTTGAGTAAAAGTCGGAAAATTTTGGGTTTTCCGGTTTGGATCATATTTGGCACATTGAGCAGAAAACGAACAAAAAAAAAAATTTAAATTAAATTAATTATACGTAAAAACTACGCGCTGCAGCTGTATGAGTCTCAATAAAATAGATTAAAAGGCCTTTTAATCTATTTTAAATTAAATTTATACCATTCCGCACGTAAACGTAAAAAAAAATGGGTATAGATAATAAGAAAAAAAAGAAAATTTGTTCCCTTGTTGCATGATGGCACGACGGATTAAAAAGTTGAAAGTTGCCAGTTCTGTACACCTGCAAGAAAAATGACCCTGAACTTTGAAGACAATTTAACTGCTTGTCTTTGGACTTCTCCGTAAATATCAACTGATTTTCAAAAACTTAACGGCAATCGCTGCGCCTGAATAAATACTCGATGCGCCATTTTTTTTATTTTTTTTTTTATTTACCGGTTTTACGAAGTTTGGGCCTAAAGAGTGTTTTTATTTTTTTTTTTCGGGATCCTATTTAATTTTTTTGTATTTCCTAAAAATTGTTTTCAAATAAATATCTTATTCTCTTAATTGTGATTTGGGGTGTAAGCTGAACTGCGACCTGTAAGATCTATTGTACCCCCCTATTAAGCTATATGAGTTAGTACCTCATTTATAGCTCCTCCTCTAACCTAATTCCTTTCATGAAATTGATTATTTGGGGTATTTTCAAAGAGTGCAATTTATCCTCTTCGACTTGGTAGCGACCCATGTGTTTAAATCTTTGATGTATTAGTGCATTGCAACTACCCAGGATGTGATCCGGTGTTTTTTCTTTCTCGCTACAGAATCTACATGTTGCACTATTTACTAAGCCCAAAATATGTAGGTGCCTTCTTAACTTACAGTGGCCTGTGAGGAGCCCAGTGATTAACCTGAGATTGTTCCTAGGTACTTAGACTGATACATGATTTGAAACGCTCACGGTTGTAGTTCCCGAGAAGCATTTTCGCTTGTCTCAGTTTTGGTAGTTCTGCCCAGTTTTTTGCTCTCCTGTGCCTACGTTCTGTAACTCTCGCATCGAGAAATTTCTCGCATGAAACACGCAAATCGGAACAAAAATAATGTGAATCGACACAAAAATCATTTTCTCACATTCGCTTGTTTCTATAAACAAAATTTTCTCGACTTGAAACATTTCGGAATAAAAATGTTTGAATGACTGGAAAAATGTGAATAAAACTGTGTCTGTAAGAAAATTATCGAAATAATTTCTCGATTGAACTGCCAAAATTACTCACAAGCAAAAAGGATGCGAGAAAGTAAGATATTTGAAAAAAAATTGATATTCTTGTATTAAATGTGAGATGTTAGTTCTGAAAAAGTGTTCACGGTTATTTATTTTTGTATCAATTAAATTTTTAAAATAAAAAAAAAGAATATTAAAGAAAAAAAAAAGAAAAAATTTCATGCCCTAACCGTGACTTGAACTCGGTACCTTCCACTCGCTGACCGACTGCCCTACCTTCGGACTACCGAGCCTTGGGATATTTTTTTGTAAAACTATGTATATGACCTTTGATGGCCAAGGGTAAAAATATTTTCCCTTTTTTTGACAGTTTCCAATAATTCCAATAGAATAAAAAATTTATAGGGTTGCTTCTCACATCAAAATACAGACACAGGTTATTTTTCCAAATAGAGAAACGTATGGAATTTTTGTTTCACAATTTTTCGATGCGAGAAGTTCTCGACTAAGTTACAGAACGTAGGCACTGGTCTCCTCGTCTAGTTTTATTTTATTTTTAATAACATTTTTTCCTATTCCGCAATACGGTTCGGGTCCCATTAAAGGGGAATTTGCTCCCGTTTTTGCTATAGAGTCCGCCTCCTCGTTACCCTGGACACCAACGTGCCCAGGTACCCAGTGGAGACTGACTTTGTTTATTTTGCCAAGTTCGTTAAGTTTTCCTATACACTCCAATACTAGCTTGGAGTTGATTTCGTAGGATTTAAGTGCTTTTAGGGCAGCTTGACTATCAGACATAATGGCAATATTTTTATTCCGGTGATTTAATTCGAGGTTTATTTCTGCACATTTTACAAGCTCTTTTGGGATATTGAGTATTTATTGAGAAGATGCGATTGCCGTTAAGTTTATAAAAACGGTTGAGTCTTGAGTTTTACGGCTGTGGCAGAAGTCTGAAGTTTTACACGACATTTTTTTGAGCGTTTTTGACTCTTTTGGCCGAAACTTAAAAAAAACGGGGAAAAAAAACATAAACAATGGCGTATCGAGTAGAGGAGAATGGGGCACTTTTGAACAAGGGGCACATTTGAACACTGCATATAAAATTTTAGTTTATCAATCTTTTTTAAGAAATTATTCGATATTTGAACCCGCCAACACCATATTCATAAACGTCAATGACTTTCCTTGGTCATCTCAGGTGATTTTTATAGTGGTTTTGCATAATTTCAGTTTTTTAGTTGTAAGAGTTTAAAAAAATTTTGGTTGGTGATTTCAAAACGCAATATAATTTTTGTTAATGTTTAATAAATTTTAAACTAAATCACGGTGAATTTTTGAATGAATATATTAATGTTAAATATTTATTTAACATTTTATGTCGTTGACAAAGTTGGGGCAATTTTGAACATGTTTAAGGAAACTTTAATGTGTTTCATTTAATAAATCGTAATGTTCCTATAAAAAGAATAATGAAACTATCAATTGTTGTCAAAATTAAAGAAAAAAATGGAAATATGTACAACATTATTGAAGATTGAAAAAAAAGACTCAGTTCTTCAGTTCACGATTCTGAGTTCTACGAGTACTAGACTGATCTCGATGAGAATGAGAACTCGATTATTTTATATACCGCTTAAGCGGTAGGGTCAATGTGGGTAAATGTAAACAGGGGTAAATGAGAACATGGCTCATAACAAGTTTCAGTTAAATCTCTTTCACGCATACATAAGTACAAATCGCGGACGCATGTATCTTTTAACTTATACGTCAAACTCATTGCTGTCAAGTGAGAATTCATTCGACGAGCGTATTTTCCGTGAAAGATAATTTTTTAAAGTGTCAAACAAGTCGTTAGTCTTTCAGAAATATTAAAAATTTTTGCAGATTCAATTAAGTCAGTACAATTTGCAAATACTTTTTAGTTTCGAATTTTGATGTAGATTCTATGTGAAACAAACAAATTTTAAAATACAGGACATTTATGTCGATTTGCCTGTGTTTACATTTACCCCAGAATATTTTTCATGATGGGAAAATGTAAACAACGTATTCTGGGGGTAAATGTAAACATATATTTTGCTGAAATTATTGGTTTGAATAAAAATAAAGTAGTTTCAGTCAATTACTAGTGCTAAAGTGCCACGGAGTCACACTTTAAAGTAGCAAACACATCGTTTTCAGTGAATGATGTTGCAAAATCGGTGCTTGACGTAAAAAAAATAAAAATATGACGTCCAGAGCTGCTCAGGATGCATATTGGGTGCCTATATAAAGAATCAAAGGAAGAAAACAAAAACTTTTATTGGAATTTGAAAAAGTTTTTTTTCAAATACCTTCTTGAACGTTTTTCAAGTCGTTATCCATATGATAAAGAGGAAATTCTAAATTTTAAACCACTGTTTACATTTACCCCGAATTTGTAAAAAAACACAAACATGGTGGGGTATTTGTAAACATGCCATATTTGACAGCAATTTAAACAATTTGGTTAATATTTGTTTATATTTATAAAAAAGAATTGCCATCATTTCATATTTGCATTTGAAGATACCTGTCAAGTTGTTCCGTAAAATCATATTAAAATCTAAAGTCAAAAGAAAAAAATGACATGAAATTGTTTACATTTACCCACATTGACCCTATAGAAATTAAACTCAAGCTGCTGTTTAAAAGTGCCCCTTCCATGTTCAAAGCTGCCCCATACATGGGGCACTTTTGAACATAAGAGCCAATATTGGTTTAACATAAAAATTTAATATAAATATTTCGTCTAACTAACCAAATGTTAGTTGCAGTGGCGGAAGTCTGAAGTTTTAGACGACATTTTTTGAGCGTTTCTGACTCTTTTGGCCGAAACTTCGTAAAAACGGTAAATAAAAAAAATTACCAAATATCGTATTGAGTAGCGTAATCGATACAGTTATTGACACCCATAAGGAATTTTTCAGTTCACACAGCTGGCAAATATAATTGGTATGGATATGTGAAACTCTTAGTACATTTTTAAATACCTTACTCAATTGTTTTTCATTATATTTGTATTAAAATCGGTTAACAGATTCGTGATATTGTTAAATTTTGATTTTTCTAAAACTCTACCAAAATATATAATTATTGACACTCTTGTACAGCTATTGACATCACATATTTATACAATTATTGACATACTTGTACAACTATTGACACCACATATTTATACAATTATTGACATATCTTCAAACAGTCAGTTGGAAATACAAATTACGATTTTTTTGTTGAGGCTGATTTAAGTTATTTTCTTGAACCTTTACGTGGCACCCTTTGAAGGGTGTCGGCTCAAAAATGCCTTAAACTAGCCGTTCGCCTGTTTTGTGGCCCAAATGGATTTTCCTTTTTGTCTTCTTCAAGAAAATCCTTGACGGCATGAAGTACATCCTCTCCCAAATAACATTTCAGCTTCGATAAAGGTATTACCGAAGATACATTTCAGCTTTTGTTAAACTTTAGTTAGGTTGTTGGGCATGGAAAAGAGCAACGTTATACAAGTTAGACCCTTTATAACAATGTACTTATAAGGTCTAAAAGAATCTTAAACGAAGCTTTACCGAAGCTCTATCGAAGCTTTTAGATACGACAGATAGTTTATAAATTGACTAACCAAGCTTATCCGAAAAACAAGCTTTCTTCGGTTAAGTTTCTTTAGGAGTATTCAAACAACTTACTACAAGTTGTTAAACAAGTTCGAACTTCTATAAGCAATTAAATTCTGAAGCAAGCTCAATACAAGCTGTATCAAAAGTGGTACCTGCGAGATTTCAATTGTCAGAAGCTGTTGTGTTAGTTGAGTAGTTCGAGGAATATTAAAAAAAATTTGGCTGCATCCTTTTTGGACATCTTTTGTATACTCACAGCTTCAAGAGCGTTTTTCGAGGTCCGTTTTGGTGTATTTCCTAGTATATTTAAGCATTTTTCCAGCTTAGTATTCATTTAAAAGAGTGATCTAATTATTGACACTCTTTATAAGCACAACTATAGATACAGTGTCAACGTTTGTACTCCAATACAAGACAGTTATTGACACAGGGGTGTCAATTATAGAAAATGTTAAAATCTTAAGACAGTAGTTGACACCCCATTTTATTAAATATATAATAAGAGAAAAACAATAAAAATACATTAAATCCTTCTCCAGGACATTAAATTTCATATATTATAAATTTTTATGATCATACTTTTACTAAGTACAACATAATTATTGACTTACATGTTAAGACTCCTTAACGAAATAGACACTTTTTTACAAAAAAACACACTCTCGTAACAGTGATGTTTACGTTTCAAAATTTAAAACAAAATTGAGTAGCTACCTCCCAACTAAAAACAAAGAGTGAGAGAATAAGAAAGAGCGAAGAAATTAAAAAAACGGTTTATATAAATCGTTGCGATTTTTTCCTATAAAACGTTCTTTACGAAGAGGGTGTCAATAACTATATTGAAATTTTGCAGTGTCAATAATTGTATCACTTACGCTATTTATTGAAACGAAGCAATGTCATTAAGTTTTTAAAAATCAGTTGAGTTTTACGGCAGTGGCAGAAGTCCAAAGACCAGCAGTTAAATTGTCTGCAAAGTTCAGGGTCATCAAGAATATTAATTTAACAATACAATTATCTCTTGTATAGCATTCAAATTTTCTAGGTAATTAAATCAAATTTAAGAACTCTTTTACTTTGTCTTTAAGATGGTGGTTAGCTTCTTTTCTTATGTAGAACAAGTTAACCTTTCAAGCACCCTTCTTCTAAGTACTCACAATGTCAAAGCAATTCTTTCGCTCAGGATCTTTTTAATCCTTTTTCATACTTCAATTTTTATCCTTTACACTTCTTGTGTCAAAGAGAAAATGTCCTTGGTAAGGGCAGATGAGTGAGATAAAAAAAGTAATAGCCTGCGGTACAAAGACACCAAAGACAGAATCCAACAAATATAACGTGAATATTAATTAGCTGTTTTTTTTTGTCCTCAATAAGACTTTTCAGTGTTTTGTTATGTTATATTTTATTTTTTGAAAGTCAAATTTCTTTTGTACCAGAGTAAAACATTGTTTCTTTGATCTTCTCGACAAAGAGCATTTCAAATAGAAACACGACATTATTTCTTAAAGGGCATGTTATGGTTTGGAAAAAAAAAACACAAATAAAAGCACTGAAAACCATATTGTTCTTTGCTTTCTAGTTATCTAGAAAATTGAAAAGTAGTAAGTAAAATCTGATTTTTATTTTTTTGGCTGCAAGCTTATCCGAAAAGACAAATAGAGAAAACAAAATTATTTTACTGCACTTTTTTTTTACAAATCCATTGTATAGTCGAGTAAAATTAAACATTAAATTTTTAAAACCTCGGAATCCAGGGAAAGTCGATGAATCTGTAAAACGAGTATTGGGCTGCATTATTAGAAGGTCAAAGAAGAACGTTAAAAAAAATTTCACCGCTCTCGATTACAATAATTTTTAAAAACCGTTTATTGTAAAATATGTCATTCCGTATGAAATCGGAATTGCTGCTTCATTTTAGATTTTGCTCAAACTTTGTCAGGATGTTCTCTAAGATTGTATGGAAGCAAATCCATGATGTTTTAATATAAAGTTGGGTGGTTTCCCCGCTACCCGCATTCGAACTTTTGGAAAACGTCATTTTTAAGTTTATTATAGTTTTGCTTCTAAAAATAGAAATAAAGATGTCTTTTCTTAAATCAAATCGATAGCTGTTCTCCTTATGAAAAAATTTTAATCTCAAAGTTTTGAGTTTTAAAAAAAAAAAAAAAACACTTTTATACTGTGATATTCCACGATTTGACTAAAGATAGAAATATGCAACTTACAGTTGGTTAAGTTCCATTCTTAAACTTTAAGTCCTAAAAATAAAATTTGCGTTATTTTCATATCTTCTAAGTGAACCGCTTAATTGAAAAAACGCAAAAAACGCTAAAAAGCCAAAATAACCCCTATTTAAGGGTTATGATTTCACTATGTTTGACATGAGATAGAAGCATGAAATTTACAGTATATTTAGTTCGTATTCTTAGCTATATTATTATTATTTAAAAGCTGTAAAATACCGTTTCAAACAGAAAGAAAAGAGGTTTATTCTGGCTTTTTAGCATTTTTTGGGGTTTAACTGATTATTGCACAAGCCGTAGACTAAGAAGATATATAAATGTCAAAACGAAATTTTTGGGAATATAGCTAAGATTACAAACTAAATATATTGTAAATTTCATGCTTCTATTTATAATTCAACTTACATCGATATTCAAAAAACGTGTTCCCGATTCAAGAAAAGTACTATACTGCCCGTAATCTCGTAAAGGCCCTAACTACATTTTTCATACTTCTGAGTTATAGAGGGAAACACTAAATCCTATAACGCAATTTGCATATAAAAATGAAAAAAAATTTTTTTTTAAATATTTGGAAATTTCTGACTTATTTGAAGACTTAGGTTAAAAATATAGATGAGAATAAATCAGAGCCAATGCCCCAACTCAAAGTAGGCAAAAAAATCAAAATAGAAAATTTTGTAGTTAAGGTAAGAGCAGTATAGTAAATAAATACAAAACTAATATAACTATGAACTAAATTCAAATTATTTTTTATTTTAAATATACATACTTTGCTTATTTGTGAATAAAAATTTTGGTTTTTCAAATTTCTTATATTAAAAAAATTAAATCGCGGTAAGTCCGAAGAATTAAAACTAAAAAAAAAGTCTGAAAAAAATGATTTTCTTAACCAAACGGAATCTCCAAAATTATAACAATTAAAAATCTGAAATCTATACACATGATAGCTACACCTATAAAGTTTAAGTCTGTAAGGTTTTAAATTTTTTGAACAAATGGTTTGGTTGGATCGAACAAGGTCTAAAAAACACCATGTTTTTTCCCGTAAGACAATTCAACAGTTTAAAGGTACGGGTTAGAATTAAGTTAGAGACTTGAAACTTGGGGAATATTTTTTTTAGTTTATTTTAACCATATTAGACCTTTGGAGCATAAAAATCTAATTGTTTTAAAATAACGAGCACACTATTGCAATACACATCATGATTGTGGCTTTTCGATGATTCTAGGCTTAAAACAGAACATTTCAAAGGCCAAAATCTTTCTTAACTGAGCCAACTTTGAAAAACAAAAGACGCCATCGTGTTCAGCATACTCGAATTATCTTTAGTAGATAGGAGCGCCATCTGTCGGTTTTTTGAATTAGCGCAGTGATATGGTTTTATATCTATAAATGCTTTAGATACCCATGTTAATTTTATTTAGACCATTAAGTTGAATTTCCTCGCAGTAGGTACATTGGTATAAAATTATATAAAATATATTAAGATTTTATAATAAGAAATATAACTATTTATAGGTCCGACAATTCATCAAAGAAAAATTATACATATTTAGTTAAATCTTATTTTCTAAATATAGATCGTATGGTATGAAGATGTAGGTAATATATTTTTGTGTTTAAATTGCTGCTAATCAAAAATACTTTGTGATTTTTTACACGCGATCTCACTTAATTATACTTAATATGCGATACCTACATTAATATCTTACTTATAGTTTATAGAATTCTCATATCACAATGAGTGGTTGCCGCAACTGATTTCGAATCACTTCCCTAAATTTCGTTGAAAAGATTGAAAAACCAACATCCTGAACTGGGCACTTCATCATTGAAAGCTATAAGCATTATGTGAATACGAAGCGAAATTTGTGGACTGTGTTTTGTTGGCCTTACTTCTGTATTTTCATTTATTAGCCTTTCGAGTATTTTTTCCACATTATGGCGGCCAAGTCCTTCGTCGGTCGTCGTGGATAGAAATTCATCGACTGAAATTGAGTTTGACAGACAAGCGCGCTAATTTCTTTTGTTTCTCCTCTTTTGTTCATTAACGCTTTCCTCTCCTCATCACTTAAACACTCTTCAGCCAGTCTAACAAAGAACAATAATAATCCTGACAGAAATATTATAAAAAAAAATAAACGCAAATTGTATGATACACTCCGTGTTAATGGATTTTGATGAAACATATAAATATAACAAATCTATTTGAATTTTTCATGAAAAAAATTACTTAGTTTTAGCAATCAGGAAAATGAATCAGGAAAAATTAGCAAATAGATATTTTGTGATGTTTTAATTCGGTTTGAAACAGAAATGCTTTACCTACCAATCGATTATAAATGGCTCAAAGAATTTTTTTCTAAAAGAAAATTTATAATGAAACAATAAATTATTTGTTGCTTCAATTGTATTTATTTGTTTTTCCAGATGCAAATTAATTTTTCGTGCAAGCTGATTGACATTTCTCGAAAAATGAAACAAATCGTTCCTCTGAAGTGTTACAATTTGTTCCTGTTCCACTGCAAAACGAAACATTTTTCGTGTGTATTTTAATCAGGAAAGAAGAAGGTAGGTAGATTTTTTGGTTTGTCAACTGACATAAATTTTCTGATCGCTATAAACGGCCATCAGGAAAAAATATTCAATTTCATACTGTTTCTTTTTTTTTTTTTCCTGAACAAGTTAAAGATGATTTTTTCATTATTTTTTTTAATATTTCATATTACATATTACCTACAGTTTTGAGATATTGCAATTTTTTCAAAACGTCTTAAACGATTTTTATTAAATTTGGTTAAAACAATTTTGTTTCAAATTTATAAAGGATTATATAATAGATATATAAATAACATTTACCTATGGGTACCTACTTTGAATTAAAAAGCAAGAACAAGAACGTTCGACCCAGCCGCGCGTTTCGGTCTTGCCCCCACTTCCCACTTGAACAAAATTTTCAAAAAATTTGAACCTATAAAATTAAGATGTAGCACTCGCCCTCCGCCTTTGAAAATTTCTCCTACTAGTACGGGAAATTTAGATTTTATTAAATGGAGCCTGGGGAAAAATTCCAAAATGCATTTTGACTTCAGGACTCGAAAGCTCACATAGCTGAGCTCATGTATTTTCGAACCTACAGAAAAATAATGAATAAAAAACTTGAAGATAATTTAATTTCCAACAGTATAATGTCAAATAACTTTTTTCGATATCCCTTCGCTTTAAGAGTTAGGGTGATTTTTTTATTGTTGTCAAATCTCTTTTATTTGAGCTTTTTTGAAAATAAGTTCGTAGTGAAAGTAGGTCTTTGTATTCACTTCATTTTTTATATTAACCAAAGGCGTGTAGGTTGCACTCAGACGAGAAAAAAAATCGTATGGGAGGGAGGTCTATGTCCCCCCTTTTAGGAGGTAGGTTCAATTTAAAAAAAAATTCTTAAAACTGAAAAAAGTGATTAAAAAATAAATACAGAATATTTCGATATCCAGTTTTTTGTGATTGATCACAAATCAATAAGAGCATGGAATATAAGAAAAAAAAAAATACTTAATAACCTAAACTTAAAAAAAAAAATTCTTTAAAAAAACTTATTTTTTTCCCAAAGTTTCGATTTTGAAAATCAATTTTTTAAAAACTATTAGCTTGAAAAACGTTATTAAAAAATTTAATTAAATTTTTGGATTTTTGCTTTTTAAAATGGTATAGTACAGCTTTATAGATTTATCCGTTATTTTTAGTAATTGTTATTTTATTTAATTGCCCTGCCCCGCCTTAAAGGGTGGTAATAGACCCTCCTTCCATACGATTTTTTTCTTGTCTCGACCCAACCTACACGCTCTAGCTTTTTGGCACATTGCTCCTGAATCACCCTGTATAAGAAAAACCTACATTTGAGTGTCTATTTTGATCAGACTATTCATATGCTTCAGATGTTTTATATTATATATTTTTTAGTGTTAAAGTGAAGAAAAATATTCTTTTGAATTATTATAAATTTTTTTAAGTTTCATAATATAACCTTTTGTTTTAATTATATTGTATTTTTAAGGAAAAATAAATACGTTTCGATCTTAATTTTCACGTATTCTTAATAGTTTTTTTCAATGCTGAATGTTCCCCATTGAATGCCGAAACTGCCGCGGCCCGGGGCACTTTCATTAAACAGAACTGAATTTTTAAAGACGTTATTTTTATGTTTTAGTAAGTAAAATAAAAACTTTTTCTTGTTAAACCAAAGTCAAATGTTGAAACCACTTGTTAAGCAAAAAAAATATGTTCGAAGTATAAACAACGAAGTTATAGGCAAGTGAATAAAAATTGCCGAATGTGCCCCAGTTTACCATGACAAGTATATTTTCAATTGACGCGCAGTGTACAAAAAGTTAAATTGAGGTAAGGCATTGTAATGAGTGCCAAGGGTACAGAGGGCTAATCAATTATAACGTTGGCGGTGATGCTGAGATTTTATAATGGTTGTTGATGTTTTTTCCTTGCACAAATGTAATTTGAGAAGGCGCTGGTTTTACGTTTTGTTTTATACTACCTATACAATATACCTCAATTTTTAACGTTTTTTTTTTTTATTCCTGAATTGAATTTCTAGAACGTAAGTGACAAGTTAATTAAATCTGGACCTTATTAATAAGAAACTGATAAGACCCCTTTCTTAAATAAATAAAAGGAATGCTGTTGTGAAACTTTACACCTTTCATGCATGCCATCTATGAAAAATTAAAAACAAAAATAATCTTTGTTCTAAAGATGGATATGTAGATATGTAGAACTTTTTTCATGCAATTTTAATAATAATACAAAATTACGGATGCTGAATATGTTTCTCGAACCTGAAAGGATGACAGGAATAACGTACCATCGAGATTGTCGAAGTAACAAACAATCACGGATGTAGCAAGTATCATCGAAAATACAAGTAAATCCAATTAAATCCTTATCGGTCTCTTCAACGAACAAACCCTCAGAATTTTCCAGTTCCCTTTGATTTTTGACGAAAATGATGGAGTAACAACAGACAAATTAATTTTTGGTAACTCCACTTTTCGCTGTCCCCCAACTAGACTTTTTTGAGAATATGCCATCCAGAAGGTGTACAAAACTCTCATAACCCAGGAACTCGACTGAAATGAAACAGTCCATTGTCCATTACGACAGTAATTGAGGCGATCCCAACTTCATTTTTTCAGGCCACAAAGTACAATTTTCTGAAGAGTGTTAGGTGAGGAATTTTTAAAAACCAGTTTTGATCGACAGTCAATCAACACTGGTTTTTAAATTTATTGGCTACTCGTTAACACTCTAAGTTAAGTTAGGACGTTTTATATTTCATGTTGAACGTGAGTGAAATGTCATTTTTGAATTCAGCAGTCATTTCACTGTCAACAACCTGGAAAATGAGCAACATTCTTTGATCTTTACCGATTTCAATCGGGTAGCGTTCGGGTCAAGAAAAGTGGAGCAGCGCTATTGAGCAACGCGTCCCCATTTACTTTACTTTGTTGATCAAGTGTGTTGGTCATCAGAAATCAACATAATATGGAAGCAGCTTTGAAATATACCCAATGCCAATAATAATCCCTTAAATGTTCCTTATCTTATTACTGGAAACCCTGTATATTCTCATTTCGCCGGTGAAACCAGAAAAGTGTGTAGATCCATTTTAGCAAATTTTATAGGAGAGCATTAAAACCTCATCATTTTGAAGGCACATGTATGAGTTTCCATTTTCTAATTTGTTAATAAAATAGAAACTATGAACTTTAAGGGGATTCCCAGTTTAAGGAACGGTAGGTATCAGGTTTGGCTAATAGATGGCATTCAAATCTAATTTTCAGAAAATTTGGTAACCAAGCGGGACTTGACGACGAGTGTTCAATAAAATATTATAAACCTAACATACATACCTATTTAAAAAGCCTAACCATATGTTTTTTCAACAAAGTATTTTTTTTAAGAACTTTTGTTTTCAGCGTTAAGCCATTCATATCGATCTCACAGTAAATTTTAAGACTATTGTCTTTTGTAATTCATCTTGGAAAATGTTAGCAAATTCAGTTCAACAGTTTCCAAATTTAAATAAATATTTAGGTAACTAACAAAAAATATAAACTGTTGAAGGTTTTTATTTTGTACCGTTTTAAAGACCATAGTGTGTAGAAGGATTAACGCTTTTTTCTAAGTCTGTCTCATTTTATGGTTCTCAGATGGGGACATAAGCAATACAATATAGTGGTAAAATAGAATATCTAAAAAAAATATATTAACAAAGCTTTTAGGGTATGGTGTCCATTTGGGACCTAACTAAAAAGAGAACATTTTACTCTCGAACCTTTAAAAAAGAGGACTTAGAAGAATAAAAAGAGAACAAAAAGAACGTAACATAAGCAGTACAAATTTATTTTTTCTAAAAAGTTACTTAAAAGTAGTGGATCTAGGACACAGGATTATACTTATCAAACAGGAATTACGTTAAAAATGATCAAAAATTTGTTTGTTTTTTTTTTTTTCAAAGAAGGACGCTGGTGAACCCCACATGCGGAACCGTAGTGTGAAGCAGTAGAGTGGGAGAGTTGTGACCCCATCCGAGATCATGACTATGGTCGATAATGAAGAAGAAGAAGAAAGAAGAACGCCTCCATATTGTCAGTTATTGTAAATCCTTTTGAATGGATGTTTAACTTCTCTACAGAAGTAAACTTTGGAATAACTTCACAAGTCTCTTTTTTGGAATATTTGGTTAACAAAAAAAAAACTTACCTAACATAAACCCAAACCTCGCATCCACGCAATATCTATTCGTGAGTAGAGTCGAGGAAGGTTCTAATTAGTATGTATTTGCATAAATATATTCAAAGTTGTCTATCAGCTTTTAAACGAGCCACAATTTATTTAAATTGTTGAAAATGAAAAGTACCTAGATAAAGAAATTGAAATAAAAAAAATCGAGCTTAAAGACAATAAGAACAAACTGAGATCCGTGTAGAAAAACGAATTATAAAATATGTGAAAACGAAAAACAGAACATCTTTTTTAAATTTCAATGCGATGAACACTTTAACTGTGAGTGGGCAGAGTTGAAACAAATTTTTAAGGTAGGAGACAGATAATCGTAACAATCTTAAAAAAAATATGGACTAAAATAAAAAAAGATACTTAAAAGAGGACATTTGAAAAATAGAGAACAAAAAAAGAATTTTATGAAAAAAGAGAGTGTAAAAAAGATCTGAGTTGAAAAAGAGAACATGTTCTCTTTAAAAGAGATGTTCTGGAAACCCTATTTTAGGGCCACTTTATTAACTTTAAACATAACTTGAGGAATTTTATCTCCAACTTCCGAAATTGTTTTTATTCACTTGACGTTTTCAACTTTCGATTTGCAACTTAAGAGCTGTTCAACTTTTGATTTTCCCTACTCCAACTGTTTGAAAGACTTTTTTTTTCAAACATAGGTACAGTGGTTAATAGATCGAACCGAATTTTCCGAAAAAAAAAATAATTATGGAAAATTGAACTGAAGAGTAGGTAGTGAATAAAATATGAAAATTTGACAATAAAAATTTGACAATTGTCAAAACAGAAGCAAAGAAATGCATTTCCACTTTCATTTAAAGCTGCGTTCCTTTATCTACCCATTGAATAAAAATAATGATTACCTAAAATAATGATTTTAATTATGTATGATTTTTAGTCTTTTTTATGGCAGTGGGTTTCTCAAATTCCATTATAATTAAAAACAAAATATTTTATTACCACTATTACTATTAATATTCCTATTCCTAGCCAACAAAATTAAACTTTTTCTTTTGTTACAGAAACCAAATTATAACAAACACAAAAAACCTATAGAAAAGTATATCCTGGTTTCTGTAACAAAAACCTTGTTGACCAGTGTAATATGCCTAGTCCTTAAGCAAAATATGCAACTTATCTGGAACCAGTTGTGAATATTTTGCAATGAAAAAAATTAGACCTCCTTGAATGCACCAAGCATATTTATACAATTTATTAAATGGCAAAAGACTCTGGAGTAGAAGAACTCATAACAGATTCGAAACTGGTGGCTGAAGAAGTTGAAGTTGAAGTAGAACTGCAAATACCAAGAATAGTCAAACGTTAAGCACATCGCTCAAACCATCCTCCATCGAACGCAGTTGAGTTTTATTGCTCCTGATTCAATGTTTAGATTCATTGATATCTTCACTTGAACGAAGATTTCCAGATGAAAACTTACCAACATATTCTCTATTTATTTTGTATCCAGTGAATATGTTGAAGTTAAGCTTAAATGATTTTAAGTTAAAACCAAAAATATTTGTCGAGTTTTACCCCTTGTTAAAAAAAATTAGCTGGGGAGGCTTAACTGTGGTACGATCTTTGGAAAGATAAAAAATTATCTCCCGAAGATCTCCTAAAACTTGGTCTTTCCTTACCGTGCACCATAAGCTCAATTGAAAAAACTTTAAGCACGTTGAGGAAAGTCAAAACTTGGCTAAGATCAACCATGATCGAAGATCTCAAAATCGTTGTTAGTAGATTAGTGGAAAAATGGCAATATTAGGAAACCCGGCCGAACAGCTCTGATTTTCATGATCTGTTTTTTCAAACGTGCGTCGGTAATTAAAAATGCTTTAACCTTTTAGATTAAAAATTGCTGCTGTTGCCCTTCTGATTTTTTAAATTTAATTGAACAAATAATTTTTTTCGAAAATTTTGATTAAATTTCATAAATTAATTGATGACAAAAGATTGTCTATGAAATTAAAGGAAAAAAAATATATGGGAGTAAAGGACAATCTTCCATCGTTTAAGCGATACATGCAATTTTCTCATAAATTGACCGAGTACTTTTCATTTTAAAATAAACCTAAATTTGATCTTTAAATGCTTACTTAACTAATTATTTCCTGAGAAACCGGCACGACTGATGTTTAACGACTTTTAAAACTGTAAACACTAGTTTAATCCTGAAAATTCTACTTGTGCCCTGAATCTTAGACCTTACTTTGAACTTGAAAATCTTTTTAAGCTTGGCAGATACTATTAGCACTATTTAAGCTAGGTTGAGACTATTAAAAATGAAACACTTTTTAAGTGCTAAATGTTCTTCATGCGACTAAAATGTTTTACCCCTAAATTTGTACTATTTCAGCTAATTTGAGACTATCAAAATTCCCAATTCTAATCAAGTTCTAAAAATACAAGTTCAGACAAGCACGACCTTTGGAATTGTCTCGTGCACTTGACACATTCAGGGCATTCGGAGTAGGTCATTTGGCAAGTACGGGTCTGTGTCGGCGTTGACCCATTTAAAAAATAATCTTTCGAACAAAAAACTCTTGCGTTATTTTTTGTTGTTGTGAAAAATTAAAGTTATTAGTGTTGGTGATTGCGGCACTCGGTCAAAATCGCGACTTACAATAAGAACCATGTCGGCACTATTAAAATCACTTATTATTTTTTTTGTTTGACGTTATTTGTCAAAAAGTAATTTATATATTTGTGTGTCGTGTGTTCTTTTTACTTGATCTAGGGCAAATGTTGGCTTTTAATCAAAACTAACAATTCGATGACAGAGAAATCTAAAAAGTGGTTTTCGTCGGTCTGTGCGGTCGGTGTACCTCACATACAATTTTTTCAAGTAATGTCGTTTTCTACTGACGAATCTCAGAATGAGATTTGTGAATTTGACAGCTGAAAAGGGGGTGAAAAGGGGAAATAGTGGAAGAATCTCAGATTCCATGATCTATTTGCGTCTTGAGATTCAAAAAAAAAGACAAAAAAATGAATCTGAGATTCAAGAATCTGAATCTGGATTTTTAGCAAGATTCACGCATACAAACACACGCACTTTCACACACACTCCTCTGTTTGAAATTTGTCTGAACATTTGTTGTTGTTTTATTTTTTTTATACGCACAGATTTCGTACACAATTACAAAACTAGATTTCATATTCTATTTGCAGTGGAAAATCTGAAATTTTTACACACATATCTCAAAACTCAATAGAAAACGACATAATTGTAGTGATTCAAACGGTTTTGATTAAATTATTTAAAGGTAATGTTGTCGGTAATCCTAACAGAATGCGGAAATATGGCAGTGACATTTTTTGCCAAAGTGAAAAATATGTTCTCAGAAAAATAGTTTTGGGAAAAAAAATTAATTTTTGATCTTAGATTTTTTTTTTATTTTTCTTCCGAAAACTTAAACAAATCTTTAAGTTCCGATACTACTTTGAACTACCGAAGCAAGTAAGTGTAACCCAATCCTGAATTTTATTTTTTATATAAATGTGTATATATGTAAATAAGCAAAAAAAAATGATTTTTATTCAAGCTTACAAACATTAATAACACATAAATCATTATGAATTATGTCATCTCTTTACTAAATGTGTCAAATTTCTGCATAATTCATAATAATATATGTATTAATGCATTATATTATTCATTTTATTTAACTTGAACATTAATTAAAAATGAATTAGAATTTTAAGAACCTAGTTAGAATATTTAGACCCTAATGAGAACAAAAAGGCCTATAGAAGTCTTAGAAATACGTAGAATAAATAGGACTTAATTAGTTTTTGCAGAATATTTAGGTTCTTAAAAAGGTTTGATAATATTTTTGGTCCTAAATAACTACCCAAAATGGGATTTTTTCCGACAACCGACTATTTGAGGTCTTAAGTAGAGGTTATTTCCTTTACAAAATAGGTGATATTTAGGGCCTATTAAATCTAAACGGAGAATATTTCGGTTTTAAATAGATTTTAAATAGAGCCAAATGTTCGACTCGGGTGGCTTCAAACAAAAAACAAAATATTTGAACACAACGGCAACACCTACAATATTTAAATATGTGGGTATTCATTTTTAAAAAGCTAGAAGCTTTTTCATACATATTTGTAAAACTAAAATTGAATTCGCGCGAATTTTTATTTTCACACCTCAAAATTGATTCTCCCTTGGGCAAAATTTGGGCAAAAAGCTAAAGTCGTGGCCATACCAAAGAAGGAAAACAACAAGGACGTCTCTGGATATAGGCCCATTTCACTTCTAAGCAATATGAGCAAGATACTCGAGGAGCTTATACTTAGGCGGCTGAAACTTTTTGCAGCGACAACAGCATAGTGCCAATTATGCAGTTTGGATTCCGGGAAAAACACTCTACACTTCATCCACTCCTAAAACTGCAACACGATGTTGCCGCCTCCCTAAACGGAAACCAAGTCACTGTCGGATGTTTTCTCGACATAGAAAAAGCATTTGACAGTGTCTGGATACAAGGACTCACTCACAATTTCTTCCAGCTGAGATTTCCAATTTCACTAATCAAAATTATTTACAGCTTTCCTTTTCTTTCTTTATTCGTTCTTTGTACAATTAGGAAACAGCCAATCAACAATGAGGACAATCAATGTCGGAGTTGCACAAGGATCGAAGCTAGGACCATTCCTCTTCAATATTTACACATCCGATCAGCCCCAACCAGAATTAGCTCAGAATCTCTTGTTTGCAGACGACTCTCTCACGTACGCGAAGTCGAAGTCACCCATATTAGCCGCAAGGAAAGTGGAAGCCCACATAAGACGACTTTACGAGTTTTATAAGCGCTGGGGCTTCAAAATCAACACAGCCAAATCTGAACTGATATGCTTTAGACGACCAGCCACCCCAGAAAATCCTAGAATACGCTCAGCCAGGAACTGCAGGAACATCAAGATAAGCCTTCCCGATGGAACACAAATTTCAGCAAAAAAATAACGTCAAATATCTGGGAATACAATTCGATGAGAAGAACGGATTTAACTAAAGCAGCAGCCGTTTTGAAAAAAGCCAATTTCGCCTTTCATCGCATTCATCCGCTTATGCGGAAAAGAAACGGACTCAGCCAAAAGACAAAGCTTCTCCTGTACAAGCAGCTCATCAGGCCTATCCTCACTTACTGTTTTCCTATCTGACAAAATCCCATCTAAACAAGTTTACAATACTGGAGAGGAAGATCTTAAGGATCTGTGCAGGCATGCACTACGACAGGATACGCAGGAAACACGTCAGCAACAAGAGACTGTATGAAGAAGCCAAAATTATAAAACTCGACAAATATCTTATCCAATCAAGCAGAAGATGCCTACAGAACCTGACCAACCACCCTAACTCAATAATAGGAAGAATCATGAACCAGCCAAGACATCCTAACCAGCGATACTTAGAAGCTAATTAACTTTTGAATGAGGATTTGATATCAACCAACGACGAAGAGAACATTCCCTTCTACGCAATGCCGTCTTAACCATAAGGGCACACGGGGCCCGTGCCCAGGGCCCCCATTCTTAGGGGGGCCCCGAAGGAACGAATATTATATTCTCAAAACATTTTTGTCGGTCAGACCATCTACCAAAAAATTTTAGTTTTTATATGGCACCCAAACAATCAAATAAATTTTTTTCTACACCTATACGGAAAATATATGTTTTCAAAAAGAAAACAAACTACGTGGCGTTGTATGCGGACAAAATTTTAAATCCAAACCACCAAACCCAAATTCAATTTTCAAAAAAAAAAAATAAGAATAATATTTTCAAAAAACAAGAAAAATACCTTTTTTTTCCACTGTAGGTAAGATTATTTATTATTTATTTTTATTATTTATTAATAAAAACAACGAATTCTCTTCCATTATCTTTTTCCTTAAATAATAATTTCGTTTGAAGTTTGCAAAACTGTTAAATTTGTAGTGCGTGTTAAAATCAGTGTAAAAATATGAGTAGATTCGTATTAAAAGACGAAAAAGAATCAATTCGTCGGCAAAAAACATCAATACTTTTTCCGTTGAAAAACGTTTGAGAAAAAACTATTGCCGGCTCGTCGACTGTAAATCAATGTTTTGGTTCAATGGAAAACGCCATGGTACAATGGTTTTAATTTGAATTGCGAATTGCTCTCGTATTTAAAGATTGACACATAAAATTCATTAAATAACTTTTAAAAAAATTGTTTTTCAAAAAAAAAATTAATTTTTTGTTTAGTTCAAAATAATTTTTTTTTAAGTTTTCTTAGTTTTAATATCAGTATAAACCTTTTTATGTAAAAATTTTCATTAAAATCGGTTGTGTCGTTTTCATTAAGAAATCGGTTCTATGGCATGTAGGATGTAGGTACCGTTAATAACGGTCCAAAAAATATTTTTCTTCTTTCAAAAGTGCGGTCTTATTTGCAGCAAAACATATTTTTTTTTTTTCAAAGCAAAATCGTTATCCGTTTTTGAGAAAATTGCAATATCTTGAAAACTTTATATTGGAGATATCCGTTGAAAAAGAGACATTAAAATAAAAAGGCAAAAAATTAAAAAAAAAACGGCTCTTGAAATTTCCGTAGAAATCGTCTGTACCGAGTAGGGTGTCCGTTATTTCCCAAAGTGATGTTTTCGGGGGAGACACCCCCTAGATCGAAAGCTTAGGGCCTAAATAAGGGGAATTAAGCAAAAAAAATTTGTTTGGGGGTCATTAACCCGTGCCTCTAGGGTCATACTTTCCCCATACAAATTTGTATGGGAAATTTTTAACTCATACATACAATTTTTTTTCTCTCGCGTTAAATCATATTTTTTTTTAATGTTTGATAATTCTGGTTGGAAAACAGTTACTTTAAAAGATCACATTCAAAATTTCCCGTTAAAAATTTTTTTTATATTTTATTTCGGTTTTTGAAATTATTAGCTGTTTTCGTGGTTTTTGCTTTCACCTATCACACAATTTTAAATGCAGTTTTATTGTTTTTTAATTCTTTTCAAATATTGCATTCACAAATTTGTGAATAAATAAAAAATTTCAATTTTTTGAATTTTTTTTTTTAGTTTTTGCAGTTTTTATAATAAATAAATATTATTAAATACTTTACCCTTCCTTGTTTGCAACTTTTTTGATGCAATTTTTTAGGTGAATAATTTTTAAATAAAATTCAATAAAAATATTGTAAACATATCTTTTGTAGTTCGAGAAAAATAAATTTAAACGTATAAAAACGGCAAAAATTTCAAAAAAAAATTTCAAAAATTGAAATTTTTGATTTATTCACAAATTTTTGAATGCAATATTTGAAAAGAATTAAAAAACAATAAAACTGCATTTAAAATTGTGTGATAGGTGAAAGCAAAAACCACGAAAACAGCTAATAATTTCAAAAACCGAAATAAAATATAAACAAAATTTTTAACGGGAAATTTTGAATGTGATCTTTTAAAGTAACTGTTTTCCAACCAGAATTATCAAACATTAAAAAAATATATGATTTAACGCGAGAGAAAAAAAATTTTATGTATGAGTTAAAAATTTTCCATACAAATTTGTATGGGGAAAGTATGACCCTAGAGGCACGGGTTAATGACCCCCAAAAAATTTTTTTTTGCTAAATTCCCCTTATTTAGGCCCTAAGCTTTCGATCTAGGGGGTGTCATCCCCGAAAACATCACTTTGGGAAATAACGGACACCCTAGCTACCGAGTTTTTAGCAAATCTATCAATCCGTTTGAGCTCTTTTTTCCAATTCTTCAAACTGAAACTTATAACGGATACAGGGTACAATTATTGGCAGTGGCAACGATTGATGTCTCGATGCACGAATTATTGGCACCCCCTTTACTTTATATGAAACGATATATTGGCACCCCTTTTTAACCATAACCATTGCCTTTAAGCCAACCATTGTACTTATTTTACTTACCAAAAGGGCCCCAAATTCTTGTGTGCCCAAGGGCCCCAGGATAGTTAAAGACGGCCCTGCTTCTACGCTGATCCTGGGTCAGCTCACTATCGTGGCTGAAAGCCTCACCTCTCCCTATTCCAACCTTCACAATGACAACCGGACCTGAACAACCTGAGTTAAGAAGCTAAAACACAATGACAATTAACTGTAAATTTAGCTAAAAAAAAAAACAATGTAAAAACGTTAGGCCCCTTTTGTGCCAACATAATACCAATATAATCAATGTAAATTTTTAGATAACTAGCTTTAAGCAAATTGTATATGGGCAATTCCATGGTAACTCACGTTACATTCACAAAAATTTCCAACACATAAATAATTTTTTTTTTGTCAATTTTAATGTAAATTGATACGAAATTACTATCCATGAATAGAGCATAACTATTACTTTCATAATTAACTAAAAAAATTTACTTTATTTTTAACATTTGCTTGGGAAAAATAAAAGTTTGATGGTAACTCACGTTACAAAAATCGGACACGAATTTTAAGAGTCCGTCAGTATGAAGTTTTTATGTGAAATTAAGAATCTTTATTTGTTTTTAATGAAGATTCCATACATAAAAAATTACAAGCTTTTAATATTAGTGACAAAACCAAACATTTTTTCAATATTTCGAGGAAAAATTTTAAAATATTTAGGTAACTCACGTTACATTATTTTGGTAACTCATGTTACCTGTGATTTGTAGTTGTAAATGTAAAGAAAAGATGCATTTTCACTCAATTTTTTTTTAAATCGAATATTGTGTAACGAAGCTTGCTTAAATGTTAATTTATTTTACCAATAACGAGGGGGTGTTGTCATCGTCACTATTAGACTCATCATGTTTTTAGTTTCCTTGTTTTTCCGTCATTTTCATCTAAAATTCTTTTGCTGTTGGCAAGCTTATGCTATAAAAATGCTTTAAGATTATTAAACTCCCTGAATTTGATGTCTATCCATAAGGGAATACAACAAAGAATCTCTTCTTGCAACTTGCAAAAAGAGTTGACGTTTGTAAATAGAAATTTGCTAATAAAAAAAGTAAAAAAGACTGCATAATTTGTTCAAAATTCGTGTCCACTTTTTCATGGAATTACCCATATATATAAATACTGTTCAATAAAAATATCGTTATCGTGGGCAAAATTTGTTTTCACTTCGCGTTTGGGTTCCGAAAATTAAATAGATTCTTAAGTAAGAAAATTTGTTTCCGCTTTGCTTTCCACCAGTTAAAACAGTTGGGATGTATTTGTTTCTTATCTTTGTATTGTGATTACTTTGACCGCCCTATTTGCGACATAATTTTCGAAATGACCCGCGCTCATCATGCGAGGTTGGTTTTGTTCAAGGTTTTGCATTTAAAAAATCTGGAACAAAACGCGAATAAAATATAACAAAAGTTATTTTTTACATTATAGTATTATATGTATTTCGAAAAGTGTGGGGCGTAGTCCCAGTTAAGTAAAAAATATTTGGGGTTTGTGTCCCACTCAAGTGGGACATAATTCTTAATCGGCCCACTCAAGTGGAACATAACTCCCATAATTAAAAAGTGGGCGTTACGTACCTGGGCCATATGTCCCTGCACCACGTTTTTATCACTTCTTGTAACTTATCTAGGTTAATGAATAATTAAGAGGCACATAAGACCCAAAACTTTTTTGAAACATATACCTCGATGTGATGGACATAAGTCCCAAGTTAGTATTGGGTCCATTGTGCCTTAATAAATTTTGGCCTTATATGCCTTTGAAAATAAAAAATAATATTAACATACCGGTTAACTTGCGTATTGCGTTTGCCTTTATGCTCAGGTTTCCCAGGTTTTCAAAATAAAAATCCCCTTTTTTAACACCAAAACGTTTATTTTTCCCCTTTTTCGAAAAAAAAATCCCCTTTTTTCCAGAAAAAAATGCAAGTATTTATTTTTTTAAATTTTTTTACTTAAATCTTTTTTTAAACGATTTTGTATTTAATTTATTCATAAAAATAAAAACTTTATAATAGACATAAGTAAATAAAAAAAATTAACAAAAATGAAGCTCAAAATACATATTTCATTTTCAAACTAAAAACAGTCAAAATAAAATTTATGAAGTATGAAACTACTTCATAAATTTTATTTTGAGGGTTAATTTTTCTATATTTAATGTATTAAGGCAGGCTTTTTTAACAACGATGTCTTATGTATAAGTATTTTTTGTTTACTTTTATTTTTTTTTACTGCCGCGGCTGCTGGCTGAAAATTTCGTTTGATATACCCAAAAAAGTACAGATTCCCTTAATGAAATATTTTGAGGAGTGAATTAAAAAATGGAAGCACCCTAGTTTTTAGTAGAGCTGTCAAATTAAAAAATCCACTTAGCGTGGAATACGATAGTTTATTTCGAAATTAAGTTTTATTTAAATTGATTCCATTGTTCAAAGATTGTGTCTAACGTTTTTGTAAGTTTAAATTTTTCCCCTTTTAGATATTTTTTCCCCTTTTTTATTCCCGTCCCCTATTTTGTCCCTTTCGTCTAAGAAAATCGGCAAAAATGGTGATTTTCCCCTCAACCTGGGAACCCTGTTTATGCTCACTTTTCTAACATTCGGCCTTATTTCTCAGTTGGGACTCGGCATTATTTCACTTTGACAAAGTGCAATAAGGCTGAATGTTAAATTCGGCGATATTTCGCTTTTGGAAAGTGAAATAATGCCGAATTTTGGAATTTGGCGTTATTTTGCTCGGCGTTATTTCACGTCACCGCATTTATAGATACTTAATAATTTTCATTTGCGAGAAATTAACTATGCGTACACTTCCCCGCTGCAAACAATTATCCCGTCTGACTCTAATACTTAATTAAATAAATAAATAATAACAAAGTCACCCAAAGTCATCGAAAGGTATTACTTTAGCCTTTCATTTGGTACCAAAATTGTTTTTCTAGGTTCTATACTTCGGATGGTATGAAGATTTGTTTCGAAAAAATCCGATTTTTCTGATTTTTTCGTGTCCAACTTCAGACGCAAATATCTCGAAATCCCCAAAACCAATTTTTAAAATATTTGGCTCACTAATATAGCTCAATATAAGCTTTTATTTGATACTAGTCTCGTCAGTGTACGCCCTGGGTCCAAAAATGGGTCATGTCCTTTGCCCGTTCTCCTTTAAGCCATAAATTTAAGCAAAAGCAAAATAAATTTGAATATATAAGCAGCAATTAGAATATTTCACATTCCTGAACCTTTACATTTACAACCTATTGATATATTGAACTTACTTCTGTCGTATTAGCTTAAGTGGCAAATAATCTTTCTCACCTGAACTTCACGAACGCTAATTACTCAAGGGGGTTCCACACCTATAAATAATTGATTCAACAGATACATCTGCCAGGGATTAATTGAAATGATAAACATACCTACATCCCACAATCTTTGTGTATTCAATTCGAGACGCAAAAAATTCCAATTACTTAAACAAAACACTTGAAAATGTTTTTCTTACTCCTGGTAATCCTGTCTTTAGGTTGATGTCGTACCATAGTCCATAGTAGACCCTAATTTTTTTCTTCAACTTAAGCTTGATAAAGGCTTCACACGGAACGGCCGGTCGATGACTCGTCTGGTTTTAAAGATCAGTTTTCTGACTAACTGTCCTCTTTATCTCTCTCTTCATCACAGATGATGGCACGAAGATTGTTTTCTGTATAAATATTCAGACACTTGACACTACACCACCACTGCACTGCAGAGCATTTGTTCCCACACCTCAAAACTAATTGAATTTAATAATTGTTGAATTTCCGACATACACAATATTGAATATTTTGTATGTAAGTATATGTATATTAATTGGAACGGTAATACTTAAATGGGGAAAAAAGTGTTTAAATTAAGATTTTTCGTTTTCTTAAAATTTGTCGTTGAAAAATGGACTGCACAATATAAAAATAAAATAGCAAATAGGTTGTAACTGGGTAGTGGTAGGTTTTTTTTCTCTGTACTGGTTTAATTGAAATTTAATGAGATGTGATATGAGTTTGAAGTTTTATAATTTATTTAAGAAAAGCTTAATATTAACTGTTTGGTTTTCTAGAATAAAATATTGAAAAAAAATGAGGGTATAAAAACACATTTTGTCATTATTTGTCAGAAAATCAAAAAAAAAAAAATTAAAAGGAGGATCGTGATTTTTCATACGATTGTAATTTTTCACTGATTTGCAGAGCCCATTTTGTGAAATAAATCACAACAAAAACATTACTGTTAAAAAAAGAGCCAAGTTCTCCTATGTTGAAATTATGCTGGCACAAAAAGTATTGAGATGTAAAAGTGTACCAAGTTCTAAAGTTTGGGTTCAAATTCGTATCAATAAAATTTTGATTGTTCTCTTGACAATTTTTCTTTTAATTACCGATTTTTAAAGTTATTTCAAAAATTGCCAAGTAAACAATCAAAATTTTATTGATACGAATTTGAACCCAAACTTTAGAACTTGGTACACTTTTACATCTCAATACTTTTTGTGCCAGCATAATTTCAACATAGGAGAACTTGGCTCTTTTTTTAACAGTAATGTTTTTGTTGTGATTTCACTACTTTTTGCAATGTATGGCTGTAGAATTGAAAATCTCTATATTTGATGAAAATTCCGTGAAAATGGGCGGTTGCCACGCCCCTTGGCTGAAATTCTCAAATTTTAATTTTTTTCCTTTGTATAAACTACCAGCTCTACCATTCCACCAAATTTCAAGAAGTGCTCTATAATATTTAATGATAATTCAGCGGAAATGGGCGGTTGCCACGCACCCATGCTGAAATTCTCAAATTTTAAATTTTTTCCTTTGTTTAAACTACTAGCTCTACCATTCCACTAAATTTCAAAATTCTACGATAATCAGAAGTGCTCCATAATATTTGATGAAAATTCAATGGAAATGGGCGGATACCACGCCCCCTGAATTGAAAATCTCAAATTTTCGATTTTTTCCTTTGTATAAACCACAAGTCCTATCACCGTGTAAAATTTCAAGTTTCTACGATATCGGGAAGTTCTCCATAATTTTGATGATCTGTCAGTGAGTGAGTGAGTGAGTGAGTGGGTGGTGAGTGAGTGAGTGAGTGAGTGAGTGAGTGAGTGAGTGAGTGAGTGAGTGAGTGAGTGAGTGAGTGAGTGAGTGAGTGAGTGAGTGAGTGAGTGAGTGAGTGAGTGAGTGAGTGAGTGAGTGAGTGAGTGAGTGAGTGAGTGAGTGAGTGAGTGAGTGAGTGAGTGAGTGAGTGAGTGAGTGAGTGAGTGAGTGAGTGAGTGAGTGAGTGAGTGAGTGAGTGAGTGAGTGAGTGAGTGAGTGAGTGAGTGAGTGAGTGAGTGAGTGAGTGAGTGAGTGAGTGAGTGAGTGAGTGAGTGAGTGAGTGAGTGAGTGAGTGAGTGAGTGAGTGAGTGAGTGAGTGAGTGAGTGAGTGAGTGAGTGAGTGAGTGAGTGAGTGAGTGAGTGAGTGAGTGAGTGAGTGAGTGAGTGAGTGAGTGAGTGAGTGAGTGAGTGAGTGAGTGAGTGAGTGAGTGAGTGAGTGAGTGAGTGAGTGAGTGAGTGAGTGAGTGAGTGAGTGAGTGAGTGAGTGAGTGAGTGAGTGAGTGAGTGAGTGAGTGAGTGAGTGAGTGAGTGAGTGAGTGAGTGAGTGAGTGAGTGAGTGAGTGAGTGAGTGAGTGAGTGAGTGAGTGAGTGAGTGAGTGAGTGAGTGAGTGAGTGAGTGAGTGAGTGAGTGAGTGAGTGAGTGAGTGAGTGAGTGAGTGAGTGAGTGAGTGAGTGAGTGAGTGAGTGAGTGAGTGAGTGAGTGAGTGAGTGAGTGAGTGAGTGAGTGAGTGAGTGAGTGAGTGAGTGAGTGAGTGAGTGAGTGAGTGAGTGAGTGAGTGAGTGAGTGAGTGAGTGAGTGAGTGAGTGAGTGAGTGAGTGAGTGAGTGAGTGAGTGAGTGAGTGAGTGAGTGAGTGAGTGAGTGAGTGAGTGAGTGAGTGAGTGAGTGAGTGAGTGAGTGAGTGAGTGAGTGAGTGAGTGAGTGAGTGAGTTACGGTTTTTGCAATTTTTGAAGCCCTATATCTCAGAAACTACTCATCGTAGGAGGCTGAAATTTTGTGAGGTGTTTGGTTTTGACTAGCTCAACAAATGTAGCGAAATTTCTAGCATCTTTGGTGTGGAAGTTAGAGGGGGGTCGAAAATGGCCTGAGTTGTTTCCTGTAAATAAGGGTGTAGTTGCTAGAGAACTTGGCTGAGCACTACCGTGCCCCTTGATTTGCTGTTTTCTTTTGAATGGGGCTGGTTAAATTAAGCGTTAGAATCTAAGGAACATATGTAAATGCATACAAGGTGTGCAAAAAGTGATTTTATACCCTTTTGAAAAGTAACTCCTCATTTGAAATGACAAACTTTGAAACAAAATAAATTATATATGTAGTGGAGTAACTAAAGCAAATTATTAGGAAACCCGGCCGAACAGCTCTGATTTTGATGCTTTTTTGTCGGTAATAAAAAATACTTTAAAGTCTATTGATTAAAAATTGCCAATGTTGCCGTATTATTTAATAAAATATAATTAATTAATTTTTTTTAACAAAACCAATTTTATAGCTTAAATTTCATAAAATAAATGAAAATAAAAGAATCTCTAGATAATTTGAGAAAAAAAAAAATATGTGAGTAAGGGACAATCTTCCATCGTTTAAGCGATGAATGCAATTTTTTCACTAACTACTTTCAAACAAAAAAAAATATTTTGAACACAACGGCAGCACCTACAATATTAACATACACCTTTTTAAAAAGCCAGAATCTCATTTCTATCTGTACAATTTAATCAAGAGTTTTTGAAAGAATAGTTGTCAACTCAAAATGCTAGCACAAGATGCGAGCACATTACATTAACTCGATAATCATTTTTCTTATACCTATATAGTATATACACGTTGATTTAAAAAAAAACTATGTACCTGTAACCATCCTCTCAACTCATGTGTTTCGATGAGGTACCTATTTTGTTTACATGTTTTTTTTGTCGCTGTGTAGGTACCAACTATTTTGAAAAATAAATATATTTGTTTTAGGGAAAGTGAAAAAATATTTATAATAGGGGTATTCACGTTAACGCGGAAAACCCATAGAAACCGTAGAATTTTCTATCGGTAGGGATGAGCTGTCAAAATGTGTATAAGAAAAAAATTCTGCAAATCATAGAATTTTATCTCACAAATTTGAAGCAGAAACCGTAGAAAAAAAATCTGATAAACTTTATGTGTTCAATCCCCTATCGGATAGGCTATCTGTGATACCCGTATCTGGAATATATTTTTGAACGCGATTTATGTCTTATTATTCAGATAACCACAAATAAAATGTGTTAGTATTGAAAAGAGAATATTATTTTATTTGAGCAAATTACATTTTTTTTTATTGTTCCATAGTATTTGCTAAATTAGCTTGACTTTATTTTTTTAATTGAACAAATTTTATAAGTTCTATTTGACGTTTAACAAACAGCTGTTTGTTTCCCTTGTTTACGTAATTATTTTCTGCTGGGGTGTTCATTTAAACCGTTTGCGGAATATTCTATTTTTCTGCAAAGTAGAAAATTATCTCGTTACGTGAATACCCTTAATGAAAAAAAGATACTCTCACATTAAGAATAATAGTGGGCTACGGTAATTTATCTCTTAATCGGATGTTTTAATGGCTTATAAATTAAGCGTGCGTGTTTTTTTTATGGAAGAAATAAATTCAAAACACACATAAAGCTATTGTTTTATATGAATTTTATTCAAAAGTGCCTCTAATTTGTTTCCTTCAGTTTCTTAACAACCTCAAAGTTGTGAAGGATGCACAAATTTCAAATGTCGAGTATATGTATATTTAAATCTATTGTTCCTTGTTAAAATTTTATTGAATGCATATTAAGGAAATTTAAATTGTTGCATTAAATTTTGCATTCAATGCATAGGTTCAGGATGTTTTTTGTCTGAGAGACTTCTATTTCGCTTATCGAGGATCACTTGAGTTATACAACATTTTGACTTTACATTTCAGAAAACTTGGATCCTATTCACATATTTATGAGAAATTTTTTAACATTTTATGTCAATTCTTATCGTATTAAGCCATTGTAATATATAAAATGTCCTTATATTTCACAATAATAATTATTATAACTGGAAGTCATACCACATAAATATGTTTTTCTTACATGAGATTCAAATTCAAAGGTATATTTAATATGCAAACAAATATATACAGTGCATTAAATTATATTTATTCAAAGACAAGAAGTTTATAAATATTCATATAATCATTAATTATACAACATTTAACATTGTTAAAAATTATTCCATTTTCATAATTCAAAAGAAACGCTTATGGATTTCTGCTTTACACTTTACAAGTAGGCAGTATATTTATCTAAGGAACATTGTACTATATGAAAAATTCGTAATTCATATAAACAGAATTATTATTTCGAAACTCTCTTATTGCGCTTTCAAATTTAATACTTAAAACCACACGGAAAGCTTGTAAACTCAGGGTTAAAAATTTAACCACCAAAATAACAGTTTCTTCAGTCAGTTTTTTTTTTTATAATTTTTACTATCCTCAAAACAGTAAATACAAAATTAATATTTTATTTGATTTTTAATTAAAAAATAGCAAACACAAGCAGCCAAGACAGTTAAAAAAATATATCAACTAAATATGACATAATGTATTGAAAACTAATTTCGGCTAAAATACTACATTTAGGTAAGAAACCAAAAGCTAAGACCAATCAATCTTAAATCACTTAAAATGATTGGCTCTAAAACCTGACCGCTTTTCAAATTTTCCGTTAAAAAGTATCTACTTTTTGCAGAATTGCAAAAGGTAACTAACTAGTATTAATTTCTTTACTTTGTTTAGTAAAATTTTAGAAAAAAAAATGTCTCTGTAAACCAACAAATAAAAAACTTTTGTTTATCCTTAGCAAATATATTTTTGTTTACCATGCAAAATCTTACTGAGCTACGAAAAAAACGGCCATTATAAAAACATCGAACCCTGTAGTTTTTCAAAAGAATATTTTCGAAAATTGTATTTTTAAAGGTCCAACTATAATAGGCTTGGGCTTATGTGAAAATCGAACGAATAAAAGAGGGGAAATCATAATGAACACATGCGCACATAAATCTCTGTCACAATTTATACTTTTGTTTTTCTTCATTTGTGTAAAAAACACCTTGAATTACAAAAACAAATATTTTAAAAATATTTTTTTTTCCACACTTTATCACATTTTTAGTGAGTGAAAATAAGAATAATTCTTGCATCCATGTTGTTTTCATTCTATTCTGAAAAATTTACATTATGCCGTGCCGTTCAGACCGATTTGTAAGACAAGACAAAAATACAAAAGTGAACATTTTCACACTTGTTTTTTTGATAGTTTTTGCCGGCTAGAATAACTACAAAAATTATGGAGAAAGCTAAGATTTTGGTTTATTTTAGGTACTGTTTGTTACAAACAAACTGCAAATGTGAGAAACAAAATTATTTTTGCTTTTCTGCTTTTGCAGAAAGTAACCAATATACATAAGTATGTCGGTAAGGCTTTAAAAGAATGAGATAATGGCGCAACATTTTAAATGATTCAGTAAAATATGCTTAAGTCATTTTAGTAAGTTACTTAGTCAGAAATCAGACTGATGTTTAACTTAGTAAATTACTTAAATGGCTTTAACATTTTACTTATCGTTTAAAATTTCGCGCCATAGAATTTTTAACAATTTCTTTTCTCATGCGGATTTTTTAATATAGTTCTTCAATTTTTTGTTTTGTCTGGGATGGAATCGACTAATGTGATTTGTGATTGTCACAATTGTGATCATCTTTTGTGATCACATTTTATTTTTCATCTGGCTAAGGTGATCACCAAAAATTATATGTCATTTGGCATCACTTTTGCAAATGAGTTTGACGTTTGAGTTTTTTAATTTTTTATTCGTTGATTTTTTCCCGCGGAGTTGTGAGTTGCTCGAAAGATTAATAAGTTACAAGTAAAAACAAATATGTAAGTTAATATTCTAATGCAATTTAAGAGCATACAAACTTAATAATCCTATATCTTAATAGGAATTCAGTAAATAGAGCCCAAATAGAGCTGCTCACGTCCTTATGGAAAAGCACCCCGATCTGGCCAAGTCCTTTTCAGCAAAAACTTGCAACTCCAAGGATGGTCATAGAATTCTTTGGGAAAAACTTATAATGTCATTAAATGCTAATGGGCCACCATCCAAGACCATGGCAGAGTGGAAAAGGGTAATGATTATACAAATATATAACTTTATATGTAAATTTACCTAATTTGTTTTTTATTCTTCAGTTTTGGGCAGTGCGCAAATACAACACAAAAAAGAAGCTGGTGGCAAATAAAAAATCTATTGCTCAAACCGGTGGAGGACCGTTCGCCGAAAGTCCGCTTGATCCCACAGAGGAAGCTATTATCCAAGCATGCGGTATGGATGCAGCGGTTGATGGGATCATTGGAGTTTCGAGTTATGGTTGTGGCGAAGAAGGTACATATTAAAATTGAAAAAATGTGTTCTAGTTTCTTAATTTTCGTCTTTGTTTTTAGAACTAGAAAATCAGTTGATGGATTTAATTGGAGAAACACAGGAGGCGCAGCCCCCACCACCCCCACCAGCACCATTAAAATAATTGTGTAATTTTAATTAAAGACTTGTTTTATTTAGTTTTATTTATTTTCATGACCCAATTTCGTATGAATGTGATAACAAAATAGCTGTCACAAGAAAGAATAACAAAAATGTGATTATCACTGTGACTATCACCTTACGCAGATCAAATTTGTCTTTTGTGACTGTCACAAACGATTTTAACTGTGAGGGCAAAAAAACTTATACAATTCGTCAAAATTCTATCCGCAGCTTGGTTAAGCCTCTATTGAATCTTCAACGTAATGTATATTTTATGCATAATTAGTAATAATTAGTATTAGTAAAATGCTAAAGTCATTTTAGTAAGTTACTTAGTCAGAAATCAGACTGATGTTTAACTTAGTAAATTACTAAAATGGCTTTAACATTTTACTTAATCGTTTAAAATTTCGCGCCATAGAAATTTTAACAATTTCTTTTGTCATGCGGATTTTTTAATATATATCTCTTCAATTTTTTGTTTTGTCTGGTTTTTCGGATTTGTTTTGAAATTTAAAAAACAATTTTAACTGTGAGGGCAAAAAAACTTATACAATTCGTCAAATTTCTATCCGCAGCTTGGTTAAGCTTCTATTGAATCTACAACGTGCACAATTTTATGCATAATTAGTAACTTAATATGTTTCAACACTAATTTACCGCCACACGCAAAATAATGCAACAACCAATCTTAAGGATACATGCTAACCCCACAACTTTATTCACATCTTTTGTCAAAACTTTGATTCAGCTATATCTCTTTTTTATTAACTGTATTAAGTGCGTTTTCAGTGTTTGTTTCTTATACGTAAACGTGTTCTAGTATATTTTTGTACCGTCGCGTCGCGTCGGCGCACAGTGCGTCGATTCTATGGAGATGTTGGAAAAAAATCAAATTTTTAAAATAAGTTGAGTTCGGAAAAAAAATTGTTTTTAAATGTAATAACAACAAGTTTTACAAACTTTAGCGAAATTTCCACGCCCCCTGCCACGCCCACTTCTGAGTGTGCATATTTATATCTAGAAAACGGCTTGCACAATTTGAATAAAACTGACGAAATTTGATTATCTAGGCGAGTTCAAAAACACAAAATAGTGTCAACCCTATTCGCCCCCTGCCACTCTTACTTTTGTATACATGATTCAATCCAGGAACTTTTATGTATGGGAATTCGGGAAAAAAATAAAAAAAACAAGTGTTTTGCTAAGATTTCTTGATTTTCAGGCTCTAAATTTGATTGCATATTCAATTTTGACTTTATTAACTGCAAAACACCACGCAATGGGGCTGTTAGGTTGGAAAACCAAACATCAAAAAGCGCCCTATCTGAACACATTATGAAAAAATACTCGTAAAAAAACACTTGTTGCAAGAGAAAGCGCAAGTTTCTGCAGGAAAAACTTACTTTTTTTAAAAGATATAATTGTTTTTTTTTTCTTTAAATAAAAACACTTTTTTCCCGAAATATATGGCTTATCAAAGTTAGTACTTAACACGAACAAAAAAGCTTTGATTTGAACTCTGACAAAAAATTTAAATTTACATGTAGAGAAAAAAATATGCAGTTAGAATAATTATATTTCTCTCCTGAAGTTGAATCTTTTCTTCAGTAAATGCTCTTTTAACCGGTAACTGCAAATCTTAGGTACTCTAATTGTTTTTTTTTTTTTTATTGATCTTCTGAGGATCTCTGACAACAGAAAATTGAACTTTATCATAAATTAACTCTCGATTCATTCATTCGGCATTATTACCTTGAATTTGGCATACTTGCTTCACATTTTTGGCAAATTCTTTTTTTTGATTTTTTTCCACTAGTCGCCGCACTGTGCGGCGTCCCTTATACCAAAGAGGAAATTACTTCCCCTTCGTACAATAATAATGATCAATCCACTTTTTTCTAATATTCGAGTTTGATTTTATTGGCTTCAATTGTATCTTATTGTTTTTTTAATTTCAAAGTCGTCATTTAATTTTTAATTTTCGCAATAGCAGCAACACGGTTGCCACTGGTGAAAAAAATTCCTACCGAAATTCCCCAAAAATCCTACCAAATTATACAAAAACCTACCAAATCTCTAATTTTTATTTTAAAAGGTAGGTATAACTTTTTGCAAAAAGTCAAAAAGTAAAAATTTTCAAACGCATTTTGTGAAAGTTTTTCCGACCACAAAAATTCAAAACAATGATGCAGAAAGTTTATTTTATGGTTTCAAAAACAATTTTTGTAGTTTTTTCCAAAAACAAATATAGACCGGGCGGCGCACAGTGTGACCAATCACGAATCTAGCTGGACAAAATTAATAACTCGCGTTAAATCGACTTTTTTTCTAAACAGTTTTAAACAAATGAATATGAATAGATAAAATTCTATAAAAAAGAAAGATTTTTTAAAAAGAAATCTATAATTTCTGCAAAAAGTGGGTCAATATAGTAATGAAGAAAATGTATTTTTATAGTATTTGAACTTATGTTTCCATAAACATATTCTATTCGATATACTTAATTATAGCATTCACACTTTTATTTAAACTTAACACAAATGATTTAACCTTTTCACAAATATACTTCACCTTTTAACAAATATATTTCACCTTTTAGCAAACAAAAAGCAAATCAATTAAACCCAAAAGCAAATATAATTAAACTAAAGCAAACTATTTAATCTTTTAGCAAATCTATTTAACCAAAACAAAAATGTATTTCAAATTTAAAATGAAAAATGATAGTGATAATATTGTTTTAACAACGTTAGCTAGTTTGCTGGCATTGGAATAAGTAGAATAATGTCAATAACATTGCTAGGGCGATCTACTTTTATCAATTTTACTTCAATAACAGCAAATATAATTAAACTAAAGCAAACTATTTAAACTTTTAACAAATCTACTTAAACTAAACGCAAACTGATTAAACCTTACCTAGAAAAAGCTTTTGGTATCGAGCTATGAACAAGGGACTAGGATTTAGAAGCTGTCCGTAGCACTAAAATCAACGAAACACCCCAAAAACCACAATAAGACCCTATAAACAAAATGTGCATTTCAGTTAATATGGAAAAATCTAACAAAAAAAGAAACTCCACCTAGGATTTGATGCAGTTTTGGAGAGGGGTTTATTTTCAGTGTAAATCTCAGTTTACGTAATTTTTTGTTGGGTGGGACATCCGCTATTTAAAAAATTGCGTTACTCTCAATTATCTCGAAAACGACTTGTTGCACAAAAAATTTGCTGATTTTTTCGGTTTGAAAATAAAATTATCTTTCTTTCTTCCATATAGCATTCGCACTTTTATTTAAACTAAACACAAATTAGTTTCACCTTTCACAAATATATTTCACCTTTTAGCAAATATATTTCACCTTTTAGCAAATATAATTAAACTAAAAGCAATCATAATTAAACTAAAGCAAACTATTTAAACTTTTCGCAAATCTATTAAACCTAAACGCAAAATGATTTAACCTTTTTTAGAAAAGGCTTTTGATATCGTGCTATGAAGAAGGGATAAGAATTTAGAAGGTGAAATAAGTTTGTGTTTTGGTTAAATAGAATTGCTAAAAGTTTAAATAGTTTGCTTTAGTTTAATTATATTTGCTAAAAGGTGAAATATATTTGCTAAAAGGTGAAATATATTTGTGAAAAGGTTAAATAATTTGTGTTTAGTTTAAATAAAAGTGCGAATGCTATATCTCATTTCCTCATTCGATACTTTCTGAGTTACATCACCGTAAAACCTGTGTTTTTTAATGTTTTTTATTTCCGAAAAAGCTATGTTAAAACTTATTAAAGAAAAAAAGACACTTTCTTTAATCAAAACATACGCACGAAAAGTTCTAAGTGAGATGAACATGGACCATAACTTGGTTGCAGTTATTGAAGTAAAATTGATAAAAGTAGATTGCCCTAGCAATGTTATTGACATTATTCTACTTATTCCAATGTCAGCAAACGGACTAACGTTATTAAAAAAAAAACTTTATCACTATCATTTTTCATTTTAAAGGTGAAATAAATTTGTGTTTTGGTTAAATACATTTGCTAAATGTTTAAACAGTTTGCTTTAGTTTAATTATATTTGCTTTTGGGTTTAATTGATTTGCTTTTAGTTTAATTATATTTGCTAAAAGGTGAAATATATTTGCTAAAGGGTGAAATATATTTGTTAAAAGGTGAAACTAATTTGTGTTTAGGTTAATTAAAAGTGCGAATGCTATATTTCTTTTGGAATAAAATACTCGATTTTTGTTTGTTATTTTGCTCTGAAAACCTCTGTTTTCTTGCATTCAAATTGTAATATCTTTCGTTCTAGTTTCAACTTTGGAAATTCGTATACATTTTTAAAAACTGCAAAAACACGGCAAGTTTTCAAAATAATAAACCAGTGTCACACCATTCAAATTTTTTTCAGGGTGTTGCTCTGAAATAAAAGTAAGAAATTGAGTTTTTATGAAATAAGGAACTGTTAATTAATTTGCAGCAAAATGGCGTATGAATTAAAAAATATTTTGATTAATTAATTATTTCTTATTATTAGGCAATGTTTTAGTGAAAGAATTGTAAAAAACAAAAATCAAATATGAGCGGAGGAAGCAAAATACTGTTGCAAAGTCGGGATTTTTCGAAATTGCACAAAAACTGCATTAAATCGAAAACCGTAAAGATTTGGGATAAACAAGTTACCAAATTCTGAGAGCCCTAAAGTTGGCCTATCAGAATATTTCGTTTGATCTATTACTTTTGGGACACCCTGTATACTGAATTCTTATTTTAAAATCAAGTTTTTTTAATAAATAGTTTTTGAAATAATCGATTTCAAATCAAAATTTGGGAAACAAAGTTTAAGAACACATAGAATACTATTTTTTTAAAGACTGTTTATGTCAATACAAAATTGACGATAAATCCAACTGTCTCAATTGATTCTTTATAAAACACTGAAAACCATAAATTCCTATGCCTTCTAGTTTTTGAAAAATCGAAACATAAGGAAACAACTTTTTTATCAGATTTTTATTTTTTGGGTATTTCCGATAACTTTGGCATTAAAAGTGCCATTAACAGAAATGGTCTTTGAAATTTAACACATAGAGTTAGTTGGAAGCTTAAGGTGTCTGAAAACAAAAATTAGATGCCTTTGTAAGTATTAACTTAGCACTGGTGGTGCAGGGAATTTAATTTTAAATTTAGACACCCAAACATCAAACATTTGTTTCTTAAAATTTCGAAAATTATTAAAAAAAAAAAACAAGAATAAAGACCATTTAATATACCTGTTAGATAATGGCAAAAAAAATCCACACAAAAGACTGAGGGAATTAACATTGCAATCCACATAATTTTGTTTTTGATTATTTCCTTAGTATGTAGTTATTTTTCTGGAAGGCTAGATCCAAAGTGGAAAAAAGATGTTTGGGTGTCGCAGTTAAAATACATTTAGATTCTGAATGGAATTATGCGGAATAATTTGAAATTTTCTTCACTTAATGTAATAAGCACAAAAAACACAACTTTTTAGCACAATAGCAAAATATTGAACATCATATGAAATGAGATTTTACCTAAATGTACATATATGCTCCTATATTATTATATTAAATAAAAATCATACAAAATTTTCAATACCTAACAAATTAAAAAACACTTATAAAACCATATTAACCAAAGCACAAGGGCTACCTTTGCGCCTCTAAAGAGGTTTTTTTCCTCTTTTTTTTTCGACCAACCCACTTTCCCTCCACTTTTTAAAAACTGTCAATAAATTAATGCCTCTTTTTGATATTTTGGTTCCTCTTTTTCCTCTTTTTTAAAATTATGTACGTTTGATTAAAAAAATGGGCAATTTTTGAAAATCAAGGAAAATGTGACTTACATATTACTTATACCACTTTCAATTGTAAAAAAAATATACGTAACTGTTGTTTAGCGCTGATTTGATTCAATAAGGTTTTTTTTTGATTAATTTTGTGTTGTGTCTTGAAGATTTTATGCACAGGTCATGTTTTTATATTATTCTTATTATGTTCATACAATTTTAATTTTAACAAAAAAAGGTTTGTGTTGCGGTTCGCAAATGAGGTATTTCGTGTGACTTAACTTATCTATTTTCACATATTTTTGTTGGGGCCTCTTTTTTTTTATCAAAATCCTCTTTTTTTCTGGCCTCTTTTTGAAAATCTACGAAGGTAGCCCTGCAAAGCACCTTTAAACCTCAATTTTACCTCGAAAAATTACAAATTCCAATTTTAAGATCAGTTATTTTTTGTTTGCATCGGTTTTTGGATAGATTCTTGCAAGTGATTTTTTTAATTAAATTCCGCTAGATGAGCGATTTGTCACACTGTGCCGCCCCGCCGCCGCAGAGTGTGGTAATTCGCCAATCTGACTGGACAAAATAGAAAAAAAAAAGTTTAGCCACATGAATTTAAATCATGAGTTGAGCTTCTCAATACAATGGGTAACTGTAATTCATGTTTTGTTTTTTTGTTTTCATCTCGGATTAGCGTAATCTAACCTTGAAAGTTGGTTCTTGTCAACAGTTGGATGGAGATATTACCTACAAAGTATTCTATTTTTCACTTGAGTTTGGTTGCCGATTAAAAACGCTGTGGTACTTTTTTTGTTGTAATTGTTTTTTTTTTTTATTGTTAATCTACATTTGGAGGTAAAGTATTATAATTTATATTTATTAATTACCATTGCAACTATAAAAAAAAAATAAATTCTGTAAGAAGGCTAAGAAGTGCAAAAAAAAAATATCTTTGTTTTTCAAATAGAGGTAAAGTTAATTTTTCCACATTTTTCCGGTCTGAAATTAATTAATTAATGTTTTGTGGAGTTTTGTCATTAAGATTAGCTAGTTACATGTCTCGCGTTTTCTCGACCGCCATACAACTTTTTTCACTTTTCAAAATGAAGTCAAGATTTTCAAAAAAACAAATTTTCGAAAAATGTGTCAAAACTGCCAAATAAGATCGAAAAGACAGTTTTTTTTTATCTTTTAATGAGCAGGTATCATCTTTGGAACATTTTTGACTATAAACAAAAATTAAAAACATATATAAAAGTTTTGTGTTTCCAGTTAAGCGAAAAAAAGACAAAAAAGATGGAAAACACATTGGACCGTTCTTTAAACATGAATTTCATTTTACTTGACCAATATTATGTGGTAACTAAATAAACAAAAACAGTAGACAGTGAAACAAAAGTAGAAAAGAATTTTTAAAAATTAAAAAACGGAAAAAATATAACAAACGGAAGGTTAAAAGTCTCCTAAGTGCACCTATGCCAGGGATGGCGAACAAATGGCACTCGTGCCATTGGTGGCACGCCATGAAATATTTCCGGCACGCCACCAACGACATTCCACGATTTTTCCAGTGAAGATTTTTCTTGAGATTGTTCCACTTTAAAACTCTTTTCTTCTTCTTCTCACTTAATTTCAACAATAAAAAAAAAATCGTTACTAGAAAAATAGGTAAATGAAAATGCTGCAAATTTGTCATGTTGTGAAACTGTAAGTAATTTTGAAACTTGAAAAAATTTAACAACGGATTGAATTTACCTGAAAAAACCAAAAGAATTAAAATTAACTTAAGAGTTTTTATCGGTAATTAGATCAGCAGTCGAAGAATTTTCGTTTGTTTTGTAAACCAAATGTCCATTTTGATACATAAACGATCTCATGAGGGATCAACTCATAGTTCGTATCTTCAAAAGGAGTTTAGGAACGATGTTCAACTCTCAAATAGTTACAAATTGTAACTATTTTGTATAAAAGGAACGACCATAGCTAACCGCACGTCTGATATGAAATCCTTTGATAAATTTAGCTTGTCAAAATTTGATTGGTGGAAATTGAAGACATTGAAATGCAGCTGAACGAATTGCAATCTAGCTCGATATTGACTCAAACATTTTTCAAAACGACCGAAGAATGCAATCACATCTCAATTAAAGAAAACATAAAAATCAATTCCCGATACATACATGTAGCTGCTTGAAAGTGTTGGCGTTTGCTATCTTGACAATATTTTTTTTCCTACAGTGTGAGCGTGTGAGTCCTTATATTTCGAAATTAATAACATTAAGGATCCTCTTAGAAACATGTTGTCAAATCAATCCAGTTCAGCTTGCATTTTAAATAAATTAATTTTTACGTTTACAAATAAAATGCTGCGTAGTTTAAAATTACTTATTTTTGTTTCTAGTAGTCACTAAAAAACTAGATCGAAACTGTATGGCACGCCAAAGGTACTTGAAATAAATTATTTGATTAAAATGGCACGGGGCTCTAAAAAGGTTCGCCATCCCTGACCTATGCATTAGGAAATAGTTAAAATCAGTAGAATCGCTCTCCGCAAAAATGAGAAAGCATATTCCAATAAAACCGTAAAGGATTTATCGAAATTTTCTTTGAGTGAAGGATCAAAATATATAAAAGATTAAGTTCTGATCCTCTGGAACCACTAAACCACTGGAATTTTCAACTTATGAGGCATTATCATTGATGAATGATGCTTTTCTGTTGGAACATCTTAAACAAGTTCAATGCAAAAAGCAAGCAAGTGTAAAAGGCCAGAAATAGGGTCACGAAGAAATTTAGAGAATTATTAGCTTGAAAAACATCGAAGGTAATATAAGCAGTGCTTATTAAGCACAGCTGTTTTTAATAGGCCCTTATGTTTCAAGTTTGCATTGCACAAAAAGGAGTTACTTTTTTAAATTATCTGCAGATATTTTTAAAGGTAATGCCATTTTGTATGATTGTGAAACATATTTAATTAAAATCATTGCTAAAATTTTAATTTAAAGCATGATATTGAGAAAATAAATCATGTACATATGTCACCTGTCAAAAACGTGTGTAAAAGTTCTATTTCTTAATAAAAACTAATTATTCTGCCTCTTTTTTTTCGTGAATAGCAATAGAGTTTTTATTTATTGAGATTTTTCAAGCGTTTTTTAAAATAAAGCATTCGCACTTTTATTTAAACTAAACCAAGAGCGTCTGACACATATTGTGCGGCACACTGGTCAGCGTCTGTACCCTGTGGGTCGGCTGAATATAAATTATAAACTAAAAAGGTCACTGTGGTGTATGCGTACTATGTTTTTTGAGGTGAATAAAAAATAATGCTTCTAAAATTTTTAAACTAAGGGTAGGATAGAAAAAATAAAAGTAAAAATAAACTTTTGGGAAACTTGGTTACATTGGGATGTTTACATAATGTATATCTAGATATTTTCTAAGGTAGTTGGTTTAAATGATTGTAGGGAACTAAATTCACGAAATTTCCTTTAGATTTCCAACTTTACACAGTAAAAAACTTCACCAGCACCACATGAAGTGAAGTTATTCCTTCACACCAAGTAGTGAGGGACTCTTAACCACTAAAACCACCTCTTTATCAAATTTTTTTCAGGGTGTTGCTCTGAAATAAAAGTAAGAAATTGAGTTTTTATGAAATAAGGAACTGTTATAAATTTGCAGCAAAATGGCGTATGAATTAAAAAATATTTTGATTAATTAATTATTTCTTATTATTAGGCAATATTTTAGTGAAAGAATTGTAAAAAACAAAAATCAATTATGAGCGGAGGAAGCAAAATACTGTTGCAAAGTCGGGATTTTTCGAAATTGCACAAAAACTGCATTAAATCGAAAACCGTAAGGATTTGGGATGAACAAGTTACCAAATTCTGAGAGCCCTAAAGTTGGCCTATCAGCATATTTCGTTTGATCCATTAGTTTTGGGACACCCTGTATAATGTTAGCTTTTGAAAAAGGTATCATTCAAACCTGTGAGTATTGCCGTCGTTTTTAAATATTTTTCTCTTTATTTTAAGTAATTTTTTGAAAACTGCCCCTCCCTCTTTAACGGGGGGAGATAGACCCCTCTCCCGTATCAAAAAATGCTTGTATTTAATTCCTCTACAAGAATAACAACTTTTTACATTCTGAGTTATCGAACTTTTGCCCAAAAATGACCCCCATTAAACCTCTTTTGGTTAAAAATATGAAAAACTATTAACAAAATTGTTGTTTAATTTCATTCTTATCGACATCCTATAAATGAAAAAAGAAAATAAGGAAATTTTACTCATACATACAAAATTACACAAATATCAAACAAAAATATTTAAAAGTTAGTTGGCATTATAAATGTATCCATACTAACCTTAGAGGATATAATATATGGAGTGCTTGTGCTGTTAGTTCCGTAAAGGGCTCTAGTTTCTTTAACTTTTTCGATGAGTGCATGCCTCCATTTTATTTTCATTTGATGGCTGTCATCAACAAGCGTGTTTATTTACAGCTGCGGAACCGGACTCTCACTGAAAAACGAAGGCAGCGACCCCTATCCATGCATATGGCGTAACAATGTATTAGGTAATAAGAACAAGCACTCCATATATTCTATTCTATATCCTCTAAGATACTAACTCGAAACTAAAAACAAGAAATTTTTTATTAACGACGAGAATTTGAATAAAATTAAATATTATTGTTGTATATACATCCTAGGCACGTTATAGCTTATAGGAGGGTATGAAAGCTACCCTTATTTCAATAGCCCTATTAGCGTAGGTGACAAGGTGATTGCGCTTTACTTTTCCTCTTTGAGTTCGTATCCCCACAGAGATTGTTATTTTTTTATTTTATATTTTTTTTGGCAATATTATGAAATGCGTAACAATTAGCGCCGTTTTTTGGTGAATCGAAACTTAAGCATTTAATTACAACATAAATCCTTATGTGACATTTTACACCGAAGAAAAAGTGGAGCATAAAAGTTTATGTTTTTAAAAATACATTATTTAAGGTTCGTTTCAGTAAATGGCCCTTAAAGAAAATAATCATTTTTAGCAAAAAAACAAAACCGACTTCCATGGTTTTTATAGTTTTTAAAATAGTTCCTTTGGCTAAAAGTGGACGAAATTGAAATGGGACCACACTGCAGCCACCAGCTTTCCAATACAAAAAGAATTATCAAAATTGGTTCACTCAGTCCAAAGTTATGCGGTAACAAACATAAAAAAAAAAAAAAAAAAAAAAAAAAATACAGACGAATTGAATACCTCCTCCTTTTTGGAAGTCGGTAAAAAGAAAAGCGTTAAGAAAAACTCATTGTAATATTGTAGGTAAATCAGGTAAGAGCTTATACCAATAAGTCGATTTGGCGCAAACTTTTTGTTTATTACCGACTTCCAAAAAGGAGGAGGTATTCAATTCGTCTGTATTTTTTTTTTTTTTTTTTTTTTTTTTTTTTTTTTATGTTTGTTACCGCATAACTTTGGACTGAGGGAACCAATTTTGATAATTCTTTTTGTATTGGAAAGCTGGTGGCTGCAGTGTGGTCCCATTTCAATTTCGTTAGCTTTAAGCCATAGTAACTATTTTAAAAACCATAAAACCCAGTTTTGATCCATGGAAGTCGGTTTTGGTTTTTGCTAAAAATGATTATTTTTGATTCCAAGGAGGGGAAATTGAAATTTTTTAACGGTACCAACTAGAGATGCTGGAATAATGATTTGGCGGAATACCGAACATTCGACCACGCTTATACATTTACTTACTATTAGGCTAATCTACACCTGATAACTTTACTTTATGATAAATAAATTTGACGAAGATGGAAGTTATCGTTTGCGCCAAAGAATTCTGAAGGAGAAGTTTTATTCACCAAAACTTATCATTAGTAAATTTTATTTTCTACGGGCCTTACCCATAATCGATCTCTTGATTGGGATCTCTTCAAAATCAGCAAAAACGCATATAAAAACCGAACTACCTATGCCAAAAGAGCAGCCTGGCGGCAATTCTGCACCGACATCGAGTCCACAAACGATGCAGCTAGGCTCAGAAAAGTTATGTCAAAGGTCTATTCCCCTCCGGGCTTCCTAAAATGCCCAGATGAAACCTGGACAGAATCTAGCTCTGAAACTATCGAATTACTTATGCGCACTCATTTCCCAGGCTGTGACAAGGTCACAACTCTTGATGAAAATGGTCCCAATATAATAAACAACAATATAGGTACCCAAATAGTAGACAATAGAAAAGTGGCATGGGCCATTGATTCTTTCTCAGCTTTCAAGTCTCCAGGGCCTGATGGAATAATTCCAATCATGTTACAAAGCTCTAAAGACTTGTTAGTCCCAATCCTTACGGACATTTTTAGAGGTTGTTTAAACACAACTTATGTTCCCTCTAGTTGGAGAGAAGTTAAAGTAATCTTCATTCCCAAAGCTGGTAAGCCTTCCCACACGGAACCTAAAGACTTCAGGCCGATTAGCCTATCTTCCTTTCTTTTAAAGACCTTAGAAAGACTAATTGAAACTCACATTCGGTTTAAAATCGACGACAATGTTCTCTCACAGGCCCAACATGCATATATGAAGGGCAAATCTGTTGAGACGGCATTACATGAAGTTGTGGGTACGATTGAACACTCAATCCACCATAAAGAATTCACTCTGGGAGCATTCCTAGACATTGAAGGGGCCTTCAACAATGTTGAAAATGCAGCCATACGGCAAGCCCTAGACACCAGCGGTGTCGATTCAAATCTGTCAAACTGGATTGATTCGATGCTTCAAACTAGACTTGTAAATGCAGAAATGGGTAGCAGCAAGCTGAAGGTAAGAACTTGTAGGGGAACTCCACAAGGAGGATTCCTATCACCCCTACTCTGGCTCTTAGTTGTTAACCAGATCTTAACCAAGCTTAGCCAAAACGGTGTTAAAGTTGTGGCTTATGCCGACGACATTATTATCATGGCCTCGGGCAAATTTGTTCCGACCCTGCGAGATCTTCTTCAAACAGCCCTTAACAAGCTCAACAACTGGGCCTCAGGCTGCGGTCTCAATGTAAACCCACTTAAAACAGAACTAGTATTATTTACTAGGAAAAGAAATATCCCAAATATTAACCCTCCCACAATAAATGGGACTCCTCTTACCATCACTGGTAAAGCCAAATATCTTGGGTTGATAATTGATAGAAAACTTAATTGGAAAGAAAATATAAAGGAACGTGAAAAGAAAGCTTCTATTGCCTTTTACACCTGTAGTAGAATTTTTGGTAAAAAATGGGGGCCCAATCCCAAAACGATTCATTGGATGTATACAGCCATTATAAGGCCTATTCTGACGTATGCATGCCTGGTCTGGTGGCCAGCCCTAGATAAAACAGTCAACCTTAAAATTATGACCAAAATTCAAAGACTCGCGTGTATAGGTACCACTAGTGCCATGAGAACTACACCCACATCAGCCCTAGAAACATTCCTTTCACTTGCCCCGATCGACCTTTTTACAAAAGAATCGGCGGCCATAAGTGCCCTTCGTTTGAAGGAGGGCAAGAACTGGAAAGGGGGCCTCTTGGGTCATAAAACAATATTGAACTATGTTGCAAGTAACATTCAAACTGACTATAATCTTCCATTCAATGATTTTAACCCAGTAGCGCTTACAGACTTCCCTACAAGGGAACTCTGGGAGTCAAACAGGGTCATTGTTACAGATAATGTCTCGGTTTTCACTGACGGGTCTAAATCAGACCTAGGCGTAGGGTCAGGCATCTTTTCAGATAACCCTCCCATAAACAAATCACTGAAACTCCCTGACTTCTGTAGTGTTTTTCAAGCGGAAGTTTTTGCAGTTTGCGAAGCAGCAAACATACTCTCCGCACTCAATTTAATGAACAAAAATATTGATATCTTTATAGACAGCCAGGCAGCAATTAAAGCCATTTCCTCTATTGTCACGAAGTCCAAACTAGTTGACCAGTGTCGTAAGGCACTAAGGTCCCTAAACACAACGAACATAGTTACCCTTCGATGGGTCCCAGGACATCGTGATATACAGGGGAATGAAAGGGCAGATGAATTGGCCAAAACAGGATCAACACTTGATCCGTGCCAAACAGCTTCATGGGTGCTTATGCCAATGGAACACGAAAAAAGCAGAATAAAGCAAAGCTTCCTGAACTCTGCAAACGATAGATGGTCAGCTCTTGAAACCTGTCGTGTTTCAAGAAATCTGTGGCCGACCATTTCTAAGAACAAAACTGAAACCATACTTAAGCTAAGCAGGCCTCAGTTATCCCTATTGATTGGTATCCTTACGGGTCACAACTCAATGGGAACCCACATGAGTAGGATGGGTATTGTCTCATCAGACTTATGTAGAGGGTGTCAAGACGAAGAGGCGGAGGAGGGCTCATACCACTTCCTTTGTGAATGCCCCAGCTTAGCAAAAAGTAGGAAAACAACTCTCGGAGATTACTTCTTCGATGAGTTAGATGACGTCTCGTCCTTGCCACTGAAAAACATAATGAAATTTATCCAAATTTCAGGATGGTTCAGGGAGGCCCACAACACTAACTCCAACCCGTAATTCCCTAAACCCTTCCCTTACCCATCCTCACTCCTGCCCACCCTAACCCTGGGGATCACAATGGATCCATCGAGATCCGAGTGGGATAACTCGACTTGTCGGATTATCACCCCGTTCAACCTAACCTAACCTACCCATAATCGAATTTAATGCTGACTTAAATATTTAACTGAATTAAACATATTTCACCCTACCAATAAGCAATTTAATACTCAGGTACAAGGCTAACGCTCGGCTAAATTTTATAGTCGAGTTTCATAACAAAAAAAATTTAACCGAGCGTTGTTTTTATACACTAGCCCTAAAAGTTAAAGGAACAAATGCAAAATTTGTGATAGATCCAAAACAAGTACCTATTCGATTTCGTCGGTCTCATGAGAAAACCTCGTAACTCCCAAAATCAAAATTTTACAGTAGAGACGAAAGAGTGAACAAACAACAGAGTAGTTGGGAAAAAACGCGCTGTGTAAAATTTGAATTTAAGTCTATTTAGAGTTTTCGGAATGACCCCAAATTTTCTGGGTTGCTCCGCTGACATATTTTCTAAAGAATGGCATTCAAAAGTCATTTTTGAAAAAAAGTGGAGTTACGAGGTTTTCTTATGAGACCGACGATTTGATTTCTTCTACTAAGATAGATTTTTAGAAAAAAAAAAATTCAAAATCGTTGGAACCTGACTGACAACTCAAGCCAGTACCATGAAGACAAGCCTACTCATCGGGTGGGACGCAAATGCCCGTCAAACTCTGTGGGGTAGTTCTGAGATCAATGAACGAGGTGAGTCTTTATTTGATTATACTGTCAGTCTGTCAGTCTGTTTGTCTGTCTGTATAAAGAGCTACAGCCTAAACGGATGAGCCGATTAATGTCAAACTTGGTATGTAGCGTTGTTTGGCGACTCTCCAGAGGTCTTTTTGGGAATTAACTTTTTTGGACCAAAAAAAACGGTACTTGTCATATACCGATTTAAGTAAAATTGAAATATCTCGAAAACAGCTTCAACGATTTTGTTTAAAAAATTCAAATGTTAGTTTATGTTCATTTATATGTAAGATCAGCATAAGAGCGAAATTTTGGAATAAAGCCTACAAAATCACTAGTAAAACAGAATTTTGAAAAGCCGAGTTTTGAAAAACAGAATTTTGAAAGCAGAATTTTGAAAGCAGAATTTTGATGAGCAGAATATTGAAAAAAGAATTCTCACCCCGGCAGAATTTTGACCCCAACCCTAAGTATTTTTTTAGTTGCAAAACAAAAGAATTAATGGTGTTTAAAACTTTTATAAATATTAACCTACAATTTACAAACTTCCCCCAAGCGCCGACTTGTGAATTTCATTTTTACGTTTACAATCACTTACAAATTTTTTCCTTCTGCAAAAAATGTATCCTCTGAAGATAAAAATTTAAACGGGTCTCAGAGCAGGGTAAATGTTTGACACGTGAACATTTTTGTATTCAAAAAATTTTTGTCGAAAACTTAGCCTCGGCTAAATATTTAACCCGAATCATACACGGTGTAAACAATTACAGTAAATCACCTATGCACTATATTTTGAATCGTGATTTTTTAATTTGTTATGTATGTTTCAAAAAACTCTTCATAATAAAATAAATCAAGCGCCGAAACAAAATCCTCTTGAAAATTCATTTGATCTAAGATTTTGGATAGAATTTTGTATTTTAATTAAGCATATATTTTGAGCACTTGACCATTTTTTTGATTATTTGGACCTTGGAGGTAAGTTTTTTTAATAATCTTTTCCCAATTAATTTTGAGTTTAAACAATTACTTATTAGAAACTGAATTTTTGCTCTTAAACTCTCAACTTCAACCGCATGACTAAACATAAATCAAAAACTTTGAACAAAACAAATATGCTCATCTTATGAATTTTACTGTTAAGTTTAGAACACGTGATCTTTTTTTCCCATAGCTTTAGTTTAAAAAATAACCTTTATATCACAACACTATATGGGGCTGCCCCACTGTGCGGCGGTGGCTGCAGAAATGCTCAACTCATCGAGCTAAAGAAAAATTGGGTGCGTTCACGTACGTTTTGGATAGGCTATCCAAGATATCTAAGTATCCGATACGTTTGTGAACATGAATCAGCTGTTCTTCAAATTCCCCATAAGATACACGAGTATCCAGAAATTTTTAGGATACCTTTGAATTTTTTTGGTTGTCAACACGTGTCCACGATCAGCTGTGATTTAACATGGGACTACAACAATACAAAGGTATCCAGATACCTTAAGACGAGTACCCATTCACTTTTGAAGTAGAAGATGATTGTGAGTAACTTCGAAAACCAGAGATCTTCCCGTCCGGATCCTGGCAGGATTGGCGTAGCAGGATGAAATCAGATGCTCCCAGATAGCCATTTTAATTTTTAAAAAATCAACTTTTTGAATTTTTTTTATGCCATTCGTTTGTGATTCGTTTGCGACTGTTTGTGACAGCAATAAAAAGTCTTGTGACTCGCTAGTTTTTTAGTTATTAACAAATTAAAAAAAAAGTACCAGTTAGCCATTTTTTTTTTCAAAACTGAAATAGTATGGACTTTTTTATACTCATTCGATCAGAAATCGTTTGTGACTCCCGAATATATCAATAAAATCGTTTGTGACAACTTAGTTTTCGAGAAAAATAAGAAAAACTAATTAAATTTCACCACACTTTCATTTTGTTTATCAATATGGGCGGAGCTATGTATAGGATTCATGATGCTGAGGTGAGTTTTTATACTTTGAGGTGAGCAACATGTTGCAAATGTATACAAGTATAGGACATTGATTGTAAGCAAAAACTACTGTTGTTTCTACTTCAATGAAGGGAAATGGAGTTTGAATTTTTAAATTATAAATCAAAATAAGTCAGCGACTACCATTTTCATCTAAACTCTTATGGCTTAACCTTATCTAATGTTTAACTTCATTCTATTGAAAATTGTTAACATATTTCGAATATACTAACAAAATCGTTTGTGGTTTAACAAATTGTTTGTGATAGCCTATTTTCCAAAATCTTTCTGTGGCTGGTCAAAATTTTTACTCATTCCATTTGAATTTGTTAAACTATTAGAATTAACCAAAGAAATCGTTTGTGACAACCTAGTTTGTTTGTGATAGCCTATTTTCCAAAATCTTTCTGTGGCTGGTCTAAATTTTTACTCATTCCATTTGAATTTGTTAAACTATTAGAATTAACCAAACAAATCGTTTGTGACAACCTAGTTTGTTTGTGATAGCCTATTTTCCAAAATCTTTCTGTGGATGGTCTAAATTTTTACTCATTCCATTTGAAATTGTTTAAACTATTAGAATTAACCAAAGAAATCGTTTGTGACAACCTAGTTTGTTTGTGATAGCCTATTTTCCAAAATCTTTCTGTGGCTGGTCTAAATTTTTACTCATTCCATTTGAAATTGTTTAAACTATTAGAATTTACCAAAGAAATCGTTTGTGACAACCTAGTTTGTTTATTGTTTTATAAATTAAAAATTCAAACTCCATTTCCCTTCATTGAAGTAGAAACAACAGTAGTTTATGCTTACAATCAATCTTCTATACTTGTATACATTTGCAACATGTTGCTCACCTCAAAGTATAAAAACTCACCTCAGCATCATGAATCCTATGCATAGCTCCGCCCATATTGATAAACAAAATGAAAGTGTGGTGAAATTTAATTAGTTTTTCTTATTTTTCTCGAAAACTAAGTTGTCACAAACGATTTTATTAATATATTCGGGAGTCACAAACGATTTCTGATCGAATGAGTATAAAAAAGTCCATACTATTTCAGTTTTTAAACAAAAATGGCTAACTGGTACTTTTTTTTAATTTGTTAATAACTAAAAAACTAGCGAGTCACGAAACTTTTTATTGCTGTCACAAACAGTCACAAACGAATCACAAACAAATGGCATAGAAAAAAATTCAAAAAGTTGATTTTTTAAAAGTTAAAATGGCTATCTGGGAGCATCTGTTGGTATACATATAAGAATCTAAAGGGTTCTTATGATTTTTTTTAAATCTACACCTAACTTTAGTTTAACCTGGGAATTAGGACTTGCGGACATGAGATTTTTTTAGATTTTTGACATAAGTTATAGAATATCCAAAAAAACATAGAAACCAAAATTAGCCTATTAGCACTAATTCCAAGCTTGTTCCAGGATAATTTTTAGTGCATATACCAAAATATCCCTTTTATTTCAAAAATTACCATTTTGTCATAGATATGAATGTTTTTTGCATTGCATTGTTTTGAATCTTAATGATAATGGACATAAAAACCTTCATGCAAAATTTGGTTCCGCTACGATAACTTTTAAGGGTTTTTTGGTAGTAGGTAAGTTAGGAAGTGTTATAATAATATGGGTTGACAGATGAAAAACAGGTATAACTTTTTTCAGAAACGTCAGATTGCCTTGATTTTAGATTTTTTAGAATCAGCATTAAAAAATACCTTGGAATCATGTATCATATGTGTATATAATACCATGGTCTATTTTTGCTAATATTGAAAACCCCATTTCGCGCTTTGACCTTGAAAATCGCGACTTGCGGACATGAGATTTTTCTAGACTTTTGAGGTATGTTATAGAATGCCAAAACGAAGGCATTGAGCAAAAAAAAATTCTATTAGCATTCATTCCGAGATTTACCCCTTTTTCACCTTATTTGACTGTATTATTAATAACACTGGTTTACAAGGGTTTTGTTGCCGAAACAAAAATATACTTTTCTGAAGGTTTTCGGTGTGCTGAACTCGAATCCGAAGTCAGAAACAACTAATCAGCTCCCATTTTTGAAATATTACCGTTAGAAAATGCAATAAAACGTTTTTTTGAGTTCTTCGGACCTTATTCTTTTGTATAAGGAGCATATTTAGTTACGGTTTCTATAAGAACTGTTTTCCATCTTTCGATACCTGTTTAAATCTTTTCAATATCTTTTGTATTGCACGAGATATCTTAAAATGAAGTAAGTGGGTTTGGCTTCATATGTATATCATAAAGGAGATAATGACGTTATTAAATTTATAAAAATACCACACAACTGAGGATATCTTGGACAGTAAAAAAGATATCGGAAAGATTTAAACAGATTTTAAAAGGTGGAAAATAGTTCTTATAAAAACCGTTACTAAATATGCTCTAACAATTTTACTTATATAAATATAAATAAGGTCCGAAGTACTGCATTTTCTAACGGTAATATTTCAAAAACGGGAGCTGATGAATTTTTTTTTGACTTCGGATTCGAGTTCAGCACACCGAAAATCTTCAGAAAAGTATATTTTTGTTTCGGCAACAAAAAAAAAGTTTAATTTTGTTAACCAAAGTGTAATATATAAAACATATGGGCAGTAAAACAATAAGGAAATCTGTTAGTTTTTAAGTGGTCATATTTTTCTCTGTGCAGAAAAAAAAACAATCAATAAAAATCAACATGCTTTATCATATTTTGATTCAATTTTTAGTGGAGTAACTAAAGCTCAAAAATTGGCAATATTAGGGAACCCGGCCGAACAGCTTAGATTTTGATGATATTTTTTTTCAAACGTCGGTAATTAAAAATACTTTAAAGTCTATAAATTAAAAATTGCCGGTGTTGCCGTTTTGATTTTTTAAATTTAATTGAAGATTTTTGTGAACAAAAACCAATTTTTTTCAAAAATTTTTCTTAAATTTCATAAATTAATTGATGCCAAAAGATTGTCTAGGAAATTCAAGGAAAAAAAATATATGGGAGTGAGGGACAATCTTCCATAGTTCAAGCGATAGATGCAATTTTCTTATTAATTGACTTCAAACACAAAAAAAAATATTTGAACACAACGGCAACACCTACAATATTCAAATATACATTTTTTAAAAGCTAGAAGCTTAGTCATGTATGTAAAATTAAAATTAAGTTATTTGAATGAACGGCTTTTGAAAGAATGGTAATTGAACTTAGATTTTTGCAAAAAAAAATTATTGAAAAAATTTTAACATGTCGTTTTTTAAACTTGGTCGTAATATAAAATGCATTTATTTTCAAATTTTTTTGGCCGCATTTATTATGATTTCAAATTATAAAAGGAAATGTCAATATGTGTTACGGTTTATGAAAAAAATTAAAAAGTATTTCATTTTCGAAGAAATTTTTTTAATAAAAGTTTTGAAAAAAAATGTAACTTATTTTTTTTTTTAAGTTCAACATCTCAACATAAAATTATTTTTTGTTCATTTAATAACTCTTACTGTTGAAAGTTAAATAGCAAAAATTTAAAGTTCCTATTTACCACAGTCTTTGAGAAAATTAATTATTTCAATGCAAAAATTCAGTTTTAATAAAAAAAAAACCATTGAAATGAAGTAATTTTTCATTTTTTTTTTCAAAAGTGTGATATATTTTACCTTTTTTGCTTCGAAATTCAACTGATAATATTTATGGCCAAAAATTTTTTTAAAATAAATTCATATTTTATTAGAAAAAGTTTGGAAAAAAGTCATTTTAAATTTTTCTAATAACATTTTTTTTTTTAATTCTGAGTTTGAGGACCATTTTTTCAAAAAGTCTTGATTAAATTTAGTGGATTTAAATTTAAGAGATAAGAATGAGCTTCTGGCTTTTTAAAAATGTATTTTAAAATATTGTAGGTGTTGCCGTTGTTTTCAAAATATTTTTTTTGTGTTTGAGGTCAGAATGTTAGAAAATTGCATTTATCGCTTAAACGATGGAAGATTGTCCCTTACTGCCTTTTATATATTTTCCTTAAATTATCTAGAGAATCTTTTGCTATCATTTGTTTTATGAAATTTGAGCAAAAAAAATGGTTTTGTTAAAAAAAATTTTAATTTTAATTTTAAAAAACAATACGGCAACACCGGCAATTTTTAATCTATAGACTTTAAAGTATTTTTAATTACCTACGTTTGAAAAAAAAAATCGTCAAAATCAGAGCTGTTCGGCCGGGTTCCCTAATAATTTGCTTTAGTTACTCTACTATTTGTTTCACATCAGTTTCGGATTTGAAAGGATTCGATTTATTTTAAAACAACATGTATGTATTCAATTTATAAGTTCAAGTGACCTCACCTCCAAAAATTTGTTTGGAGTTGAGGTCACTTGAACTTATAAATTGAATTATACATATATTCAATCGCTCCATTTAAAATAAAAATAATTTTAATAATTTTTTAGTATTTTTTTCTTCGTTACAACATGTATGTATGTAGGCATCTACTTTTCTATCTTCTTTATGCACTTCTTTCTCTCTGTTTTTTCTCTGAATGTTTTTCTCTCATTTTTTAATTGCGTACGCACGGTAATCTTGAAGACAATTAAAAAAACAAAAAAACTAAAAAAACGAATTTTTTGATATTTTTTTCATCACTTTTTTCGGCTGTTTTGGTATGGAATTTTTTTTTTCAATTTTTGAAAAACATTATTCTAATAGGGAATTTAATTCTCTACAAAAAGTTTTATTTGCAATATATCAAAATTTTGCTCGGCTTACGAGATATATTGAATAAACCAAAAAAGGGGCTTTTGCACCCTTATCATCAATTTAAACCCTCTCATTTAATAGCACTCCGCGGTTTTATTCTCTCTTATAACCCATTAAACTATTCCTGCAATAAAAACCCGTGAACGTCTTAGTTCCCTTCAGAATGACATAATCAATAGCCTAGGAGAAAAAAAATACTGGGGATGCGATACATTTTTCCTCCAATCTCAAAAACTAAAATACTTATAAGCATGTGGTTTTTTGTTTTCGACTAGAAATTAATAAGACCATTGAATTATGTAAAAAAGTTGTACCCTTTATTTAAAAAAATGGAAAAAAAAATAAACTTGAAGAAAAAAATATTTTTTTTCTAAAATGATGTTTTTAAAATTATTTGATCAACCAACTTAAATTAAAGACTTAGTTCAAGAACAATATTATATTCTTGGAAAAACATATACAAAATCAAAATGTCTTTTTTCGATGTTTTTTAACAATTTTTTCCCCATTCTAAGTCAAAATGCCCTCCCGTGTATACAAAAATGCTTATAACTCAAAAAAGGGATCAGGTACGATTTTGAAGTTTACATATTTAGAATCCTGAAATCATTCCGAATAATCCTGCATCATTACTTTTGGGGTCCATTTTTGTAAAACCTGCCGCGTCTTCAAGATCACCGTGTACGGTAATACTTATAGATCGAGAGTCCACAGCAAATTTTGGGAGTGGAGGTATAACCAAAATGTGAGCATGCAGTTTTATAGCCTTATGCGTTCTAATAACGAATTCGAAAGTCTGGCAGCTTTAAATCACGGCTTTATATGGTTTTCGGGGGGTTAAAAAACGCGAATTTTCCAATTAATGTGAGTAGGCCAACTAAGCAAAAATTCAAGTTACTGTATAAAGAATATAAAATAGTTTGAATTTAGCCTACTAATATGAATTGGAAAACTCACATTTTTCAACCCCCTGAACACAATATAACGCCGCGATTCAAATCTGCCAGACTTTTGAATTCGTTATTAGAAAGCATATAAGGCAATAAAACTGCATACTCACATTTTGGTTATATACACTGAGGGAAAAAACATATTAAAATCAACGAAAACCACGTTGATTCAATTATTTTTCGGAATGATTTTGCGTTGAAGACGAAAATTTTAAAATCAAAGTAGAACATGGTTAGTTTAAAGTAGTTTGCCGTTATAAAACATTTTTAAATCAAAGATGTTTCAACTTTGAAAAAAAGCATCAATTTATAAAAAAAAAAAAAAAAATTGGCAGCCGCTGGGGATCGAATCTACAACTCTTGGATCTCTAGGCGAATGTTTACCAACGTGCTATCTCACTGGTGAAAATAAGATTGATAAAATGGAACAAAAACTGAAGTCCGAAAAAAATAAAAACATTCTTACGTTGTTTCAATTTTATTTTAAAAATGTTTCATGTTAGTTTTTTCAACATTAAATCAACGTTGAAAATATAACATTTTACGTTGCGTTTTTTCCCTCAGTGTATGTTTATTATATGAAAAAACTTTCAACCTCGGCCGGGAATTGAACCTGGTATACTTTTGCAAGCAAAAGCAACACTTGTATCCACTGAGCCACAGCTGTTTAAATTTTGCTTCTATTCTCAATTTTTTTCATCGAACAAGAAATGGTTTTCAATTCAAATGGGAAATCATTTTCTTTTAAATGTAAATGCCGTGTTTTTCATGTTTAATTTTTAGAAAAAAAAACATCTTGTTCTTACACCGCTCAGGTATAAAAAGTATAATTCATGTAATTTGAAAACGAAATTAGGACAAATCGAATTGAAATAAAATGCACGACTGGGGTCGCAAATGCTTGTTCTTATGGTGAAAGTAAATCTAATGTTAAAGCTTTTAACTGAACAAAATTAAGGAAAATTTTAATTTTTTTATTTTAATGGAGTTGTATGAGTAGTGTAAAAAAAATAAAATCTGTTTTTATAATTTATTTTGAATGATCATTTATACAAACCAAGTATGCCATTGATTTCTTGCATAAAAAGGAATTTTTAGAAAAAAAATTCGAACGTCGTTAGAGCCGTTTTTTAGAAAAATAATTTTTTATGTATAAAAATTTTCGAACATTTTTCAAAAAAAAAAAAAAGTGGTATATGTTTTTAAAAAAACATTATTCAACACATAAAAACGAAGTTTCGATAAAATTCATCAAACCGTTTTCAAAAAATTGATTTTTCCAAAAAAAAAACCAATTTGAAATATTTTTTTTTAAAATCAAAAAAAGTGTTTTTTGAAAAATTTGAAAAATTTGTATGTAATGATTGTTTTAACGTTTCTGTATACCTAAAAAATTTGGTCTAAATCTGCTTCGTCGTTTACGAGAAACTCATAAATAAAAATAAAAAACGTTCAATGGCAGGTACCGTCAATAATGGTACAAAAAATATTTTTTTATTTCCAAAGGCAGCTTTTATGTGCTACATACACAAAAATTTACTTTAAAAAAACTATTTTTCCTCTAGGGAATCACCCAATACTGTTAACTATCAAGTTTGAAGAAAATCGCTCAATTAGTTTAGGCTGAGCTCGAGGTACACACAGACAGACAGACAGAATTGCCGGACCCATTTTTTTGGCATTCTCCATCATCGTAATACCATTTAAAATTTCTATCTCGAGTTTGATTTTTTTACGAATCCTAACTTGCCCTATACAAAGTACCTACATTATGTATATGTTTTATGACCTTTGTATATATATATTAGTGAGGCGGCTTAGCATCTAAATCGTGCACTTTGTGATAAAAGCATGAAATTTATATCATGGGTATTACTCAATATTAGAGTTATTTTGAGATATTGGGCCACTTTGTATTCCATCCAGGAGCGTAGATACAAGAGATTTTCTGTGTTGCACCCGCATTGTTGCATATCATAGTATAGCTGATGAAACCTTTTTATTAATATAATACATGATTTCGAGGTAATTTTTAACGCCCGATCGAATAAAACCAATAGCAATATGCCTGGACCGTCATGTAAAAAGTTATTGCACTTTTTATAAATTGTCTTTTACTCAAACAGCAAGATTCAGAATATTACCAAGTACTCCTTGAAAAAAAGTGGTAGGTTGATAAAATTTAGTGTGGACTTTTCTAATACCATAGAAAAAAATAATAAAATATGTCCATCAAAAAATTTCAGATCAAAGGGTGTTTTTTTTAGAGAGAAAGAACACTTTTGAAATGGTACCATTGCAGCACATGGAAAATTTTTGCATTTTTTTGAACCGCATATATATTTTATACATCGTATGAGAATCAAAAATAATCAAAAAATGAATTATATTTACCATGGAACATTGAATTTTCATGCAAAACTTAAATTGCTTGCTTTTATTTTTTATTGAATTTTCATACAAATTAATGTTTTGAAGGAGTGAGGTGCAAAAGTAAAAGTATGAAAAATAATTGTGCAGTTTGTGATAAAAGGATCAAATTAATAGGATTGTTAGTACAATATGTACTTTTACTTTTGCACCTCACTCCTTCAAAACATTAATTTGTATGAAAATTCAATAAAAAATAAAAGCAAGCAATTTAAGTTTTGCATGAAAATTCAATGTTCCATGGTAAATATAATTCATTTTTTGATTATTTTTGATTCTCATACGATGTATAAAATATATACACTCCGCTTCAACTGAATAAGCACACAAATTTTCAAAGGTATTTTGTCCATTTTTTCCTAAGATTGAGCTTTCATGTAACATTTGATGATGTTTACAGTTAGCTTGCGATGTTGAGAAACCAAATCAGAAAGAATAATTCTCAAAGTACCGCTATTTTTTTTCGTGTTCTCTTAAAAAGCGTCCCATATGGAAAAATGCAGTTTTTTTTTGCGTCAACTGAATAGACACACGGTCTTTCAAGGTCAATATCTTAGTTGTTTATGAGAGTTTTGAGGTGTTTGGCATACCAAATCAAAGGTTGAAATGTTCTCAGTGAGATTTTGTCATTTAATTAAAATTAAAAAAAAAGTAGTAGATTAAAAGCTTTGAATACTGTCGACAGAGCTAAAATTAATTTGTTAACGGAACAAGTACTGACCGGGTCTGCTATAGCTACCAAAATTGATCGGAGTTTTAGTGTGTTGCCTATTCATACCTCAAAAATAAAAGTTCGTACAGGAAAAATATGAATTAAGGTAAAAAACGGCAAAAATAGCAGTTAATCGATGAGAAATTTTGAGATCTGCCTCCAATTCATTTGACTCTGTTGCGAAAATCAAACAAAAAGCTGGTGTTTCTGCAAGTGTTTCAACACTCCGCAGAGTGATTAACAGCACGGATCATTTTAACCCATTAAAAGTCCAAAAGAAACCAACTTTAAACAAGCAACAAAAAGGTATTCGTTAAGAATTTTCTAGACTCCAAATGAGCTGGAAAAATGAGTGACGCAAAGTGGTTTTTTTCATTTGAAAAAGTTCAAATTTGATGAAATCATAATTGAAGTCATCGGGGCCATCAAAATTGACCTTTTTCAAATGAAAAAATCCACTTTGCGTCACTCATTTTTCCAGCTCATTTGGAGTCTAGAAAATTCTTAACGAATACCTTTTTGTTGCTTGTTTAAAGTTGGTTTCTTTTGGACTTTTAATGGGTTAAAATGATCCGTGCTGTTAATCACTCTGCGGAGTGTTGAAACACTTGCAGAAACACCAGCTTTTTGTTTGATTTTCGCAACAGAGTCAAATGAATTGGAGGCAGATCTCAAAATTTCTCATCGATTAACTGCTATTTTTGCCGTTTTTTACCTTAATTCATATTTTTCCTGTACGAACTTTTATTTTTGAGGTATGAATAGGCAACACACTAAAACTCCGATCAATTTTGGTAGCTATAGCAGACCCGGTCAGTACTTGTTCCGTTAACAAATTAATTTTAGCTCTGTCGACAGTATTCAAAGCTTTTAATCTACTACTTTTTTTTTAATTTTAATTAAATGACAAAATCTCACTGAGAACATTTCAACCTTTGATTTGGCATGCCAAACACCTCAAAACTCTCATAAACAACGAAGATATTGACCTTGAAAGACCGTGTGTCTATTCAGTTGACGCAAAAAAAAACTGCATTTTTCCATATGGGACGCTTTTTAAGAGAACACGAAAAAAAATAGCTGTACTTTGAGAATTATTCTTTCTGATTTGGTTTCTCAACATCGCAAGCTAACTGTAAACATCATCAAATGTTACATGAAAGCTCAATCTTAGGAAAAAATGGACAAAATACCTTTGAAAATTTGTGTGCTTATTCAGTTGAAGCGGAGTGTATGCGGTTCAAAAAAATGCAAAAATTTTCCATGTGCTGCAATGGTACCATTTCAAAAGTGTTCTTTCTCTCTAAAAAAAAAACACCCTTTGACCTGAAATTTTTTGATGAACATATTTTATTATTTTTTTCTATGGTATATGAAACGTCCACACGAAATTTTATCAACCTACCACTTTTTTTCAAGGAGTACTTGATAATATTTTGACTCTTGCTCTTTGAGTAAAAGACAATTCATAAAGAGTCCAATAACTTTTTACATGATGGTCGAGACATTTTGGTATTGATTTTATTCGATCGGGCGTTAGAAAATACCTCGAAATCATGTATCATATTAATACAATATTTCATTGCGTATACTACGATATGCAACAAATCGAGTGCAACACAGAAAAAGTCTTGTATCTACCCTTCCGAATGGAATACAAGGTGGCCCAATATCTCAAAATAACTCTTAAATTGAGTACTACCAACGACGTTAATTTCATGCTTTTATCACAAAGTGCACGATTGAACTCTTTTTTAATGCTAAGCCGCCTCACTTAATAGTTTTATATTTGGTTTACGGGATGTAGGTCTGGGCTGTACCTACATACATATATCGCAAGTAAAAATATAAAAGGTTGAAAATCGTTGTCTTAAAAGTAAATGCATTTTTCCACTTGATTTTACCTTGTTTCTTTTTTCTTTCTGCACCGAAAAAAAAATTGATAATAACAGCTATCAAATTCATATTTTTGAGTGACAAAAGTCGTCCAACAATGAAAAATAAAATCATTAGTTATTAAAATTTTTCGTCAATTATTTAGCACCAGTTTTTTTTCGAATAATAAAAAAAAAATGAAAAAGGAAAGAACCAAGTTAAATTTCCAAACTTTTAAGGACATATTAAAAGTTGAATTAAATATTACAAAACTTACAAATCATTTAAAATAAAATTAAAATGTTAAAACACAGCTGCCACAATTTTGATTAAAAAAATATTTTTTTAGAAGTAACTAACATGATATACAATGAAACCGTTTTCTTGATTTCTGTCTTCTCGTTAACGACTTAAATGATTTCAATGAAAATTTTACCCTAAAATCTTTTAAGGAATCTTTATAGAAAAATTAGGAAAAACTATGAAAACTCATTTTATTATTTTTTTTTTGTTCAAAACGATCGATCCAACGAATTTTGTATTTGTCCCAGGTTTCGCTCCTAGAAATATGGTCACCGTATCTAAAGGGCAAGTATTGGTTTCGTGTAAAAAAAATTTGAGGTTTTAAGGGGTTATATATAGTTGTAAGTGCAAAAAAACCTTCTTTTTTGTGGATTTTTTGTGAAGAGGCATTAAATTATATGTATAATAAAAAGAATACTATCCATATAGCAAATTTAATGTATGAAGAGAATTCGCTGTGTTTTTTTTTTAAATATTAGTATAGTAATTCCATAGACCTGTTTTTCTTATTTTTACTTGCTCTGTAGGGCAATTATTGGTTTCGTGTAGAAAAAAAATCGAGGTTTAATCAAAACCAATATTACGATGATGGAGAAGATAAAAAAAAGTGGTTTTCGTCATGCCGTCCGTCGGTCTGTGCGTGTGTGCGTCCATCTGTACATCGAGCTAGGATTTACTTGAAACTTGGTACAGATGATTATTGTGTAATTTCCTAGGTCCGTTTTTTTAGTTTTTTAATATCTCCTTTTTAATGCATACCTCCCATATACCGTTTCCGAGGTATTTCAATTTTCTCGGAAACGGCTCTAACGATTTTAATTAAATTTGGTGTACGTAATACTCTTTTATATTCTAACAAAACTGCGTTTTTAGTTTTTCTCAAAAATTTCGTAGAACGAAAATATGGCGTAGCCGTACTTCCAAAATTGACATATTTTTTAAGTTCAAGTTCATCAAAGCACAAGTCAATCAATATTCAAAATTTACAGACATCATTTTGTTTAAAATTTTGACAAAAAAAAATTATAAAATTGAGTCTTTTTTGAACTTATATTTTTTTTATTCTTTTTTTTTTCGTTATTTAACAAAATCATAAATTATACGTAATACATAATTATTGTTTTAATATTTTCTCCCAAACTATGTCAAGTAAAATCTTATTGCCGATCAAATTTTCTCAGTAATTCATACACAAAGCGCCCTTAAATTAGTACAAATTAAGAGTTTTTTATTTAATATTTTTCAATAATTTGGAATGAGAAACGATGAAAAATTGATATGATAAATTGATAGTATCATCCATAATATAATATTTTAATTATCATATAAAAAACATTTTTCTAGCATTTTCTGTTGAATTGATAAGATATTTAATTTGATATTTAAAAAATGTTAAAATGATATTGGTTTCAAGTTCAAGCAAATTCAGCCATACATTTTTTTCTTCAACATTCTTTTGTTCTTCAACTCTACATCTTGGGACATATACTCTGTATTTCGTTCCGAAAGTCAATTATATTTAAAAGTGCTTTCTGTTCCGCTTTTGAATTGGTACTCTGTAACACTTTCGAAATGGAAAAAAACTTAATACCATTTCCATTTACGGATTATTTTTTTTTAACTCTGAATTATTTCTTATACGATTTGTCAAATCAAGTGATAAAAACAAATAAAAAACGAGTTGGGTAAGAAATTATTATAATAATTTATAGAATTAGTTAAACATAAAACGAAGGCAAATTGATTTGGTTGCATGCACTAAAACCTTAATTCATTTAATAGCCTTCCGAGTGAATTCAAAAATGCGCTAAGTATACGTATAAATGTTTTCAAAAATAAACTTATTCTTCACATACAAAATTGTTTAAAAAGGTTTTCTAACCTTATAATGCGTCATGGACTTTAAAAATTTTTCTGAATCAAATCGGTATGTAAACACGCGAATTCCGTAAACACATCTACCTATTATAATATTTTTTGGTAAATTTAAGCTTGAAGATTCCCTGTAAATAATTTTTTTTTTGCTTAATTTGCTACCATTACTAAGATTTTCTTTTAAAAAATAACATTTTGTGCATTCCGCTATCACATTAGTTGTAGAAACAAATTCGTATTCGAATGCTTTTGCCATTCGAAAACAAGTTAGGGTATGAAAATTTCGCTTTGGGAATTCTCATTTCGAAAGTAGGTACATAGGTACCTAGTAGATTTCATTCCACTTTAGAAATAGAGAGTACAAAATACTCCTTCTAGAATTCGGTTTACTTTCGAAACGAAATAGGTACAGAGGAAGGCTCCTGTATATTTCTCTTGTCTGTGATTAAGTTTAACCTTTGTTGAAGAATTTTCTTTGGACTGTACTGCATTAAATTGTAAAAAACCATTAAACATATCAGCAAACATGTTTTTAGTTTTAAATTTTTGGGTTTTTAATTTACCAAAAAAAAAAAAGAAATGGTATCTAAAAAATCTAAAGTAACATCTAGGTAGGTATCTACGAATTACAAAAACAAACAACACGACCCACACAATCAATAACCCACACTGAAAGTAGGTAAATGAAATCCCACACACACAATTAATTTTCAATTGCATGAAATTGTAGGTACCTTACTCAATACTTTGTTGCCCCAAAAACAAAGCAAAAAAATAAAACAAACGCAACAAAAAAAAAAAAAAAAAACACGTACACACTACATACATAAAACTCACCCCCACCTTGTTGATGCAACAAATGATGATGATGCCCGCTAACACCACTTGCACCCGCACCCACCATTGATCCACCATTAGCAACAACACCACTGCCCCCGTTTGCAACGCTACCGCCCGCGCCACTCATATTGTGTGGTAAAAAGGCAGCGGCAACCGCTGCATGTGCATTGAAGTATGCTATCCGGGATGCGGCAGCCATTGTCATCTGATGATGTCGATCAGCCGTAAACGGCGTTTGTCCAACATTGGTATATAAGCTCGGTGTAACAGCCGAAACAGCTGCTGCTGTAACTGCCGCCGCTGTGGCTGTCGTCGTTGTGTTCGAACGCGATGACGATGGTGACATGCAAGGCGGTGAATTTGGTGCCTTTGTTGATAATAGGCTTCCATTAGCTTCTTCATTGTTGCGGATTATAATATTGCTGTTGCCACTGATGATGCTACTGTTGTTGTTTCTAGCAGCTACTGCGGCTGCCACTGCCGAATCACTTAATCCTAACAGTTCCTGTATCGCGAATGGGGATCGTTGTGGCATTGCGCCACCAGCCACCACCAAAACAAAAATCTATTAGGTATCTTTTATCTTCTCTAATTCTGAGTCGCTAAAAAATAAAGTACCCAGAATAATAAATTACACCGTATTTTGACACTTCTTCTTAATTAAATGTCACTCTCGGCCGAATATCACTTAAATCTCGTGAGATAGGTAGATAGGTATTTGTAACTCTTGACGGAACTGACTAATACGATATCAAAACACGGCGTTCCAATCACGTCCTAATACGCAAACCGGTTTTGAGCGATTGTCACTGGCAATAACTCGTTCACGTTTGATAGCCATCAAAACGTCTTCATCGGGTTAACTCCACATAATATCATTTGATATCAATCGGCGGCGATAAAAAAACACAAACGACACACGACGCCGACCACTGTCAGCGAGGTCGACGAAAAAAAATCAAAATTCGTAGATTTGTAGTCAGAAAAGCACCAAAAAGTTTGAATCGGAACGTATTTTGAGAACCACCTTACCACCACCGGAACCAGAGGAGAGGCGCACCTTCACCGTTTGCTGGCGATTCCAAACGATTTTGATGTTGAAATGAATAAAAAGAAGGCGTGGCCACTTGTTGTACGTAGTGGTTTTCATAAATCAATTTGGAATCTGGAAGTGAAGCAATTGCGAAAGTTGTATAGCCGTTCTCTTTTCCTGCGCACAATACAACTCTGTACCTTGAACAGTCAACTCTACTCTCTCCATTCCAAATTCCAGTTTCCAGGAACGGTAAGAGTGTAAGTGCCCCACACACACTAGTTCAATTGAAATGCAATTGTAGTAGTGTAGTTTGTTCAGAAGTGTGAGTGATTTGTCGGTCTCCCTCTTGCTTTAAGGTTTCTCGTTTCTTTCTTTTTTGTTTTAATGGAGGACGCCAATAATCATGATGGGAAATAATGGTCGACTTAAATCGTAGACAAAAGTCGTTGTTGCCTCTTCATCTCTCCCGAATCTGATCCTTGTTGTTGTTTTTTGTAGTTGGTCCTGATAAATTTGCATCATTTTCAGTTTCGCCTAGAAGCCAACTATGAAAGTGGGTGATGATGTTGGTATACATAGATGCAATGGTGGTAAGCAATGGTAGGTAAATGGTGGCGGAGATGAAGAGAAATAGCAATCCTTCAGCAGGATCCTTAGTTGACATGTGTTAATTTCCAAACGGTAATTAGTCAATTGAATTGTATGCTCCTATCACGAAAGGTAGGTACCTAGCTAGCTAGCTGGATCAGTAACCCTACAGGGTGGTTCCTTACATCTTACCTAGGTAAAGTACACAGGTACCTATCTATATTTTGTAACAGGAAAATACGTAGATAGATACATACAACCATGGTTTCGAATAAATATTGAAAAATAAAGGACGGGTGCATTTTGATTGCACAGTGGTTGCATTGAATTTCCGCAAAATCAGGAAGTTGGTATTTAATAAGAGGTGGGTAGCAATAGCATGACGGTAAATAAGTCGATAATGTAAAGGAAATGAAACATTTCATTTAGGTTAAAGTGCCTAATTAGTTGAAAAACTTTACCTTTATAAATAGGTATGTATACATAATTAGGTTGGTATATGCACGTACCTTTGAAAAATTATGTGAAAATAGGTAGGTATATTTGTCTTCCTGAGGTTTAACTAAAAACATAATTATGATGGAGTTGTGGCTGTGAATCAAGAAATTGTTTAAACTGTCAGAAACTTCATATAAAAGGAGAAAAGAAAAGTTCAATGTGAATAATAAGGAGGACAACTCAAATTAAGGCATTGAAAAACTCTTGTTTTTTTACGTTTTCTGTAAAGACTAGGTAGTTTTTGAAATTCTTTTTATATTCCAAAAATATTTCATTGTTTAAAATGTTTAAACTTTTTTTTTAAATAAGTATTCTTTCTCACTAAAAAAAACCTGAAACCCAAAATATTTTGATGTGCCTTTTTATTATTTGTTTTTTTTTTGATAAGTATATTAAACGGTCACTCCCCGGAGTACACAGATTGGAATCTGATTCGGTTGCGGATCGAGTAGATTCCCGTGGAGTGAATCACTCTGTCTTCGGTAATAAGCATGATTAATAAAATGCTTCATTACTTATACACAAAGCGAGTACAACACAGAAAAACTCTTGTATACCTTCCGGATGTAATATCTCAAAATAACTCTTATTGAGTATTGAATTGTATTAAGTGCTACCAACGATCTATATTTCATGCTTTTATCACAAAGTGCATTATAAAAAAACGTTAAACTTATAATAATATTTCTTAAGGCTAGAACCAAATTTTTATTACAGTAACGTTAACGTATCAAACAAGTTTTATTTAAATTTAATATTTACCATTATTTACTGAGGAGATCAAAAGGTTATACTAAATTAATTATGTAACAAAACTATAAATATTCTATATGTTTTGAAAGAAGAGGGAGATTCAATCTTGAATCTTTGAATGTAGGGGGATAGTGATACTCCTGCGAACCATGAGAGAAAACTTTCTTTTCTATCAATATGAATGGTTTAGTATTGGGACCATATAAAACTGTCATATTCGAGTAAACGCATGACAAATGATACTTTTGAAAGTTTTAAGATGTATGGATCATGGAAATCTCAAGAGAATCGTTTAATGAAAAGGAGAATTCGATTGGCCTTTTTGATAACTCTAGTTTACAAGGGTTTCGTTGCCGTTGGTGTGCTTGTGCTTAACTTGAGTCCGAAGTCAGGAAAAATTTATCAGCTCCTATTTTGGGAATATTACCGTTAGAAAATGCAAAAAAGGTCCTTTTGACTACTCTGGAGGCCAAATTTTTGTGTAAGATAAGTTTAAAAAAATAAATCGTTCCCATTAGAACTGTATTCCTTGTTTCAAGACCTGTTGTATGGCTCTATATGTATCATACAAATATAACGTTTTTATCTCCCTTATCATATAATTAAGCCAAGCACACTAACTTCATCTTAAGATATCTCGAAAACACTCCACTCTAGTACACAGAACACAGGTCTATTAGTAGGGGAATAAGAACGATATTATGGTGAATATTACCTACTGTAATTACTAATTATTAGCTTTAAAACACAGACTATGTTCAGCAAAACTCCTCTGATCTTAATTTGTACCTAATACAATTTATGAAAAATCAGTATTTTTTTTTATAGGATTCGCAATATTGCTCTGATTTTAAGTATAGCGAACTTTGATAAAAACATATAAACATTTGATAACACTAGTTTACAAAAAAATACAAATTTTTGGACACCAAGTGCCGTTATACTTTCTGTATAGATTTGAGCCCAGAAAACTCGAAAATTTTATCTAAAAAAATATTTATGGATAGGTTTTCGAGATATGATTTTCAAACACTGGAATCATTTTTTTGGGTCACTCCAAAAGTTTAAGTGCATTATAACAAAACACTTAAAAAAATTCAAAATCTTGCGAATCCTCATAGTTTTATATTTGTATGTGTAGTTCACTTCCTGGCAAAGATAACAAGATCATTTTTTTAAAACCTATGGATAAGTTATAAAGAATAATAATTTTTGTAACGATCAATATTTTCGACTTTTTTTTGTTATTTTTTGTGTTTTCGTCTATAACTTGAAAAGGAAGCCGAATATGAAAATTTTTATGATGTAATTTTTTGTAGATAATTAAATTTCCTATCGATCGAAAAATGGCTCAAAGAGACCAAAAACAGTAGATTTTGAAAGTTCATATTTTATCCAATTTTAGCCGTATTCAATTTTTGTGACCATATGTTGAAAGAAAAAGTATTTTCTTTTTTTCCGTTACATGTTCAATATCTATAAATGCTTAAAGGATAAAAATAGACTATTTAGTAAAAACACCAAAAATGTCATGTTTTTCTCTTTTTGAATAGTTTTTCATTAGTTTTTTACAATATTTTAATTTTAATTTTTTTTAAGAAAAAAATAGTGGGATTGAGTGTCCATTTTGGCTGTAAACCAGTGTAATTAGAAGTCAGAACCAAAAATCGTGTCGAACTGTGTTATATAGGTACGTTTACGATTTTCCGTAAATGACCAGAATTCAGAGTTGCGTCGAAATTTTATTTTAGTATTTTATCGAAATCGATTAAAATGACTTTTTGAGTTTCAGTGAACTAGAAAAAACACAAATAGGTACATATTTTTTTTAAGTTTTCATTTTAAGACTAAAATTCATTTTCATCCACCAAAAAATATTTGTCTCCGGCCCCTTTGAAGAAAAAGGTCTGTTTAATGAAAAAAAAAAAACAGAACAAAACTCCTGAGTTACTCATAAGACTGACTTGCAAGTTGCAACCCAAAAGTAAAATCTAAAAACTTGATTTAAACTGTAACGAATTGTGGAATATTTCTCATGGAACTACAAACAATCTGTGCTTTTCAAGATGAGGAAAATATTCATTAAATCTATGACTTTTTGTGGAAATATAAATTTTCGGAGTCGATTATAGTTAGTGTAAAAAAATAAAGTTTTTTTCTAGAAGAGTAAGAAAAAAAACAGGGAATTTTGGTCGCATATATTTCTTTCTTAAAATCTCAAGTCTTTTGCAAGGTTTTTGTTAAAACTTAACAATAAGAGTATCATAATCCTTTTCACGTTCACTTTTTAAATTATTAGAAATAAACAGTTCTTTTTGGAGTGATTGGGTTCAAAAAATTCTAGCTCTTTTTGTAGATTATTTTTTTTTACACTATCAGATCATAGTCGAAGAGCGCTTATAGCAAGCCCTGTCTAGCGACCATTTGCAAACACAAAACTGTATTAACCGGTCATCACTTAAGGCCCAACTATAATAGGCATGGGTGAGTTGTCGACACATTTCTTATGGAATAGCCATAATACGCATATGCGCGCTTCGTTAACTTTCGTTAAGCATGAGTAAATTTCTCCGAATAAAATGTAAACAACATTGATGCAAGGGGGATGGAAAAATTAAATTAATTTTCACTAAATAAAAATGTGATAAACAAATTGTGAATTGAATAAAAACCGTTTTAAAAATATTTTGTGTAGTTCAACGCGTTTTTTTTTACAAAAATTATTTTTTTTTTTTTTTTTTTGACGGGAGGAAATCTTCAAAAGACACTTGGCAGTATTCGACACCAAGTAGTGTGGGACTCTTAACCACTAAAACCACCTCTTTATCAGGACCAATCTTGAGAGATCGACATCAGATTTTTCTTTCTTAACTTTGTAAAATCACTTTGGGGGAAGTTTAAACTTTTAATACTTTCCCATGTTTTTTTAGACCATAAGCTCATGAGGCTTGGTTCTTCTTAATCTCCGAACATGGTTTCTTGTATTCAAGTCGGACACCATTTCAGAATTGGTATGACTTTGCAGTCTCTGATTATGCGATACAGCGTATTTTTTAACAACTTCTGTAACCGTTTCTATTTGTAGGTCACGATGTAGATCGCTATTTCTTATGTACCAAGGTGCATTAAGTATTCCACGAAGGACTTTGTTTTGGAATTTTTGGATGATTTCGGTATTTGATTTCTTTGTACAGCCCCATAATTGGATACCATAGGTCCAAACAGGCTTTAGTACTTGATTATACAGCATTATTTTGTTTTGGGTTGATAAATCAGAGTTGTTACCAAGTAACCAGTACATTTTTCTATATTTCAAGTTTAGTTCTTCTCTTTTCTTTTTGATGTGCTCTTTCCACTTTAGCTTTGCATCCAAAGTCATTCCAAGGTATTTGGCCGTATTGGCGTAAGGTACAGCTTGATTATTAATGAATATTGGAATATTGTTTATCTTTTTATTTGTAAAGTTTATATGTGAAGATTTTGTTTCATTGAGTTTGATACGCCATTTTTCGGTTCAAACAAAAATTATTGAAAACAAAAATGTAAATTGTGACAGAAGGCTATGCGCGCGTATGTTCATTATGGCTACTCCTCATGTTTTCAGAAACAGGACGAAGCAGATCGTTCGATTTTGACATAAGCCCATGCGCGCATACGCCTATTATAGTTGGGCCTTTAGTGCAGTGTTAGTAAGCAAATTATAACTACAAAAAAACGTACACTAAGAAAAACAAAACATTATAAATTCAAAATAAAATGAAACATACATTAATAAGAAAAACCAAAAAAAAAATTTGTTTTAAGTTACAAAAAGACAAAACATAAAAATAAACAAAAACATTCATGAGCGTGGTACATTCGTTTTTGCACACATGTGTCGGTGTGCGGAAATGTGTGCTGTGTGTGGGCTGGTGTCGACACCGATTTTCGGTTTTCGTTTTCCAAAATTCAAAAAGTGTCACTCCTAGCTATATAATCACTCCGAAAAGGAGTGATTTCAAATTCCAAAATTGAAAAAGGAGTGAATTTTTGGAGAGAATTCTTCACTCCCAAAATTTTGAAGGAGTGACGGAGTGATTACCAATACTTCTACCATAAACAAAAAATATTTTTTGTTTATGACTTCTACATTTGACTTCATGGACTACTTGTCAAATTCTTGGGTGCTTGTTTTAATTAGTTTTTGTGAAGAAATTTAAATTTTTTATACAAAAATTCAATAAAGTATCATAAAAAATCAATTTAAAAGATTGTTATTATTTTATTTATTATTTAGCATTACAAACACATGCAAAGCAAACGTCAAATCACTCCACTTATCTAATTCGTCGTGAACAAATTCCAAAATTGCACAAAAAAGGAGTGATTCACTCCCATAATTTTGGAAAACGACAGGTGTGAGACACGGAGCGAGTAAAATCAAAAGATTTTGATTTTTTTGTGTCGGTGTCTCAATCGGTGCGATGTGTATGGGGATTCGCGCGAACATTTCCTATTCAGTTGCATGTAAATCGTTGTTGAGTGTGGTGCGTCGCAAGTTGTTTTAATAAAATGGCAATTAGCGCGCAAGCTTCAACGTCACTTATTCTGCTCTTTCCTCTTTGAAATCTCTTTCACAACTAATGTTTGTATAATTTGTTGTGTAGTGTAGTGTGTGGCGGAATGCCACACCATTTTCCAGTGCACCGGTGTGAGCACAAGTGTGGTGTCTATGGGCCCCTTAAGGATTTTAAAATTCTTTTGACCAAAGCTTTTCAAAACCTATCATACAGAAGGCCTTATTCACGATCACGTTTATATGGTCCGAAAAATCAAGATTATAACTAAAATTAACCCCTACGTCTTTAAAGCCCTGAACACGCTGTAGTGTGTTGGGATGTTGCGTCTGTCATACAGACATGGTTGATGTGAATATTTTGATGTGTTTATTTATTTATTTAATTTCGTTAAATACTAACGTTACATCTTAATACTAAATTTATAAACTAAAAAAAGAAAAAAAAATATTAAATACAATATTATAAATACAACATTAAAATTGTGCATTAAAAAAACTTTGTTTGAAACTCTTACTCTTAAAATTAACATTAAATGAAGAAATTATAAAATAGTATCTGTTGAAGACTGAAATCAGTTGATTTAAGGGAGTTGAAACAATGGGTTTTCAGATGGTACCTATACAATTTATTATGTGTTGTCTTATAAAAATAAGAGTTTTTGGGTGATGGAAGTGATTTTTTCAATTTTTTTTTAAATTATTGTTTTCAATACCTAAATTATTTTTTTTACTTTCTGGGAAAAATTTAAGTTTGCTTTTATTCCTTATAAAAAATATTAAGCTTTTTAGGGCCAATTTTTCAATAGTCAGTTAAACAGTCAGTTAGTGCTTATTCCTAAGGATAGAGAAAAAATCAATTTTTCAACAGGCAGATATAGCTTATTCCTAAGAATAAAACTATCTGCTTCTTTCAGAGACGAATAAAAATTATTCTAAGGAATAATCTCAACAAAAATATTGTGTCAGTTGTCAAAGATGTTTTGAAAGAATTTTGAAAAAAATACAGTGGAATACAAGAAAACAAAAACAATCATGAATAAAAATGACGTTTAATTTTAAATATTTTTGAATTTGACAATTTTTTTTTGTTATTCTGTAGAATAAATTATTCTTGATTGAAAAATTCATTATTCGTGGAACAGTTAACTGACTGTTTATTAGAAGATTGAAAAATTAGCTCTTAATGGTATAATTTTAATATACAAAAATTGATATAATGAGAGAAAAAAAAAGTAATTTTTTTAGCTCTTTCTTGTAAATTATGATTGGATTCAAAAAGTTTTTCGGTTTTTCTACAAAACATTCATATATAAATACGTAAGGTTGTAGCAGGATGCATTCGTCGGTTGAGATGTCGTGGGGTTTTCCGAAATAAAACACTCTGACACCACAGGAGATAATTTTAAATAGTAGTTTTATTGAACAATCGAGGATTAATAAAATAACAAAGTTTGGAACTACTTGTATTGAAAGAATATTATTATGGTGTTCCTACCCTTTGCTATTATGCGGTTGGTGTTCCGCAGTTATTACAGAAGGCGTAGGGAAACACTGTAATAATACTTTCAGAAAAGAAGCCAAGCGGTAAGTGTTACCTCAGTAGTATCTTGACTGTTTCCTGGTCAAATCGAAAGTGATTTAATTCTAGTTTCGGCTCTCCTTTTATAGCTAGAAAACAATCAAAAAAATATTAATTAATTAGGAGGCTTTGAATTTAAAAAAATAAAAATAAATAATTATAAAAATTAAAATTGTAGTCAAAGGCGATAAAGTAATCAAACTTTCATAGAAACAAAATTTTATAAACAAGATTTAGAACGATAGTCAAAGGTTGTTTTGAATTCTAATATTAAAATAATCAATTGTAACAATCTTTAAATTTTTCAACAAGAAAGTTGAAAGAAAAAAAGATTTTTTTTACAAAGGCACACAACCTGTTTTCTAATTTACTAGGTTCACACTCGATGTAATCGCTTAGTTAGTTAAAATAGGTAAATGTTATTCTGAAATTTGTCAAGAAGAAAATTTCATTCTGTTACAAATCCTGGAAAAGAAGTATAACTTCAAAAATGAAAAAGATCTCAGTATGTTTCTGGCAGCTTAAGAACATAGTAGGTATGTAATTATGTTAAAAAAGTCCGTTCAAATTAAAATCTACAAAACGAGTCTTGGCCATCCTTAAATTTTTTTCTGAAATGATTTAATGAATGATAAACGAAAGCCTAGCTTTTGTCGTTTTTTGGGGTGTTTAAGCTTAACATTAAACATGCATTAAATGAGTCTTAATTAAACATACCCAATCATCTATTGCCAAATCTATCTCAGACTGCAGGTGATTAATTTATATAGCAAAGGCTTGTACCATTGTCTTTTTGTTCATCGAATCACCCTGCTTTGGTTTCATAGTGTGCGGGTAATTCTACCGGTCACTACCGAACCTGCTTTAATTAAGGTCAATGGTTTTCTATTTAAATCGAAAAAAATGGCAGCTAAAAAATCATATTCTAAAGAGAGCACGTCAAAATATTTTCCCAACAAGCGTAGTTTGAATATTTGCACGCAAAGCATAAATAAAATAAAACAGACCTCTCCATAAAAAGGATGGCTAAACTAAACTCATCCTGAATATTCCTTTTGATAGATTCGAGTATGTGGGATATTCATCTTCAAAAGAATTTCAAAGAAATCGGACAAACAAATAAAAAAGGCTCCAAAGAATTTTGCATTCATTTTGTGTTGAAGAATGCCTTTGCCAGTATACTACTAACGTATAAGTATGTTTGGTACAGGTAGGTATGTAGGTATCTTGATAGGGCTTACTCATTCATTGAGTAGCAAGTTGATAGATTTTATTGAGTCTTGATTCGAAAAATAATTAAATTTGTGAAATACTTTGAGAGTATTATATTACACATCCTTTGAAAATATTAATTCTGAATTGGAAGGAAAATCAAAACAATAACTCCCATCATATCCTCTCCGGTTATGTTTTACTACACCTATATCACGCTGGGTCACGTGTATTGACGTTTGTTTTTCGCTAAGACTTCTATTGAATTTTTTTCGTTAAGGAAATCCAAACAGAAAAACTTCTTTAGAGCCCAACTAGGATCAAATATCAAATTACTCGGGCTCCTTGAAGAGAATGAACGACGAATTTCAATTCGAAGACCCATAGAGGGTTGTGCTCTATTTCTTAAACGTCACTTCACATTTCACAACCAATGTTGGCTGTTAATGTTGAAGCATTTTGTTGTTGTCTTGATTTTCCTATTTTAATTGCTTAATTGAGTTCTTGCTATTTTTAGTGCTTGAACTTGTTGTGTTGTTGTCATTAATCCATACACAACACAGTTCCCAGTAGGGCATCATTGACAGGTAAATTAATCATTTTAAACGCTAAGTGACATGACTGAGCCTTGGATTTTTAAGTTTGTGTAGCCCGCCGCCGGCCATCGAGATTCAGGTGTCTTAAGATGTTAGGTATACAGTGATAATGAGCGAGATGAAGGTATAGCTATAGCAGCATGAGAGCTGCAAAACACTGTGCTGATGCTAGGGCTGTTTCTGGAGCTAGTGCTAAGATACAAAACGCTCTCATTTTCAATTATGTTCTTGGGATTAAATAATTTAATTGGATAAATGAAGATGTAATTATGATGTTATTACTTTTTTATGTAGATATAATAATTATAGTCACATTGAGCATGCATACCTTCTTAAATGAACCGAAGTGTAAAGGGAATCTTGTCAGCACCGAAAAGTCTTATATCTATGTACCTATTACTCACACATTTGAAATGAATTGCATGACAGTGTGGCACTTAGACGTTGCTAAAAGTTTTAAAGCTAATTTATATTAACATAAATTAGCCGCACCACCGCCGCACGAAAAATCAAAAATTTCTATTCCGCCGCACCACGTCCGCACCATGATCAAAAATTTCTAAACCGCCGGACCACCACGTCAGCGGCCAAGTATTTTTTTTTCTTTGAAAATTTTTATTTTTACTCGGGTAGGGAGGGGTTGTCGGGGATTTCGGCAAGCTCGCTACGCCAATGGAATCCATTCTATTAAAGAAGAAATGGAAGTGTTTTCCGTTAAACTTGTGTGAAATAATGTTTAATAAAGTTATATTATTAATTTAATAATATATTATAGGTAACCATGACCAAAAATGCTTTGAAACACACATTAAAACTATGAAGGGTAGGCCTAAAAACTCCTGGTACAAGCAAATGCAAAAACACTAGCATTCAGTTGGCCTCAGAAATGGAATAATACAAAACGAAGAGGCTTGCCGCCGATTTCTGAGGTCAGCCCGGCGAACCCCACAGGTGGATCACTAGTGTGAGGCAGATATGTATGTGAGATATTTATGATCCCTTCTTAATCGAGATCATAACAGCGCCGAGAAAAGGAAGGAGATTTTAAAACCATAAACCTAGCTTTAAAGAAACGAGTCCATGGCAATACCTTAACCTTCCCATTCTTTTATAATGGGCAAAAGGCTGCAAAGCCTAGGACAGATGTTGAGTTCAGTGTTCTTATGATAACTATCCATTGTTTTTACTTTTCAGATACCTATAAAATATAAAAATTTACGTCCCATATACTAATATAATGGTAGGTACGATAAAGTAAAATAAGAATTTGATTGATTTTAATATTAACCACCACCACACCACACGGACACGATGAGATGAAAAAATCATCACACCTCGTTCATCCAATGGAGGTGAAAAATGTATGAAAGAAGGGAAATTCAATTAAAGTTTCAATGAAATGATGGTGTGGTGAAAATTTTTATCAAAAGATGGTGCTGAACGCAGGGCTAAAAACACAAATAGGGTTTGCGTATTCGATAAGCGCTGTAATAAATAAATTTTTGTTCACCATTAACTGGTCTAGTCTTAAAACATATAAACATCGAAAAACTGTCCTCGAACCATGACGAATTGCATCTATGTATCAATTACTCATTTGCCTTGTTCATATACATATTTGTAATAGTTAGTAGAGAATTGTAATAGGTAGGTATAGTATTAGGAAATTTTGATGTTGAAGTCCGACTCTGAATTTACTTATTTGCTTTCCGAAGTGACGGAACATAAGATATTTTTGTTTTGTTTTGTTTTTTTTTTTTGACAGCTTTCCATGGTGAAATGAAGTTACAGTATGTGAGTAGATCAGGTTCTCGCTATCACTTACTTATAGTTACATAAACTGTAGGTATCTAGGTAGGTATATGTTGTATATTTATGTAGGTTAATGTAAGCAAAGTGTCCTGTAATGAATACTAAAAATTTAAGTAGTAATTCTTAAGGGTATATCATCTACAGTAGATGACGAATATAAGAAAATCCAAAAAACCAGAGAATTCTTCTTCTTAAGGGGTAATAACACCTTGTAAACCATGAAATCGAGCGTCATTTTCATCAGCGTATAATACAAAGAAGAAATATTATTTTCTTTTTGTGTTTGTTTAGTTTAATTAAGTATATTTATAAATAACAGAATAGGCTTATGTTAAATTTTTTAATGATGTGAAATTTTTTAAATGGCAGTGTAGTTCAGGATGATAGTAAAATCCTGTGCTCCCATCGGGCGACCAACTAACTCCTACAGTTTTTAACCGATTGGGCTTAAATTTTGTGTGGAGCTTAAAAATACTATTCTCTAGTGAAGTACGTAGGATTTTTTTGAGAAATTTTTAAAGAAATGGAATTAGTTTGAAAAAATTATTTCATTCCAAAAACAAAATTCGTTGAAAAAAAAGACTATAAAATCGTTAAATTTTAATATTTCAAAAAAATCCTACGTACTTCACTAGAGAATAGTATTTTTAAGCTCCACACAAAATTTCAGCCCAATCGGTTAAAAACTGTAGGAGTTAGTTGGTCGCCCGATGGGAGCACATGATTTTACTATCATCCTGAACTACACCGCCATTTAAAAAATATCACATCATTAAAAAATTTAACATAAGCCTATTCTGTTATTTATAAATATACTTAATTAAAATAAACAAACACCAAAAGAAAATAATATTTCTTCTTTGTATTATACGCTGATGAAAATGACGCTCGATTTCATGGTTTACAAGGTGTTATTACCCCTTAAGGATATATCATGCTAGGAATAAAATTGTTCTACAGTAACACTCTGTCCGCTAAGTTAATATACCACTTAGCGATGATTAAAGAAAACTCTTACTTTGGTATACCTAAACTCATATCTATTAATGATAATATCTTATTTGATGCTAAAGTAGAAACTTTGTTTATGTATGAAATTTGAGAAGAATTATTATTATTAAATCTTAAAACGCATACAAATTTACTGTACACATATATGTACAATGTACATAGGTAGGTATATGCATTTTAAATGAAAATTATTTAAAAAAAACATAAATACATCTTTACATCTGGCTGTAAAGAAATTGAAATGTAAAAAATAAATCCAAATCCATAATATTCACTATCACACAGAAAAAAATAGTCATTTTTAACTATTTTTTTTTAACTATTTTCATAGTTAAAATCGGGATAACTATTTTGGATTTGGATTTATTTTTGACATTTGACAATTTTACACCCAGATGTATTTTTTAAACTAGTGAATAATATGGCCGTTTGCCGTTAAAGTTTCCTGAAGTAGGTTTCATTAAATCTATATGTTTTTGCTTAACTTGTCAATGTTTTTTTGTTGTTTTCTCCACAAAAATAAATTGATAAAATACTTTTAAATTAATAAAATATGTACTATGTTTACCACACATTTTTCAAAGAAACTTACCTTCAAAGTCAAAAATTATGATGGTCATGAAAAAATTAACAACAGCGTTTAAAATGTATGTCTTAAAACAAAAAAATATCAACATTAACGAATAACATTTTTTTCTAAATACTAAGACCTTAATGGAGTTTCCATCTTAGTATGAACAGAGAAATCACACTGGTTAACAAAATTAAACTTTTTTGTTGCTGAAATAAAAATATTCTTTTCTGAGGGTTTTCGGTGTGCTGAACTCGAATCCGAAGTCAGAAAAAATTAATCTTTAATAAGATTCCGTTTTTGAAATATTACCGTTAGAAAATGCAAATGAACGTACTACAGCAAGATCCTAGGGCCGCCAGACATTACTTATTTTCTCAAGAGTAAAATGTATAGAACTTCATAGTTCTAGTACATAGTATTAGTGTATGCATACCGGGTACCTTTTGCCGACGGCCATTTTACCGGAGAACATGTGCTAAAGGTAGGAAAAATACGTACTTACTTTCTTTATATTCTCAAGGCTGATTTTTACGTATGTTTCAGAAAATATTAGACATTAAAAGTTAATAACTAACACTGCCAGACCCATTCCGACGGCCTTTTTTTTTTTGAAAGACACCTTAAAGCCTTACAAAAAAAAGCTTGATTTTTATATACAATATGATACTCAGGGAACTAATTCAATAATTTTTGCTAGTTGCCAGACCATTCGGATGGGCCAAACACATTTTATTATATGGGGGTGTGGGAAAAAAGTTATTATACATTTGACTTGATGTTTTTTTTTAATGTACTTTTTCACATTACTCACGTATTTTTGAATCTACAGAAAAAAAAATGTATTGCAAACTTTTTTCGTGGGTCTTTCTTCAATATATTCTAATTCGTACTTCTAGTCGACGTTTCGGGTATGCTTATACTCTTCTTCAGGACTCTATTACCTAACAAACATGTCTTAAAAATATTAGAAAAGCAATAAATTATCTATACTTACAATATTCGTGTTAAATATATTAAATATATGTATGTTAACCACTAAGGTTTCTAAACTTCTATGTAGCCCACAAAAAAGTTAAATTTATCTTACTGAAAAAGATCACGAAAGGTGGAATTAATTAGTTAAATAACTTTTTTCGATTATACCTTCGGTTTAAGAGTTCGGTGGTTGTTTAGAAACACGTCAAAGGGTGATTTTCTTATTTTCGTCATAATTATCTCTTTTATTTGACCTTTTTTGAAAAATAATTCGAAGTAGGAGTTGTAGATCTTTTTATTACATTCATTTATTACATTAGCGGTTTTTCTGAAGGCAGAAAACTTCAAAAAGATTGCAATTTTGTATATAGGCATAAAGGTTCTAGTACAGGGTAATTTGCATTAGATGTAACAAAAACCTAGGTGTGCAGGTTGCACTCAGACAAGAAAAAAATAGTATAGGCGGGGGGTCTTTGTCCCTCTTTTAAGCCGGGGAGGGGAAATTTAAAAAAAAAAATCCGAAAAAAAGTGGTTAAAAATAAATACAAAACATCTAGACACCTGGTAGTGGAGTAACTAAAGCTCAAAAAAGGCAATAGGTATTAGGGAAACCGGCCGAACAGCTCTGAATTTGATGGGGCCAACTATATGGGAGAGATGCCCAAAAGTCAATTTCTAAAATTATAAATTATAAGAAATTGACTTTTGGGCATCTCTCCCATACAGTAGACCCCAGTGTGTGTCGGTAATTAAAAATACTTTAAAGATTAAAAATTGCCGATGGTGCCGTTTTGATTTTTTAAATTTAATTTTCATAAATTAATTGATGCCAAAAGATTGTCTAGGAAATTAAAGGAAAAAACAAAATATGTGGGAGTGAATGACAATCTCCCATCGTTTAGGCGATAGATGTAATTTTCTCATAAATTGAATTCAAACACAAAAAAAAAAATTATTTTAACACAACGGCAACACCTACAATATTTAAACAAACATTTTTAAAAAGCTAGAAGTTTATTCATATTTGTAAAATTAAAGTTAAGTAAATTGATTGAACGGTTTTTGAAAAAAATGGTAATTAAACTCAGATTTTTGAAAAAAAATATTGAAGAAATTTTAACATGTCGTTTTTAAAACTTTTTCGTAATATAAAATGCATTTATTTTTCAGATTTTTTCTGCACACATTTATTATGATTTGATATTATAAAAGGAAATGTCAATATGTATTACAGTTTTTGAAAAAAAATGTAAAGTATTTCATTTTCGAAGAACTTTTTTTAATATAAGTTCTGAATTTTTTTTTAAAGATCAACATTTAAATATAAAGTTATTTTGTATTCATTCAATAGCCCTTATTGTTGAAAGTTAAACAGCAAAAGTTCAAAGTTCTTATTTGACAAAGTCTTTGAGAAAATCAATTATTTTAATGCAAAAATTCAGTTTTATCAAAAAAAATCTAATGAAAATGCAGAAACCTTTAATTTATTTTTTCAAAACTGTAATATTACCTTTGTCTCCTCGGAATTCAACTGATAATATTTGTGGCAAAACATTTTTTTTAATAAATTCATATATAATCGAAAAAAAGTTATTTAACATTATATTGTAGGAAATTAAATTATCTTCAAGTCTGCGATACATATTTTTTCTGTAGATTCAAAAATACGTGAGTTATGTAAAAAAAGTAACATTTTTATAAAAAAAAAAAAAACAAAATTGCGGCCAAATCTAATTTATTATTTTAAAAAATTGCCCTGTTATTGTTGTTTTCAAAAAAGTATAAAAGTTTCCAAAGTAGCAGTTAGATCGCAAAATATAACAATTTGAATTCAACAAAACAGGGTTTTTCGGAACAAAAAACAACCAAAAATAAACACATTTTCTCGAACTGTTATTTGTTTATTTTTCTTTGAACAAAAGCCTCTATTTTTTTGCTCCGAAAAACCCTGTTTTGTTGAATTCAAATTGTAATATTTTGCGATCTAGCAGTTAGATTTGGAATTTGGAAACTTTTATACTTTTTTGAAAACTAATAAACCATCCACACACCGTACAATTTTTTTTTGTGGTGTTGCTCACAAATAAACTATTAGTTAATTTGCAGCGAAATGGCGTATGGAATAAAAAATATTTTGATTAATAAATTGTTCCTAATCATTCGGCAATGTTTTTGTAAAAGAATTTAAAAAAACACCAAATTCTGAGAGCCCTTAAGTAGACCAATCAGCATATTTCGTTTGATCCATTACTTTTGGGACACCCTGTATAAAAATCAAGCTTGAGAAAATAAGTAAAAAGTTAAACTATTTTTTTGAAAGCTTTAAGGTGTCTGGCAAAAAAAATGGCCGTCGGAATGGGTCTGGCAGTGTTAGTTATTAACTTTTAATTATTATTTAATTTTCTAAAAAATACGTAAAAAACAGCCTTGAGAAAATAATGAAAGTAATTGATGCCAAAAGATTGTCTAGGAAATTAAAGGAAAAAACAAAATATGTGGGAGTGAATGACAATCTCCCATCGTTTAGGCGATAGATGTAATTTTCTCATAAATTGAATTCAAACACAAAAAAAAAAATTATTTTAACACAACGGCAACACCTACAATATTTAAACAAACATTTTTAAAAAGCTAGAAGTTTATTCATATTTGTAAAATTAAAGTTAAGTAAATTGATTGAACGGTTTTTGAAAAAAATGGTAATTAAACTCAGATTTTTGAAAAAAAATATTGAAGAAATTTTAACATGTCGTTTTTAAAACTTTTTCGTAATATAAAATGCATTTATTTTTCAGATTTTTTCTGCACACATTTATTATGATTTGATATTATAAAAGGAAATGTCAATATGTATTACAGTTTTTGAAAAAAAAATGTAAAGTATTTCATTTTCGAAGAACTTTTTTTAATATAAGTTCTGAATTTTTTTTTAAAGATCAACATTTAAATATAAAGTTATTTTGTATTCATTCAATAGCCCTTATTGTTGAAAGTTAAACAGCAAAAGTTCAAAGTTCTTATTTGACAAAGTCTTTGAGAAAATCAATTATTTTAATGCAAAAATTCAGTTTTATCAAAAAAAATCTAATGAAAATGCAGAAACCTTTAATTTATTTTTTCAAAACTGTAATATTACCTTTGTCTCCTCGGAATTCAACTGATAATATTTGTGGCAAAACATTTTTTTTAATAAATTCATATATAATCGAAAAAAAGTTATTTAACATTATATTGTAGGAAATTAAATTATCTTCAAGTCTGCGATACATATTTTTTCTGTAGATTCAAAAATACGTGAGTTATGTAAAAAAAGTAACATTTTTATAAAAAAAAAAAAAACAAAATTGCGGCCAAATCTAATTTATTATTTTAAAAAATTGCCCTGTTATTGTTGTTTTCAAAAAAGTATAAAAGTTTCCAAAGTAGCAGTTAGATCGCAAAATATAACAATTTGAATTCAACAAAACAGGGTTTTTCGGAACAAAAAACAACCAAAAATAAACACATTTTCTCGAACTGTTATTTGTTTATTTTTCTTTGAACAAAAGCCTCTATTTTTTTGCTCCGAAAAACCCTGTTTTGTTGAATTCAAATTGTAATATTTTGCGATCTAACTGCTACTTTGGAAACTTTTATACTTTTTTGAAAACTAATAAACCATCCACACACCGTACAATTTTTTTTTGTGGTGTTGCTCACAAATAAACTATTAGTTAATTTGCAGCGAAATGGCGTATGGAATAAAAAATATTTTGATTAATAAATTGTTCCTAATCATTCGGCAATGTTTTTGTAAAAGAATTTAAAAAAACAAAAATCGATAGTGGGCGCAGGAAGAAATATACTGTTGCAAGTTGGGGATTTTTCGAAATTTCACAAGAATTGCATTAAATCGAAAACCGTAAGGATTTGGGATGAACAAGTCACCAAATTCTGAGAGCCCTTAAGTAGACCAATCAGCATATTTCGTTTGATCCATTACTTTTGGGACACCCTGTATAAAAATCAAGCTTGAGAAAATAAGTAAAAAGTTAAACTATTTTTTTGAAAGCTTTAAGGTGTCTGGCAAAAAAAATGGCCGTCGGAATGGGTCTGGCAGTGTTAGTTATTAACTTTTAATTATTATTTAATTTTCTAAAAAATACGTAAAAAACAGCCTTGAGAAAATAATGAAAGTAAGCACGTATTTTTCCTACCTTTAGCACATGTTCTCCGGTAAAATGGTCGTCGGCACAAGGTAGCCGGTATGCATACACTAATACTATGTACTAGCGCTACGTAATTCTATACATTTTATTCTTGAGAAAATAAGTAATGTCTGTCGGCCCTGGGATCTTGGATTATGCCATATTATTTCATATAAGGAAAATTGTTTGAACATAGTAAGTAACGGTTTATATAAGAACTGTTTTACTTCTTTCAAGACCTGACAAAATCTTTCCGATATTTTTTTTACTTGCCATGATATCTTCAGTTGTTTGGCATATTATGCATCTACCCTAGAAATTATAACGTCTTTATATCCTTTATGATATATGAACCCAAACCCACTAAATTCATCTTAAGATATCTCGGGCAATAAACAAGATATCAGAAAGATTTAAACATTGAAAGATGGAAAACAGTTCTTATAGAAACCGTTACTAAATATGATAAAACAATTTTCCTTATATGTATTTTCTAACGAAAGTATTTCAAAAACGGGAGCTGATTAATTTTTTCTAACTTCGGCACACCGTAAACCTTCAAAAGTATATTTTTGTTTCGGCAACAAACCCTTGATCTTTGAGTTTCAATTTTCCAATTATGTAGTTGACTTTGTTGGTCAAAGCTTTGGCACCATCGCCACAACAAGCAAAACATTTTGTCCAATCTATTTTATATATTTTAAAAATTGACAAAAAATCCCTCTTTTTTATATTTTGGTTCCTCTTTTTCCTCTTTTTAACGTTTGATTAAAAAAATTGACAGTTTTTTTTGAAAATCAAGGAAAATGTGACTTATACCACTTAAAATTATAGCGACTCAAATGTAAAAAATATACGTTACTGTTGTTTAGCGCTGATTTGATTTTTATAAGGTTATTTTTAATAAATTTTGTGTCGTTTCTTGAAAGAATTATGCAAACGTAATTTTTTTTATATTATTCTTATTATGTTCATACAATTTTAATTTTAAGAATTTGTGTTAAAAGGTTTGTGTTGCGGTTCGGGAAAAGCGCAAATGAGGTATGTCGTGTGACTGTCGTACTTAACTTATTGTATTTTCACATATTTTTATTGGGGCCTCTTTTTTTTATCAAAATCCTCTTTTTTGGCCTCTTTTTCAAAATCTACGAAGGTAGCCCTGGTCGTGATAGCCTTCTAAGATCGTGTGGCACAAACACTGAACAGAAGTTACAACACAGCAGGAAGGATATCACAAAATAAAATGTGCAACATGCAGTGCTGCCATTTCGAAATTTAAAAAAACATGATAAAAAACATGATTTCAGTTCAAAAAACATGATTTATAAAAAAAAGCAAAATTTGAAAGAAAATGAACAACCACATCGTGACTAGGGGGGAATAAAACAAATTATTTCGAGTTCATTTTAGAAAATAGTAAAAAGTATCAGAGGTATAACTACACAGGGTACTTTTTGCAAAAATTTTTAAAGTGAAAATTATCAAACTCATTTTATGATGGAGAATTCTTAGATCTTAGCTTCAAAACGTTTATAGTTTTTTTTCGGAAAAAATTGCCCTTTGAAGGAAAAAATAATTATTTGCTTTTGTAATTTACCCACTTTTTTTTCAAAAGGTGGCCATTGTAATTATAACTTAAATTACAAAAATTGCGGGAATAAAACTTGAAAACATAAATCAGTTTATAATTTGTACTTATTCAAGGTTAATTTCATATATACATACTTCATGTAGGTATTGAATGACTTATTGGGCCCTATCGTGAATCTCGAGGGGAATTTTGTTTCCCTCGGAATATTTTTTTCCTCGGAATTTTTTGTGCGATCCGGAATCTCCCTCGGAATTTATTTCCACGGAGCAAAAAATAGTAAGAAATGATATCTAAATTCCCCTGGAAAATTGATTGCCGATACCAATAAATTCCGAAGGAAACTTTTTATGATCATTTTCGCTCCCATATTTAAAACATGGGAAACATTTCGAGGGAAATTTTTATTCATGATAACCCCCATTAAAAATAACAGTTCATCTAGTGAAAAATATTGTTGGTTTACAAAAAGATTATAAAGATTTTTCTCTTGGATTAAAAAAAAACATAATTTTGGACACGAAAACATTAAAACATGATTTTAGTTCAAAAAACATGAAAATCATGCTAAATCATGATTTCTGGCAGCCCTGGCAACATGTAAAAAAATTTCTTCGCGAATAAGTAAAATTTTGTGTTACTAGGTCGAGTTTTGAAGGGGTACAACAGTGTACACAGATTTAGAGAAAGGAAAAGTGGTGGATTGCATTTACACTGGTGTGACATTCTGTACCGCATAAACGAACTAACGTTTTCGCGTTTGCGAAAGATTTGCTACAGGCCATGAAGCAAATCATTCGCACACGCGAAAACTTCGCTTATGCGATATAGAATATCGATCCTGATTTCTAAAGCATTTGACCAATTAAGTCACAAAATTTTTACCTTTAATTTTTAATTAAAATTAATGTCAAATCAAGGTGTAGTTTATTTTAAGGTATAAATGAGTTACAATATAAGCTCACACTTTTCTGTTTAAGTTTTTGTTTGAATTCAAAATTTTCCAAACAGAAAGAGACGATATAGTTAATTAAAAAAATTCATATCCTGAGTTCTAAGAGAAAATGACAGAGTACTAGTCCTTATTTTCAGAATGTAAATGTGTGTGAATTGAGACTAATCATATTAATTTTAGAAGACGCGTTGCTAAGCCCCCAAACACCATAAAAGTCCCGATGAATTCGTAATTAAAATGCATAACGCTATAAAACTGCATACTCACATTTTGGTTATACCTCCACGCTCCACTTCCAAAATTTGCTGTGGGCTCTCGGTCAAATAGAAAGTTAGATTTTTACGCTTGATACTTTAATCAAGCGCAATTATTCTACTTTTTCCAAAACGGTCTAGAGATCAGAGAATATCTTATAGGACGAAGGGTCAAAATTGGGCCCTCTCTTTTTTTCCATTTTTATAAACGACCTACTGTCTATTGAATATTGCAAAATTATAATGTATGTTCAAATATATCTCAGCTATCCTATTGGTATGGTCGAGTATGCTACAGTTCGTTTGAATATGGATCTGATGCGAGTTCATCGATGGGCTAAGGGAAATAGGCTAAAGCTTAATCCAAAAAAATGCCAAGCAATAGTTATCAGTAAAAATATTTTAGGAAGTTCGGTGGTAGAATATGTGAAAACTGTGAAAAATTTAGGCTTGATATTTAATCAAACTCTCACTTGGGATGATCAAATTGCATGTGCTTTAGGGGAAACGTATGGAGCCCCATATTCGGGCTCTTTATGTTTCCTGTAACTATTTGCCCATACACATTAAAATTATCCTAGTGAAAACTCTAGCATTTCCTGTACTCTTTTATGGTAGTTTGATTTTCTGTAGTTTGGATAGTGTGAACTAATTAAAGTTACGTGTAGCTTTTAATAACGTTGTCCGGTTCGTACACTCAATCACAAAAATAAGTATATACCCCTAACTTTGTTTTACCAAAACCGTTTAAATAAAAACTAAAATATTATCGAAAAAATTTAAATGTGGTTTTATTTCAATAATCATTGCCCACATATTTACAAAAAAAATTGTCAAATAAACAATACTAGATGTAAAACTGACAAAAACACAGTACAAAATTTACAATGGTAAGTATACAGAGAAGAAAAAAACTATGAAAATCGATGTTAAAAGTATAAATTCCTAATTTTTTTTTGGGAATTAATATTTTTTAGGGTACCCCCTATAGACTTGACGAGGTCAAACTGACTTAAAGGCATTGATTTTACTAGGTTTTTTGCAACATTTGGGCCGAATCTTATCCACTCTTCCTAAAAGACTCGTTTAAGCTAATGCTTTGACTGCTTCCTAACTTTTCTCACCAAATAGTCCACAGATGCTCAAAAGCATCCAAATTGAGTGACTGAGTGGCGTTTGGATCTCGGGCACAATTCCGCAAGAGTGAATTCCTTTGTGTACACGAAAAAACGTGTAAATTGCCTTCAGAACAAGACAGAGAAAAACTCACATAAAAAAACTCACTCTTGAGGAATTGGGCCCCTGGTTTTGAAAGCTTTTGAGCAAAAATACACTCAAATAGACCTAGTCATACTTAGGGTCGTTACCTTTATTTAAGATAAACCATCCATCTTAGTCTTATTATTATTATCCATTATTTTCCTAATGAAGACCAAGTTACCCACACGGTGGGCCACACCATAAGTGGCCATACCATAAACTGCCGTTTTTACCAGTACCAGCTTTTTGATAGGATTTTGTTACTTTTTTATCTTTCTTCAAATTTTACCAGGTCCATCTGAGCAGTACTTACACTTACTTACTTCCACATGAGTTATGGATGTGGCAAAATTTCTAGAAAACTAAGAAAGAAATAGATCCGAAAAGAAAGGAAGGTACTGGTAAAAACGGCAGTGAATCGTTTATGCGGGGTGTTTGCTAATTTGCTAATTTGGGAAATTATCTCATTAGAGTTCGAGCGAAAGGATCTTCAAAACAAATTGTAGGTGGAAAATATCTTCACACAATTTTTGATGAACATATTCCTCTCCATAAGTAGGAAGTAACTACACCAGGAAAATGTGAATATTTATCCACTAAAGTTATTTCCCATAATCTCGCCACAGGACAAAAAACTTTCATATAACATCCTTCATTCTAAAGTATGTGCGAACTATTATCCGCTTTTAAACTCTAAACTATCTTATAGTAAGGTACTCACTATGTCAGTCAATTCAATTTGAAAAAAAAAAAAAAAAAATGTAACACAAATATGAACACACCCCAATGTGGGCACTTTAGTTGCACAATACTTAACATCAGAAAACCTACGGGCTTTGTCAATGAATCCATCCGCATCCGCTATCCGCCATTAAATTCAAGCAGTAAGTTTCATTTCAGTAAGTGAGTGAACAGCATTGGGGGGTAGTAATTATCTAACATGGCGGACATATAGGTACAGTTTTTTCCCCTCGAAACTTGTACTTACTTCCACCACCAGCAGTCGACAACTACTGTTTCTGGGACTAAACCGTATACCTTATCTACACCTCTATCCTTACCCTTATTAACTTGAATGAGTCATGGTAAACATTATGTGTGTGTAAACCCTCACTTGAAACTTCTCATAAAATGGCCTTAGAAGTCCACATATCTAACTAGGTACAAGGTTCTTTATTGACTATTTGAAAATATTCAATTGTGAAATAGTATTACATATAATGTAAAGTTAGTCTTGGTAGGTTTTTGTGAATTCATACATATTATATAATTTCAGTGTGAGTGTCTATACCGATTTATACCATACTATTGATAAATAGAGAATTACGTTAAGCATAAATGTGACAATCACATAAGATTCTACACTGATAAAAACTCTAAGGTTAGGTTAGGTTAGGTAGAAATGGCTGTCAGGAAAACGACTCTCACACTTAGACCACTTATTGGTCCGTTGTGATACCATGATTTTGCAAGGAAATTCCGCACTAATTAAACCAGTTGGAGCTTTTAATGAAGCGGTGAAGGTTGAAGATGTCAGTATTTATTAGTTCACTATTATCTTCTAAGAAATATTTTTCCAAGTATTTCTACGTCTACTGGAAAGGGCAGGACATGAGCAGAGAAGATGTTGGATTATTTCTTCTTCTTCCTCATCAAGGCAACTTCTACAGAAGTCGTTAGAGACTACGCAAAGTCTTATGGCGTGTCTACCTATGAGACAGTGTCCTGTTAAGACACCTATTACAGAGCTGATATGCAATCTGCTAAGAGACAATAAATTTTTTGAAAGTTTTGGATCTAGCCAAGGCCAGATCTGCTTGGTCTTTTGGCAAGTTATAATAAAAACTCTAAGCTTAATTTTAAATTTTTACTGGAGGGTTTAAATAGACAATATCAAAAAATGTATACATAAATACATACTTAAGAAAAATAGAGATTTAAAGTTTAGGTTAGGTATCAATGTTCTAATATTGAATTAAGGAACTGAATTTTATCAAAATTCAATTTCAGCAAAATTGTGTACGAATAACGACACAAAAACTGTTTTTCTAAATATTGACTAATGTTTTAATGAAAGAATTGTAAACAAAATCAAGAATCATAAATCCGGTATGATATCCTTAAGTTTTAATACTATAAAAAGCAAAGAAACCAGTACGACACGTCTCAAATACAAAATGAAATAATATTTTAAGTTGTTTCAACTAACAAGAAGATTTACACATTAATTTTAAATAACTTCCTTTCTTTAAGAAAATAATGCACATATGTAGAATTAAGACAAAATATTTTCAACTTTAGTTGTTTCTTTTTTAAGATGAAAATTCTTATTAATATGAAACGAAGTTCACCTTAAATTTATCAGAATTTAAGTGAATTAGAGCTTATTTAACCTATTGCTTTCAGAGGGTAGTATTATTAGTGGGCATCGTCTTATTTTAAGGTACCTACTCTTTTTTCTCCGTGTACGCACCTATTTATATTCATAAAAAAATAATGCATGAATATGAGAATGAGGCAAAATAAATTTGAATGGAAGACAACCCTCCTTCCGATGCTACAAACTAATATAATTATTTAAGAGGAGAGACAAGCTAGAGATATGTTTTAATGGGAGGGCCAACTGACGTCACGTGAAGTTAATACCAATTCCAAAGGAGGGTGATCCTTTGAATTGAAGGGAAAAAATAATTCAATCATTTTCCTGTCTCAAAAAATAGATGGGAGTTTCATATTGTACGCACTCGGTAAAAATTTATATTCTATATAACATAATCACCCACTAAGGGAGGAAAGTGACATGTGTCAGTTTTTTTGACAGCATCCAAATTGTTATTTGCAATTTTTACTAAAGAATGACCCCTTCTCTCAGTTAAACACTTAATAAAAATATTATTATATAATTCGTATAAAAAAAGTATTAGGTATGGAGGGAGAGGGCTGCGAGTCACTTATTGGTACGTCCATGGTCTACCTACATACATATGTAGGGAAAGTGGGGGCAAGACCGCCCCTTTAGTGTTAAACCGTCTTAAAAACTAATAAAAAACATCTTTTAATTAAAATAAAGTGTTTATTTATTAACTTTAATATATTTTGTATGAAATCTCATCATTAAAAAAAATTAAAAATACTGAACAAAAGATAATACGTTTGGAAAAAACATCTAACAAAAAACCGCCCTATCAACTTTCCGTTTCTATCTTGAAATTTGGAATCTTTTTGCAATAATCACAAACGTATGCTATATTTTCATCGGTTCCCAACTTTTATTACAAAAAATGAAAAAGTTAAGACTTTTAAATATTTCATTTAAAAAAGTACAAATTTATTTTCACACAAAACATGACGATTTAATGAAAAATCACAAAATTTACTATAACTTTTAGGGATTTCAACCAAACTTGCTCATACTTACAGACATAATCGATCTTGCCAGGAGCCATTTCATGTTAAAATTCCTGCCGATTTAATATTTTTTCATACAACATAGTACAAAAACCGTCTTGCCCCCATAGGCGGTCTTGCCCCCACTTCCCCTACATGTATAGTTGAAGTCAACTACATGCTTTAAAAAAAAAAAAAACTAACCGAAAAATCTGTAATAGTAGATATGCAACAACAGTCAAACAAAAATCAATTATGAGCTAAGGAAGCAAAATACCGGTGCAAAGTTGGGAGTTTTCGAAATTTCACAAAAACTGCATTAAATCGAAAATTGTAAGAATTTGGGATGAACAAGTTACCAAATTCTGAGAGCCCTAAAGTAGGCCTATTAGCATATTTCGTTTGATCCTTTACTTTTGGGACACCCTGTATAAAGGTGTAAAAAATAGTGTAAGGTAAATATTAAGAAATATCATGTCCCCTTCAATATTAAATGGATATAAATATTTTAAGGGAGAATCTGTGTCAAATAAATTAGCAGTTATTCTTTCACTGTTAGTTAAATTTCGTTACAGATGGTACAGAAGTAAATAAATACAATGCCAGCGGAATATTACAGCAAAAAGAACGGTAACCCAAGCATTACGTTAAACATGTTGTCCAAAAACTTGTATACCTTGTATATACTTAATACCTAAATAACCAATTTTTTTCCTTAGAAGGCAATTGTTTGTGTGAAAAAAAGAAGTGGAGACTTTTTAATTTCGCTGTGTGGAACAGCGTACTGCAGAACGAAAAGTTAAAAGAAATTTTTCGTTTACGATTTCGTTGTGTCATTTTTGTATGGGATTTTTCGTTTCGCATCAGCAGCGCACTAGGGTGAATGCTGAAAATAACAAAATCTAGGACTCATAGGTCATAGCATTGAAAACAAAATTAATTTAGTTTATTTATTTATTAATAACAGAAAATAAATTATGATTATGAGATTCAAACATGTGTTAGTATTTTTTTTAAAATATTTTAAATTTATTCCACAGCCCTGTATAAGTTGACATACCCTCGGGTAAGATGACATATAAACTTTAGGTAAGATGACATACCCCTTTCATCATTCTTCATTGCAAAGCTCGCAAATAAATTGTTATATTTGGTAATTAGCACCGGCACACAATGCGTGACAAATGTATTGCGTGCCTGGCAAGGCAACATAGCCAATGCTCTCCTGGATGTGAAATGCTTTATATCTCATTGCACTTAATGCAAGACACATACAGTCACCATCTTCTGGAAAGTCCGATGGAATGGCACATCATAATCCTGTAATATGCGTCGTTTGATAATTTTTCCAGCTTTTTATACTACTTTCCGGATACGATGACATAATTCAACTTGGACGAACGAGGGTCAGTCATCTTACCCGAAATTATCAAAAACGGTTTCAGTCTTAAAAGCATAAAAACTACACGATCTGGCCCTTAACTAAAACAAAAACTTCATTAAACACAAATTTCTGTATTCATTTAAACGGACAAATCATCGATAGAACTTTTGATCAAAAAAATGTTTTCGTGTGCAAAATTCTTCTGGCATTTTAAAACTGTACATTTGTAAAAAATCCGTAAGAATAGTGGTTGCTGAGAAATGCGACTATGTCGTCTTGTCGACTATGTCTCTTAAGCAGATCATCCCTACCCTATGTACCTACCTACCTACAAATATTTTTTTTGCATTATGCCTACTTTTGTGGTGTTCAAATTCACTAAAGATTTAATTAAAGTCTTTTAAGAAAACACAAGTAAAGATGGAAAGATCAACAATGTTCTCTAAGAAATTGATCTTTTATTATGGTCGCGTTAAATTGTTCAACAAGAATATAAGACACCTTACTGGCCACAAACAAACAAAAATAAAACAAAACAAAAAAAGGATTTTTCTTTTACAATATTTCAATTTTTTGTTGAATGCATTTCAAACCAACAACATCATCATCATCAGCGATACACTAATTTGGCAAAAAAAGAAAAAAAAAAAGACAATTGGCTTTACATAACAATTAGAGTAAAAGAACATTTAAATTCTGTCAAACAAAAGTGACATAATATTGCCATTATCACTATTCATAACATTGTTGTTTTTGTTAATGTAAAGACTTTCATAGGCATCTAGTCTGCGGTTATTGGTGACGTGTTTTATAAGCTTAACCATCTTCTAATCTCACTAAAGATATTGTTTTATGCCTTTGAAGAGCGATTTTTACATTTTTTCTCATAGGTTTACAATTTTGTATGTAAAAAAAATTTAAAATAATAAGTATTAATAAGACCGAGCCATACATTTAACATTATATAACGACAATGATGCAGGTTCTTTACAATCATATATTGCTTATATTTGCTTTTTTAGGCGCCCGGCTCACAGTGGTACCCTTTGTATGGGAGAGCGGAAAAATATCTGTAAAATCGGCACTGAATTGAATGAAACTTCGCACACAAGTTTAGACTGGGCTAACACAAAATTCGACAAAATTTGGTAAAAAATGTTCTTTGAAAAAAAAGTTATTAACATTTTTCGGCTTTGCAGGGTTGACTTAAATCGACAAAAAATTGTTTTATGTGTGTTTGTTTTATTCGAAAGCTTAGCAATCAAATACATAAATAACAAGAAAATTATATATCAAACATAAAAAATAAATAAATACATACCTTAAATATCTAAGTAGGTAAGTACTCGATGTTCGTAAACAATACTCGACTCGTTTTGGTTATGTGTACCTCTACCTACACATAATTAATTATATTTATAAATTTATCTAATTAATTCAAGAGCTTCTTCACTCAAAGGAAGATGTTTTTTCTTTGGGTTCAGGTCCTCTTTTGGTTATGTGTACCTCTACTTACACATAATTATTATATTAATAAATTTATCTAATTAATTCAAGAGCTTCTTCACTCAAAGGAAGATGTTTTTTCTTTGGGTTCAGCTCTAATTGGGTTATAAATGGATCGGATGATATCAGGATCATATGGAATATATCCTCATTCGTTGATAACCAGGAAAACTTTCTAAAGTGGTGGGTCCTATAGTATCTATTTGTAGTCCTTATTTCTGCATTCTTGGGCTTCTTCTGAAAGTGATCCTACTGGTAAGGATGCACTTTCTATTACTTCTGCTCCGTTATACCAAGGGTATAACGATATCGTGAGCTTAGCTGTCTCTTCACAATATGCCTTAAATTTGTGGGTATCGATTGAAGAATTGATGTAAATAACTTCCAAAATGAATCCGAGTCTGGTTATCAACCTAATGTCAATTTTGGTGATATCTGCAGCCACATTTAAATTTCCGAATAATCTTCTCGATGTATTGCCATCATTCGTTGTTACAGTTCCCTGCTTTACAACGTCAACTTTTATTCCAACAACATATTCAACATATTCAACATATTCAGGTAAAAATCCATAAAAAATATCCTTTTTATTTATTATCTATTTGTATTCTACTTATTGGCCATAAAAAAAATGTTGGATTAATATATAAAAATACAATTTTTTTTAAAAGTATTATTTGGTCATTTTAATAACATCATAAAACCATGGTCACTAGTGATGGGAACTATCGGATGATTTGAACTATCGAATAGTTCATTCATTCCATCGAATAAAAAAAAACTATTTGAATGAAAAAAATTATGATATAAAGAAACCATTTTTTCATTCAAATGGTTTCTTTATATCATAATTTTTTTCATTCAAATAGTTTTTTTTATTCGATGGAATGAATGAACTATTCGATAGTTCAAATCATCTATCGTTTAAAAAAACTATTCGAATAAAAAAACTATCGAATAAAAAAAAAACTATTCGAATGAAAAAAGTATCGTATAAAAAGGTATTTCAATGAAAAACTATCGTGTTAAAAAAATTATTCCCATGGAAAAACTATCGAATAGAAAAAACTATTCGAATGACAATTGATTTAACATCATTTTACATCGATAAAAACTCAAAAATTGGAAAATATATGGTGTTTTATACCCTCATTTTTCGCATGTGCAAGCAAAATTTCAAACTAAAAAATCTTTCTTATTTGAACTTATCCAGAAAAACTAAGTACGCCATCGTGTTCAGCATACTCTTATTATATCTGTCGGTTTTTTGAACTATCACTGCAACGCACTTAAAGGTTATAAGCAGGGATAGTATCTTGTGGACCTAAAAATTTAAAAAAAGGCAAAATAAAACTCCCAAAAAGGCAAAAAAAGGCATTTATTGAGAGAAAGCATTTAATATAAAAATTAATTGTAGTAATTTTCAACAATCATGAGTTTTTTAAATTTAAGGTAAAAAACGCCAACGACGAGTCAATTTTTGGCGTGCGGCCAAGCTTTTCAACTCGTGTGAACGTAAGCTGCAAGTCGGGCGATATATCGCGCGGCTAAAATCGACTTGTGAAAAGTCGGCATAACAGTGCTTTAAAGGAGCTAAAGATTCAATTAAATAATTAAAGCACTCGACATCACCCACTTCAACATTTGCCGGGAGCTCTTGATTTGTGTCCCCATTTATTACTCAATTTACTTGTTCAACTCTCTCGAGTATCTTATTGCTCAAAAAAACTGATTTGTACTTCTCAACAACACCTTTTGCGACTGCCCCTTTCGCGGCTTCCAAAATCTCTTGATTGTCAAAATCTGGAAAACTTCTCCAATGGAATATTGTAAATTGAGTAAGTTAGCTTTTGAACCCTGATACGTGTCGGTTGCGAGCCGCGCAATAAAACATAGAAGGCAATAAATGGTAGCAATAGCAGACAAACAAGTTGCATATATAGGTAGATCTGGTAGATAGTGAATCCTTAATATAGATATATTGAGTAAGTAATACCCATATTGAGTAAGTTAGCTTTTTGTTTGTATTTGAGTGTTTTGTGTGTAGGCATTACTTAAAAGACGCTAAAAAGATACAAAACATAGAACAAGGCAAAAAAAGGCAATAACACGAGAAAAGGCAAAAAAAAGGCAATAACGAAAGAAAAGGCAAAAAAAGGCAAAATAAATTACATATATTATTTGGCACGAGGGGGACGTGAAACGTGTTTGTTTTTAATCTATAGTGTCGTACGATTGAGCAAGAAAAAAAGGCAAATTCCACAACATCCTATCCCTGGTTATAAGTATGGTTTACCAACTCTTGTTGCCATGAAGTCGTGAGTTTCAAAGAGTGAACTTAGACTTGATCCAAGCTATGGATCTCGCCAAACATTTAAGGAATCAACTAAAAATTAAACGGCCAGAAGACGACTCATTTTCAAAAATGTTTGAAGAAGCAACAAAAAAAAAAAATAGTTTGAAGTCCTTGACATTGACGTTAAACATAAGAGAATGGTGAATAAAAATTTGGGAAGTACACTTTCTAAAGCAGATAATACAAAACAAAATTGGAAATTATGAAAAAATCATCCCTACCAAATTTCAAGAAAATCCAAACACCTATTTAGGCTGAAGCTATGCAGAGAAAAATAGACCAGATAGAATAGAATAAAAATAGAACTTTCAGATGGACGCACGGACGCACCGATGCAAAGACCGACGGACGTCATGACGAAAACCACTTTTTTGGATTTCTCCATCACAGAGAAAAATATGAGCACCTAAAAACTAACAGATTGCGATTGCCTTATTGTTTTTTGTCATATTTTTTATTTTAGGTGAAAAGTTAATTTTTTTTTTCAAATTGGGAAATAACAACAAAAAACAAAACACTTTTTAAAACATTTTTAATGTTTTTTTCAAAATTAAGAATTTAAAACTTTTATAGCAAAAAGAAATGTGCATTTCAGTCCCTTTTTCGATTAAAAAAATTAAAAGTATTAACACTAATCTAGTTATACTAGACATTTGTATCTTTCAATTGAGCCATCGAAAGTTAAAAAATTATTAAATGGAATATTTTTTTACGAATTTTTAAATATATGTTACATGAGAGTAACGCTGGGCTCGAAAGGGTTAACCAATGTTTTAGTGAAAAATGTTTCAGTGACTTTTCGAGATTTTTCAAGCACTGCATTTAATCGAAAACTGTTAAGCTATGATTACACGGTCAACGAAATCGGTCAACGCGTTGACTCTCTGACGTAAAAATGACGTCACAATCTGTCCCAAGAGTGTCACGTCGTGTGATCGTCAACGAAAACTGCTGTCATTGCGTTGACGGGTACGATGACACTCGCGTTGACACACATTTTTGGGTCAACGCATTGACTATTTTCGATGACCGTGTAATCTCTCTGTCAATGTCACTGGGACGCGTTGACAGGGTTTTAGGACTGGGTGTCATCGCAATGACCCTGTCCCAGCGTTGACGGGGCAGAATTTAATACCGTGTCATCGTTTCAGATTGACATTGTTTTTTGTATAGAAATATGATGAAAGTTGGATAGGGAATATTTTTTGTAGGGCGATTGTTTGAAAGATGAACCGTTTTGGAGGGAAGGGGGTTCTCATTTCACCTTTTTGTATTTTTTTTACAAAAAAAAAAAACTGTTTTGTATGGCATCCATGTTGGATGGGAAAATTTTTTTTTTTTACAAAAAACCAAAAACCGTTTGTATATTCTAAGCTACATTTTAAGACCATAACCATTAACATTGGTTGCGGTGTTCCTATGCTATAAGCGTTTGAAGGTAGCCACATTGATTTTTTTTCTATTTTTTTTAAATCAAATGTGGAAACTTTTTTATTTTTTTTACCAATTTTTCGACAAAACTTTAGTAATTTTACATTTATAGTCATTCAACAATCTTATCAGAATACATTTAAGACTCTTATCTTAAAAGTCCATGGCGTATATCTCGAAATATTAACATTTCAATGCAACCATGTCAAAAAAATGTTCGTTTATTTTTTCTATGAGAGCTGTTTTCAAATCTCATTTTCTCTGCTTTTTTTTTAATATTTTTTGAAAATTTAAATTTTTGCTTTCTAGTCAAACAGTGTGATCAACAAAGTTTTGCGAGTCAATGCGTTGACACTGCTAAGTAAACGTCACGTTGACACACCTGCGCGTCAACGTAATTTGGGACAAAATTGACGCAATAGTGTCAATCGTGTGATAGTCAATGTTTTATGCATTGACACTGTGAACGTTGACGGTGAGATGACAGAGAGAATATGGATTTTTGTGTGACGTCAGAGAGTCAACGCGTTGACCGATTTCGTTGACCGTGTAATCATAGCTTTAGTATTTGGGATAAACAAGTTGCCAAATTGTGAGAGCCCTTTAATTAGCCTAGCAGCATATTTCGTTTGAACCATTACTTATGGAACACCCCGTATTAAAATTAATAAAATAAATAATTTTTTTTTTTCATTTTTAGTCATTGTCATATAATTTCCCCCCCCCCCCCAACCTAAGAGGGGGGAGATAAACTATCACCTCTCTCCCCTCCAACTGTAAGCAAATGAAGAATTGTGATTTTGAAGGTTATGTTGGTACATATGTTTTATTTATGTATGAAATGTGCTGTTTAAAACCCATGTGACTCTAAATGAACACGATTAGGCAAATGTCTTGAAAATACTTTATTACGAAATTATAGCCCCAAAATAACAAAACCAAAAAAGTTCAAAAACTTATATGCGGCTACAAAAAAATTGCGCTCAAATCATTAAAACAATGACTTCACGTTTTAAGTTATAAATGTTCAAATAATTAGTTGAAGGTTAATTTCAATATATTCAAATTTCGTGACAGATGTGATCAATAGCCTACTTAATCGATTAATAAAGGACACGCCCTTAGCATTTAATCATCAGAATTTTCAGAAAAATCGAAATAAGGTGGGCTTTCTATAGAAAACAAGCATTATGCAATACGATGTTTTTTTTTTGAATTGGAATACTGCTCTTATAATTCCCTTGTCATCATAATTCAAGCAATTAATGGAAAACGTAAAACTCCCGTTTTTTATTTGTTTTAGACTTATAATTAAAGAACTTGTCGTAGTTAAGTGCATTCTACAATGTTTTTTTTTTATAAATAATGCATATGTGCATTCTTTTGAATGGTTTGAAAAGCAAGGAGAATGTTCACATCCTAAAAGCAATAATTTCCAAAGACAGGCGAAAAATTCTTTGCAAGAATATTCGAACAGGTAACGCCCACATAATTTCGTAATTAATATTCAGTTTTTAATCTATGAAGGTGGGTGGTATGCATAGCCGTAGCTAGGATTTCATTTCGGGGGGGGGGGGGGGGGTTAGCTCAAACAAAAAATAAATTTTTTAAGAATCACAATACTTTGTATCAACTATATGTAACTGCAGTCGATTCTTAATAGTGCTAAAGCAAATGGTCATTAGAACTGTGTCGAAGCGATAAACTTGTCAATATCCTTTTCAAGTAGGTACTCGTAGTTAAAAGTTTAAAATAGTTCTGCTTACCGTAAACGAATTGAAAAATGGCCGAATATTCAGCGGCATGTTTAAATTGGTACAATGAGCGAATAAGTTGGTTGATATAAATTGCGAGCGTTAGCGAGCAAGAAAATTTTTGTGAAGAAACAAATTTTAACCATTCTTAGGCTTTATACAAAAAATTATTTCGCACAATTTTATATATAAAACATTTTATGTATTGAGTTCTAAATTAAATTGGCAATACTTAAAAACAAAAATTTTAAATAATCCAAGTTGTTTGGCATGAGCTAATTATACTTCACTTTGAAATTTAACAATAAACTGAAATTGTTCAATTTTATAATTTGAAACAAAAAAATAACGAAATGTTGTACATACAATTTTAAAGTTCAAGTGACCTCAATTCCAAATTTATAAAGCGTTTCGCCTACTTAAAATAAAAATAATTTTAATAATTTTTTATTATTTTTGTTATTTTTCTTCGTTATTCCCTCTACTGCATGAATTATGAACGAAATTAAATAAAAATTTTTTTAACAACTTTTTAGGTTTATTAGGGGTTGAAAAAAGGTATTACATAAATTTTTTTATTTTTTTACATATATATAAATTTTTAGAAACATAAACCATATATGGGTTAGTATGCAGCAAGTCGATTTCCAGCAAACAATTAATAACCCATATATGGTTTAGTATGCATTCAAGGTATGTTTTGTAAAGTATGTTTTTATTACATTGGACCTTATTCATGGAATTTATTCAAACTCTTTCTTTTATCATTGTTGCAGAAGAACACCTTTCATTTTCTACACGCACACAAAACGTTTTCAGTCCGCAAATTTGACATATTGGTGTTTTTGTTTGCCATTCAGGGATATGGTCCATGTTTTTAGTTAGCATTGAATTCAACGGCTTTTGCCCTTGGTAGTTGTGAGTGAATTGAAATTTCGGGATTAGATGGGGCTGGACTTCCGTGACTTGTATATAACTCCCTCAGCTTTGTTTTGTTCCATCTCTGCTTTGATCACCTGCCAAAGCTGAAGGGCATCCCCTTTTTCGTGACATTGTAGGTGTTACAGATTTGCAAAAATGCTCGGAGATGGCTTGTTTGATTTTAAAAAGGGTCAGAATCTGAAGCTAGATCGTCATCACTTCGAAAGCCATCACCAGTTTTAGCATTATCACACTTATTTTTTCCATAGAAAGTCTTCGAATTCATTTTACAAAAAAAAAAATTAAATTCCCACAAAAATCAGTAATGTAAGTCGCCAACGCATGATAACCCATATATGGTGTTTTGAAAAAAACGCAAAAAAAAGACAAAAATTGTTAAAAAAAAACAAAAAACAAACTTCGTAAACATATAAAAGTATAATAAATTCATACGAAACTTATTTTTAATTGGATGCAACTTACTTATTTATTATAAAAAAACACTTGAAAAGTTCACACTTTTATTCACTGATTTGCACTTTAGACATGCTCTTGAAACAATGAGTTTATTTCAGAATCACGACTCTCTTACTGATAATAAAAACCGGTTAATTATAAAAAAAATAGACATAGTTTTATTAAAGTTTTTTCTTTTTGACATTTGGTGCAATATAACGGGAATAAATCGATATGAAGTCAATAAACCATATATGGGTTAGTATGCGGTAGAGGGTTAAATGTTGTACATAGGTACTACAATACTGAATAAATGGATATATTAATTTTCGCTTATATACTGGATTTAAGCTTAACATAGAACAAAAGTGGGTAACAAGCAACTGAAGATATTTCGGACAGTAGAAAAGATTTCGGAAAGATTTAAATAGATTTAACGGTAATATTTCAAAAACGAGATGTGGTCAAATATGTCTGTTAGTGTCCGACCGAAGCTTCGGATTCGGCCTTCGACTTCGGCCGAATTCGCTCAAAAAAACTACATTCGGCCAAACGTTCGGCTTCGGTTATTTTAGGCCGAAGTTTTGGCCGAAGCCGAAGGTTCTGTTTATTATATCGAACATCGTACTAGGCACTTGAAAAAATTTCAATTTTTGAATATCTAAGAAAAGATTGCAATTTTTTCTTCGGTAGGTATTCAAAAATTTCAAAACAAATGTGTGCCATCATAGTAGCCGCCGAACAAAATTTCAAATTTTGAATTTTGGAGGAGAATTCTTGACTTTTTTTCAACCTTAGGCTTCGGCTTCGGCCGAACATTTTCTTTCAGCCTAATAATTCGGTCAAATATGTCTGTTAGTGTCCGACCGAAGCTTCGGATTCGGCCTTCGACTTCGGCCGAATTCGCTCAAAAAAACTACATTGGGCCAAACGTTCGGCTTCGGTTATTTTAGGCCGAAGTTTTGGCCGAAGCCGAAGGTTCTGTTTATTATATCGAACATCGTACTAGGCACTTGAAAAAATTTCAATTTTTGAATATCTAAGAAAAGATTGCAATTTTTTCTTCGGTAGGTATTCAAAAATTTCAAAACAAATGTGTGCCATCATAGTAGCCGCCGAACAAAATTTCAAATTTTGAATTTTGGAGGAGAATTCTTGACTTTTTTTCAACCTTAGGCTTCGGCTTCGGCCGAACATTTTCTTTCAGCCTAATAATTCGGCTTAGGCTTCGGCTTCGGCTGAAAATCGACCTTCGGTCGGACACTAATGTCTGTCTTTGGATTCGAGTTCGGCACACCGAAACCCTTTGAAAAAGTATAGTTTAGTCTGGGCACCATAAACCTTGCATACCTAAATACTTGTGGTCTTAAAAGGGTTCTTTGAAGAGCATTTTAAAATGTTAGCATGGTGCTTAAGAAAATGGTTAAAGAGACAAAAACTCGTTTTTTGAAAAATCCCTTACCAAAATTTGTAATGGTCCAAAAAAAATTTGTTTTCCATTATAAAACTTCATCGACTTCTTTAACGATACAAAATTGGTAGAGACTTTAAGGGAGATTTTCAGATAGGTAATCAAATCACTAAAATACAAAAACAAACCATTTAGTGCTGCACATATTAGACTTATATTTTTTTATAATATATATCTTTTGATTTTCTGAAAAAAAATTTCGGGGAGGGGGGGGGGTTAAATCCCATAACCCCCCCCCCCCCCCCCCCCCCTAAATACGGCTATGGTGGTATGTTTATTCGTCATAAGAATTTTATAGCCTCCAGCCAGAATAATATACTCCAAGGATACAGAAAAGAAAAACACAAATGAAAATGAGAACAACATTCTGCAACCCATTTGATTTGTAATGCAGCCACAATTAACTATGTGCATACATGTGACACATTCCAAAAACTCGCTTGGGATGCATGTAAGTAAGGTATGCATGCTGGAGCCGGTTGTCATAATCTAAATAGAACCAGTGCATTTCCAACTGAATATTTGTATGAGTGTGCAAGTGTGCCTCATTATACTTTTATGTAGGTATGTATGTTCATTCTTTATACATTACTATCTCTCTCATGAAAAAGAGTGCGAAATTTATCCGCCTTATAATAAAGCGTACCTACAAGAAGATCGCCGAAGGGTTTTTGTAATATATCTCTCTTTTTCCTATTTTGCGTGCATAAATTATACTGAATGAGAATGAAAAAAAAAAATTAAAAAGTAGATCTGCAACTCCCACGCCTACCTACCTATGTATAGTAAATGTATATGTATGAAGAACAACACCACAATGAAGTGTGGTGCACCACAAACAAAAAATAACCAAACCGAAAAGATGAAAATAATAATCTTCACTGATTACAAAATGAGAAAAGGATTCAATAGATGGCTCTAGAAAAAGGATATGAAAAAAAATAATAATAACAAAAGGAAAGCATTCAGGTTTTCGGGAGCAACAACACTTTCACAATCTCGATGCATAACTCTGCAGACAAACCATATTTTTACACGGTAAGGTACGCGGGTGAATAAGTGCAGAATGCGCCTCAAACGCATATTGCATCATATATTGTATCGCCCTATAAGGACATTCTTCATTAAAAATCATCCATTCAGGAGGATTTTTACATTAGTGACATCCTTGAGTGCAATTTGCATTCATTTTCTTTTCGGGGTGTCATTATATTCTTATTCATATTCATAGAAAATCCTCGTCCTGCTTTCTCGTGCATTTCTCTCTACCTTTCTATTATCTGTAGAAACCTTTTTTCTAGAGCGTTTGTAATTTCTATGACGACGGGACAGGCAAACAGCAAAGTGCATATCCTTGCGATTTTTGTTATTTTCTTCTTCTCTTAATATAATGCATCACATAAAAAAGGGGAAATGAGTATAATATTTTATAATTTTTTCATAGGATAAGGACTAAATTGCAATATCAATGTGTTCGCTATATAATGTATAATCCTTTAGAATGAATTGTAGGTAGGTATGGAGTGCAAATCCTTTTGCTTTTTATCATATTATGCATACATACAGCCATGGCGCAGGGAAATAATGCATGCATTCAGGATTCAGCTAAAGATAAGAACACCCGAAAGGCATTCTATAAATCTTTTTTTTTTATTTTTGAATAGGAAACTTGTTATTTTGTAGAGAAGAATGGTTCAGAAAATTCATTATTTGATATGAGTGATGTTGGTGTCGTTTACTTTGATCTTCGTTTTCTGAGGATAATGTATTCATTCGAATCCATTTTACTTGTTGAAGCTTTGATATTGCCTTTTCGCTCCTCAAATTCCTAAGAGCTTCTTGAGAACTTCATTACACGTACGATACGTAGTGAAAAATACCAAGTGGAAAATACAATCAGGCGTGTAAGTGAAAAATACAATTTAAAAAGGTTTAAGTACATGCTTGAGACCATAATGAAATCCAAAAACTGGGACAGACAAATTACAATTACAATTTTTTCACAAAAATTGTAGGTATGTATTTTCTGTTAATTTTCGCTTGGCATAGAAAGTAGGAACTACCGCAGACCATTTTATTCCCGATAAATTAATTCTCCAAAGATTTTTTAGTTGGATGTTTTCCGGTTAATGGAAAGCAGCACTACTGGAAGGTTACGGTAAAAATTTTAATATTGGCATGATTTTTAGAAGAAACATCATAGAACTTTGTAACCAAGTTTTTCAAAATATGATATCTTCAATTTTTAAATCTTCTGATATAGGTTTTGTGAAGCGTTGGTCAAAAGAATTTCAAGATCCTTATGTGACTCTTTCCCTCTACAATTGTTTAGTACGCCCCCACCTTGAGTACGCATCGCAAGTCTGGACTCCTTTTTACGAGACCCATAATGTAAGACTGGAATCAGTACAACGTAATTTCATTCGTTTCGCTTTAAAAGGACTGCCATGGTCTGATCCTTATAATTTTCCTCCTTATGAACATCGGATTAATCTCCTTCAGATTCAAACTTTGGCTCAAAGGAGGGTTAACAATGACATAATCTTCATTCACCAGTTAATCACAGGCGTAATTGATGCACCAAATTTACTTAATTCTGTTGGTTTTAACTATCGAGGGGGTGCTTATAGCCTCCGATGCTTGGATTTAATGAATATTCCACCACACCGAACAAATTATGGCTTGCATGAACCTTTAACACGCATGTGTAAACTTCTAAATTTAAATTCAAACCTTTTTGATTTAAACTTTAATAAAAATAGATTAAAAACTGTCTTAAAAACCAGTGTACCACGCTCATAAATGTTTGTGTTTATTTTTATGTCTTTTTTGTTGCTCAAGTAATTATTTTGTTTGTATTTCTTTTTCTTTAATGTTTGTTTTATCTAATATTGAATTCAATGTTTTTTTCTTAGTGTACGTTTTTTGTAGTTATTATTTGCTTACTAACTACTAACACTGCACTAAGTGATGAGCCGGATAACAAACTTTTGTGTTGGCAAATGGTCGCAAGACGGTGCTTGCTATAAGCGCTCTTCGGCTATGAACTGATAGTTTATTCAATTCTGAAACCGTTCGATTTTTAGTTTTAATTATTCCAATCTTTAGTTTAGTTTCATTTTATATTTAATTTGATTTGTAGATTATATTTGATAAGAAAATTTGAATTTTGAAAATAAAAATAAAAGCTAAACGAATAGACCTAAAGCACAAAGAATTACATAATACATATTGTTAAATATTTAATCCTATGTGGGCTTGAGGTCTTCTACTTAGCTTTTTCTAATTTACTAATCCGACGTTTCGAGTGTGTTTTTACTCTTCTTCAGGGATTCTATTTAATCTAAAGAAATTAATCTCAAGATCTAAGTAAAAGACCTCAAGCCCACATAGGATTAAATATTTAATTCAACAAAGGTCACGAAGTAAGGAATAATTTACATATTGTTATGCAAGAAATTGTTTAGATTATTTTGCATCGCGGGAAAATTTATTAAAGCATAGTGTCTGAGGTCTCATCATTTAAGTAGGTAATGGTTCATATTTTATTATCCAAAAATATTTCATAGGAAATGAAACAAATAAAATCTCTTACGGCCATATTATTCACTAGTTTAAAAAATACATCTGGATGTAAAATTGTCAAATATCAAAAATAAATCCAAATCCAAAATAGTTATCCCTGTTTTAACTATGAAAAAAGTTGAAAAATAGTTAAAAATTACTATTTTTTCTCTGTGTAATTGTGAATATTATGGATTTGGATTTATTTTTGATTTTTCAATTTCTTTACATCCAGATGTATTTTTTAAACTTGTGAATAATATGGCCGTTAAACATTTAAATTTATACTAATCAATGCCGATATTTTTAAATAAAGGAATATAAATGAAAAATTTCACTATACCAAATCGGAAGGGGTAGTCCTTCGCAAAGGTCGTACTAATTTTGTCTCGTCGAGAATTTCTAGTACTGTTCTATTTTTCTATTAGTACGTTCGACTAACCGTTTTCTTTGCTTTTCATACCACGGCGTCTGAGGTCTGACATTAGGTACCTACATACTTTAACAATCTAGTCTTTATCTTTATTTTTTTTTTTTTTTAAGTTTTTAAAAGCTTATTGATCTGTTGGTTAGTTGTAAACATTCTTCTGTTGTGAATAAACAATTCTATTGAAGAGATTTTAAGCAAACTTGAGGGGTAATTTTATATGACATAATAGAATTTACAGTCAAACATATCCTACTGATGGGAATAATCATCAGATTTTTATAATTTTCTTTTGAAGATTCTCAAAAACATAACGTATAGCTGATTTCGTTTTAAGACTCGAGAAACAAACAAACAACAAAAATAATTTCGTTAATTCTTTCAATTTATTTGCTTTGAAATTCCTTTGAGCTCCAATAACAAGAAGGCCATATTAATGTTGTTTATTGTAAACCAAATAATTTAAGCCATTTTTAACTCTAAATTAACTCTTAATATGAACTTAAAGCGAACATGTAACATGACAGTCTTTTCCTGTAACTGTAACGTAACAGTCAGAACATTTTTACTCTCAACAGGTTTGAAAATTAATTTTTCGCTGTAATACAGAATTTGCTAAATACTTTCATTCTTAATCTCAGGAATGTTGTATCATATGTTTGAAACAGTTCATTAGAAGAACAGAAATGTAGAAACAGTTTTAATTGTTAAACTACAAAAATCACAATTATTTCATTTTAAGAGGGGGTGTACCGTCACATTTCACATAAACGGCTTAACGTTTGTAAATTGGTGGATAACTTTCACATTTGTTAAGATAATTGAATGAAATATATTTTATTATTTAGTTAATAAACAAAACCTTTAATTTATACATTTGAGCAATAGTAATTAAGAGAGTATAAAAAGCGATAAAATTAACTAACCATTTTTTTGGTATTATCAATCAGCCCTGTTGTCAGTTTCACGTGTACAATTTTTCGTTCGAAATATTTTTGTTCACCTGGAATTTAAAAAGCTATTTTAAATTCATCATCACATTGAAAAGCAAAGTGACTGTTACCAACTTAATTCGAAACTAGTGCGAGCTGGGACCTTAAGGTAGTAGGGGGTTGACATGAGACTCAACCACCAAAACGACGCAACGATCAAACTAAGCTTTTTCATCGACCACAATACCTACTCTTCCGGACCACCTTCATAATTGTCTCTGTTCCTCTGTTTTGCGATAATGTGTGTAGGTACTACCAAGTTGTGACGTCAGCTTTGTTTGGATGCAGTATTGAAGAGGCGTTTCCTCTGAGTATAAATATCGATTAATCGAAAACGATTTGTCGCACATAAAATTTGCGAAATATAACTATGTATCTTAATTTCTCTCATATATCTACGCAATAGCTATAAGATCGTACTGTTTTTTGTGAAAAATCACTTAGATTCTTCAACTTCTTCCTTTTCTCTGATAGAAAACAGTAGAAATTTCTGAAGTGGAAAAAAAAAAAACATAACCAAAAGTTAACTTTCTTCTAATATCAATTTAAATTTTTTTGCAGAGTTTAAACTGCGAAAAGGGTTCTACGTACCTCTTAGAACCATGTAATTGTTAAGTAAGCATATGGAGAATGCTTATAAAACTATATAAAACTATTATGAAAGCAGAAGAAATCGTTTTTTAAATGAATATCAAATAGAAACTTGATTTTAACAATTGTTTTCAGTAAAAAAAACATATTGTAGTATTTAGGTAAAACGTAAAATGTATACCTATAGAATAGTGCATTATTTTTAGGTAGGTACTTTATGTATAAAATTACATTAGTTCTTTAAATTAAAAGAGAAAAAAATTATTATCTTATTTATATTTGAATTTAATTTTAAAATAATATTAGCTTTATGATTTTTCAAGGTCAAAGTCTTGAAAAACATTTCGGTAAGGCTCTGTGTAAATTGGAGTTTTAAGACATTCAAAAATGGTATTAATTGAATTAATTAATTAACTAAACATTTTGCAATACTCTTAACATTTAACCCAACAACATAGAACTCATCCCACCCATACGTCAAGTCCTGGTTGCAGGGATATCGGGTCTTCACTTATGATGGCTCCATCGTCAGCAAAGAATAACTTATGCACTCTTTCTTAAATTAAGGAATACAAATTGGTTTACTTAAATCTAAGATTTTGAGAATTTCAAGTTCTAACTGAATCACAAAAATGAAGCATAGCTTTGTTTTGCAAAACAGTGTAATCTAAAACAGTGCAAGGGCATTTACATGATACATACCACACAGTTTGATGATTAATTTAACCTTTGAGTGTATATAAGACTGTATATTTGGACGCTGTCAATAAAATTGTAGACCTTATACAATATACAAAGTTACTGAGAAAATTAAGGTATGTTGATCATCTGAAGCAGAACCCCCCACAATTATTAGTAACGGTTTTCATTTTTGCAACTTAAATTAATATAGGTACAAATTCAATCCTAAGTGGGCTTTAGGATTGAATTTGTATTCAAAAATAAGGTCACGAAGATAGGAATTATTAATATAGGTACGATAAAGCGGAAAAAACTATAGAATTTTGCTTTTGTACTTTTCACATCTTGTAACTTGTAATACAATAAAACAAAATCCAAACAACAGATCTTTTATCAGCAATCTAAAAAAATGAAGAAGCACACAAAAATTACCAACTAAAACTGGGATCAACACATCAAAAGTAGTTCCAGAAAAGTTAATTGTTTTGCAAGTGTGGGAATGCTTGTTAATAGATATAGACATACTGCAAATCGTGCGGGTGAAACAAGAAAAGTGTGTGACTCCATATTTTCTGAAAATTAGATTTGAATGCCATCTATCGTTCCTTTAACTGGGAATCCCCTTAAAGTTCATAGTTTTTATTCTGTAGCGTTTATAAACGCATATGGTAACTCTGTCATACGTATTGGACCAACTACTTTGACTCTCGCTACTGTATGCAAGTAGACTTACAAGAGCCAGTCTTATTTGTGCCATCAACTAATTCGCTCATTATATTTATTAATAAAGAATATGTACATGAAGTAAAGAATGTGTTATCATTTTATGTGGATACACCACAATTCTATTATTATCTATTTAATTTCAGTCAAAAATTAAATTTTCATGCCAATAACTTCAAAACTATGAGGTTTTATTGCTCTCACTTTTCTGGTTTCACCGACAAAATGCAGTTTATTTTTTAAATCAACAGAGGATTTGAATATAATAGCCGTGTAAACAACAACAATTAATTACTTTTATTTATTTATACCTTACCTAATCCTTATTGTTTAAGGATCAAAAATGTATATAATTTTAGACAACAATTTTCTCTGTAAACCAACAAATAAAAAACTTTTGTTTATCCTTAGCAATCATTTGTTGTTGTTTCCCATGCAAAATTTTACTGAGCTAAGTACTGAGTTACCAATAAAACACGGCTAATATAACCATTGCAAAATCAAGGATATTTCCAAGGATTAAAAAGGCTGTCCGCTTTACGATGCATCTATAAATACCTACATATTCATACTTTATACGTGTATGTATGTACATATAATAAGAATTTTAGACCTATTGTGAACGGACGGCTTTATTGTCAACAGGGATTGGTTCTAATGCAATCACACATTTTCTATCATATTTCATTGTAGGTATATGAAATATGAAGTTATGAACACATTTTTATTTTCTACCGATTGAAAAAGAAATTTATATGAACTTTTAACTAAGAAAAAAAAATAAATAAAAAAATCGACGCTAAATTTTCTCACATCCATTTTTTCGTAGAAATCCTCATTGATTGATTGATGTTCTAAGAATAATTACTACTGTAAAATACAAACTGAATGAAAAATATATACCTATATCAATACTTCAAAACCCGCAAACAAAACAGAAAAGAACTTAATAAGGGTTCACCGAAAGAAGAACACTGATTAACAACAAAAGAAATAACTAAATCAACACCTTGTCAGATCAGAGATCCTCTCAGAATCATTATTCAATAATGTCATTAATAATGCACTAAAGCACTTGTACCGTATTATGTGTCTACGCACGCACAGGCGTGAACGATGTGTGAGCACTTCATAATCCCACCGTAGTCACCAGTACCAGCAGCCGAGAAAGTGAGCGCAAAAGCAAACATCAAGTGGCCATTATGAACAACTGAGGAACTCCCTCTCATTTAGGATTATTTTTTATGGTATTTAGTGTGGTGTTGGTAATGGCAAACCCGAGAAGCTACTTCAGTTTTGGTTTCGAAAAAATAAAAAAAAAAAACAATTTTGAATCTAAAAATTGTCGGGTTTGGTCACACTCGAAAAGAAAACAGTTTTATAAAAACAAAATATAGAATTTCTTGTATACTTTTTTACTTATTTTTGCAGCTAAATAACAAAATTTTCTGCAAAAGACTAAGAAATGAGAAATTCCATCATGCCCCTTAGTCATGGGTTAACAAAATAGTCATGGGTTAACAAAAAGAATACCACAATGACATCTCTAAGGTAAATATTTTGACAAATCCCTAATGTGCGAACAATAAATGCTGTCAATCTCATGTTGTGATCCTTTGGAATGGAATTTAAGCAAGTACGAGTATTATAAAGAAGAATTTCAAACATCAACCAGGCCAGACATTCACAAACTCATATAAGTAAACCGTTTGTTTGAAAAATCTTAAATAGTTTTCAGGTTTTTTTTCTATAACCTTTAGATATTCGTGTAAACATATTAACTTTGGAGGCTCGTCTTTTGTTGAGGTAAATATGGTATATCACACCTTGCAAATATGAAGGTACCGCAAGCGGAAGGAAACTTCTAAAGACGTGCTTGTTGTCTTGTCTTTTATGTTCGGGATTAAAGTAATTCAGATGAATGTGCTGAGAAATTGGACATAGGTTTCTTTTATTTTACAATTTTACATTGAGGTTAATCCGATTACTATGACTGAAATGGTTTCAATAACTGCCTTTTAACAGGTAAGTATCATTTAACTAAATCCATATAATCTAGAATCTGATTTATTCGTTCTTTAAATTAAGAAGATACTTTGTAGAAGCCATTTTTAAAAACAAATCTTTTTCTTACTAGTACCCTAGTACAAAGTGAACTAGTAAAGTAAACTAGTACAAAGTGAAAAATATAATAAGAATAATTTTAAATATAATTTTTGGCAAGGCCTGGCATCCTGTTCCTCTCATATCAATGTGTGAGCACCTCATTGAACACAATGGCCCTTAGTAACAGACCCACATTTAGCGAAAGCTCAATTTAAACAAAAAATATACTATCCATTTCACTCCCAACTTAAAAAAGTGCTATGATTTTAATATCGACTTAAATATGGTTGAACTGCCTCTAAGCCAATTCTAAGTTTAGAAGCTAGATATGTGTTTCTGTTTTATTACCATTACTGAGGGTCAATCGCCAATGTATTTAATCTACTTCGAATATTCTTCTTTATTTCAGCAAAACAAAATCCGTCTTTGACAAATTTCATGTAATAAATAGCATCAACTTCAACATTAAAATTGTTAATAACCTTCCTTTAAAAAAGAAAATAGACTTGCAATCTCAACCCTTCCTGATGGGTACATAACAAATATTTTTAGTTTGAGAGGACCGTAAATGTTCTGCCGAGTCCCAACCTCCCAACGGCAATGATGAAGTGCATATTCTCTGAGAGCTCATTACTTAAGCATTACTTATGTCTTAGGTTTGTTGTATGTACGAATGTATATATGAATAATAATTCAAACACACGAAGTTTCTCCTGTTTAATTAATTTTTATTACATCAAGGTGTTGCTGTTTCTGATTCAGTAAAGAAAATGTATACATAAGAGTCACAGAGCCACATCAGGTTACAGCGAAAACAGTTCATAGAACAGCAAAAACCCTGTCTGGTCCTAGGTGGCATTGTTCAAAACTCAACAAGATGATAACGAGAATCAGGAGCAAAAGCAACCGCATACATCTAAATACTGCAGTAGAAAGAAAAACAAAGAAAATGCACTCGAAAAATACACTTGAATTGATTACTAGGAATCATTCATCCTTCATCCAATTGTTCGTTGGCGGCGTTTTTAAATCGAAGCACCTGTTCTCTACTACACTCTGTTCTTGGTAACTTGGTACTAGACGATACGCTTCACAGTAAGAGACGAATATAGACTGAAAAAATATTAATAATAGCCGCCCACCATTTAGCAGGAATTTCACCGTGGAATTAATTGCTTCGACACTAGTAATTCAGCAATCAATGTCATCAGCTGAGCTGTCTTTCAGTGAAATTCTGTCGCCCCGATATTCGTTGTTGTTAGCGTTTTGTTCCAGTTGAGCTGAAACGTTCTTCAAATAGCAATTAGAAGCTACCAATGCTACTAACCAACAAGCCATCCATGTCATTCCCTCATTATCATCAATTTGAAATTTTTTGCTGCCTCCAACATAGAATTTGAGGTCTGTATATGTATAAAAGAAACGTATGTGTAATAATGTAGGTACATGAAATATAAATAGAATGGTGATAAGAGTTCTTTTTTTTAATTTGAGGTTTGAATATCTAAATGCCAGCATTAGGAGAATTAATGCAACGCTATAGCGCGCTGTAAGTTTTAATTGTGATGGCTGTAAAATGGAAGCTTATGCTAAGTTATTTTCCTTAAGACCTTTTCAAACAAGTAAATATGGAAGTCAATCACCGCACCGTTTTGTCAAACTTCGACATATTTGAAGTAATTTAGATCATATATAAAGATAGACTATGACGTTTACGGCATATTTTACGATCAAAGTTTTGTTTTCATATCTGATCTATTTTGAAAACTGTAGGTTTTTGGTCTATTACGAGTGTATAGTAGACGTTTATACTCCAGAGAAGCGGTACTAGAGTTGCATAGCTGTTAGGTTAACTGGGGTTCCATTATTTATTAGTAGGTATAGACATAGTCTGTACCTATACCTATCTATGTTCAATATGTTTAAGTTCGTTCATATTTTATGGCGTCTGGCGGCAGCGGCAGCTGTATTTTCATCCCTTATTGAGAACTGTATATTCTTTAAACTTTACTTTAATATCTACCTACTATGTATTCATATTGGAGCATCTATGTATTTTAAATGTGACATCTATATCTTAAATATCTATTGGAAATTTAAGATTTTATTAAGTTTTGAGAAAAAAAATCGAAAGTTAAGATAATTAAATTTTTCAAATTTTTCTTTCAAAAACTTTTTTTTTAATGTTATTTACATTTTACACTTCAAAATGAAAAGAATTACCTGTCTGTAAATTTTGAATAAAATTGGCTTAAGCTATATGAACCTTGAAAATATATGTATGTCAATTTTTGTCAAAAAAGGCAACGCCTTATTTTCGTTCTCCGAATTTTTTGAGAAAGAATCTATAGATAAGATTATTACGTACATCAAATTTCATCAAAATCGTAAGAGCCGTTTTCGAGAAAATTGCAATACCTCGAAAAAGGTATATGGGAGATATGCGCCAAAATAGAGATATTAAAAAACTGAAAAAAACGACCTAGGAAATTACGTAAAAATCATCTGTACCAAGTTTTAAGCAAATCCATCCATCAGTTTAGGCCCTAGCTCGATGTTCAGATGGACGCACAGACGCAAAGACATACGCATGACAAGAACCACTTTTTACTTGCGATATATTTTATCTTCTCCATCATCTCAATGTTAGTTTTGATTATAACCCCGAATAATTTTTCTACACGAAACCAATACTTTTCTATATAGAGCAAGTAAAAAAAACACAAGAATCTAAAATCTATAAATACATTTTCCTGGACTACATAGAAGTCGCTTTTGACCAGATTGACCATGAAGAATTCTCTCTGCTTTCTGCAGAAGGTGAGCGAAGACTTTGGGCCTTACCAATAATCAAATTTAAAGCTCAATTAAATATTTAACTGAGCTTTAAATATTTCTCCATACCAATAACCAATTTAATAGTCAGGTTAAGGGTTAACGCCACGTTAATTTTATAGTTGGGAAACTGAACTATAAACGCACGGTTAAATATAAACGCACGGTTTGCACTGTCATTTGACAGCAAAAACAAAAAAAAACATTTGTGAAGACAACAATTTGTTGAGAAAAGCTAGTAATATTGGCGGCAATTTAATAAATAAGTATGTGGAAAAATTTATTTGTTTAAATATTTATCTTTTTTATTAATAAATAAATAAATATATAAATATATAAATATATTAGCCCAGGGAAATTAGTAATTTAAATCGCATTTTTCGCGGGACAAAATTTTTTTCATGGAATGTGTTCGGGTGGTTGTCCTTATCATAAAAGTCAATTTGTTGGGATAATTGGAGGTTGGGAACAGCCGCCATCTTGGAAAAGAGATTGGTATCGTTTTTATTGAATAGATCCATTGTTATTCATTTTAACAAAAAATGACAAAGGTAAGACTTATTAACAATAAAATTATCTAAGAAATGATATACAAAACAATTCCGTGAGTTGATTAAATAAAATTTTATAGTTGGTCAAAGTGCGGGTTTGTATCGCAATGTTGGGACAAAATGACATTTTTTCATATATCTGACGAACTTTTGATTTGTTTGGATAATTCTTCAAGAATGAATTGTAGTACTTATAATTACCTACAAAATGAGCCCACAATCGTTATTGTCACCATCGTATTGTAGAAGTAATCTAACTCCGAAACTCTCCATGTACTAGTCAAATGTAAGAAAAAAGCTGTTTTTTTGCTAGTAGGCCGAGAAAATTTTGGGAGAAGAGGTATAACCAAAATATAAGTACGCAGTTTTGCAGCCATACGCGTGTTAATGTCGATTTCAAAGATCTGACAACTCTAATTTTGTGCTTTATACGGTTTTTGGGGGGTTAAATAACGTAGGTTTTCCAGTTAATGTGAATGGGCTAAATTTATACTATTTGAAATTATAAATATACAAGCTGATGCTATATTATTTTTCCTAAATCTGAACACCTCAATCTCGGCTATGGGGTTAATAGAACTCACGATATAAGCTTTTTTAACTAACCATATCAGGCTTTTCAATTCAAATAAACAAACAAAAATCTAAACAAAAAAAGCTTCTAAAATATAATCGTATAAACGGCTTATATATAGTTCTATTGGTCACATCCTCAAGATTGGGGTGTTCAGATTTAGGAAAAATAATAGAGCATCAGCTTATATATTTCTAATTTCAAATAGTATAAATTTAGCCCATTCACATTAACTGGAAAACCTACGTTATTTAACCCCCCAAAAACCGTATAAAGCACAAAATTAGAGTTGTCAGATCTTTGAAATCGACATTAACACGCGTATGGCTGCAAAACTGCGTACATATATTTTGGTTGTACCTCTACTCCCAAAATTTTCTCGGCCTACTAGCAAAAAATCAGCTTTTTTCTTACTTTTGACTAGTACATGGAGAGTTTCGGAGTTAGATTACTTCTACAATACGATGGTGACAATAACGATTGTGGGCTCATTTTATAGGTAATTATAAGTACTACAATTCATTCTTGAAGAATTATCCAAACAAATCAAAAGTTCGTCAGATATATGAAAAAATGTCATTTTGTCCCAACATTGCGATACAAACCCGCACTTTGACCAACTATAAAATTTTATTTAATCAACTCACGGAATTGTTTTGTATATCATTTCTTAGATAATTTTATTGTTAATAAGTCTTACCTTTGTCATTTTTTGTTAAAATGAATAACATTGGAGCTATTCAATAAAAACGATACCAATCTCTTTTCCAAGATGGCGGCTGTTCCCAACCTCCAATTATCCCAACAAATTGACTTTTATGATAAGGACAACCACCCAAACACATTTCATGAAAAAAATTTTGTCCCGCGAAAAATGCGATTTCATGCCCATATTTTGACTAATTTTCCTGAGCTATATAAATATTTATCTTTTTTATTAATAAATATTCATAACTTTCAGAAAAGGCTGAAAAATAAAACTTAAAAAGAAATAGATCTGCAAATTTGCATCGTCGTACTTCACGATAGATGAATTTTCTTTTTATACATTTTGGCCTCCTTGCTTGGGCTCCATTTTTTAACCTTAACAACCAAAATAAAAATATATGAGGATATGTAGGTATTTTGTAGGGATATTTTTGTTCATTATTACATAACGTGTAAAAAATGTCACTTCAATTATGTCATTTTGACAACAAATGTAATAGATCTGGTAATAGAAGGGCAATTAGTTAAACGCGTGTTTATTTTGATTATTAGTATACACAAATTAACGCGACGGTAAAATTTAACCCGACGATACTTAAACGTGTGTTTAGCGATTCATTATTGGTAAGGCCCTTTGTCGAGAAAGTTATACGACGCACATAGGGGTATATGCCACTTTTACGCGGACAACATTTTTTTTCGGTTTTTCTTCATCGACAAGGTATTTGATACTGGAATTAGGTATTTTAACTGTTAATTTCAATGAAAACATTTTTCTTCCAAAACCTATTTTTGACCAAACAAAAAGTCTCAATCATGGACCCAAATAGTTTGTTAAAACGCTTATAAATTGAGTTTTACTAATGGTATCACCAACATAAAGGTCTTAAAATTTAGGAAAAACTATAAGGGATCAAGTTTTGTAATTCAAGAAGTTGAATCTTAAAAAAAAAACTTAAAATATGGATGCATGAAACAAAGCAAGCATTTTAAAACCTAAAACGTTTAAAAGCGGCAAACGTGTCGAAGTTGCACTTAGTTGCAATTTTTTTTACATATTCAATTTGATACGAGTTTAACCTTTAGAAAACATTAAATTTCATCACGCAATAATGTGAAATCGTACAACTTTTCTCCTTACCAACACCGAAAGACAATATTTTTACGTTTAATTTATATTAAGATTCAATATATCACTATTTTATATTTAAAGTAATATAACATTTAGATACAGCATCTAGTAGACAGCTTGGTATCTCTTTATCAATATTGCATAAACACTTCTTTCTGTAGCCACTTCAAAAAACTTAATTAAGCACTGTCGCTAAATTATCATAAAAATTTATTTTATTTTTGGGTTGAAAACTCTGAACTCTAGAGTCTAGAGTGCTGCTGTTAGTCACCTGGAGTGTTAATCAATTTTAAAACTATAAGACAACGCATAGTAAGTTATCTAATTTTAGTATTAAGTTGAATTTTTACTTTTGGATCAGTTTAAATTTTGTGTTTTGTCCGCCTAAATTGACTAAATACCCATATGTGCGACGAAGCGATGCACAATCATGTCTTCTATTCACCGTCGTCTATACTTGTCGTACGCAACATATACCTAAGTCAAAACTCTTAGTACATTTATGATTTAGACATATTGATTGAGTTGATTCTACAATTAAAACTTTGTACCTATTCTTTCTGTAAGTTTTAGAGCAATGTTTGACAGAAAATAAAATCTTTTAAAAAAATGTACTTACGAGGTTCAAGCAGAAACGGGACGATATGCTGCTATTGAGAAGAGAGGCCCCACACCACCACCGCACAATGGTCTGAGGGCGGAAAAATGGAATTTGGAAAAAGATTTATGTCTAAATACTCTTAGATTACCCAGGCATATAATTTAAAAGTAATTTTTAATGAATATATATATATACTTATTAACAAGCCATCAGAATTGAAAAATAATTTTATTTAAGTTGCGGGCCATATTTGCAATAAATGTTTACACGGTTAAAAATTCAACCCTTGGAATTAGGCCTTTTTCAATACTAGAAAAAAATATTTTTTTAATTTTTCGATTTTATTACTCAGTTTTTAAATATTTTTTTTATTAATTTCAAGTAATCTTGTATTAAAAACCTTATGCATTTTGAATACAACATTCAAAATTTTATTGATACGAATTTGAACCCAAACTTTAGAACTTGGTACACTTTTACATCTCAGTACTTTTTGTGTCAGCATAATTTAAACATAGGAGAACTCGGCTCCTTTTTTAACAGTAATGTTTTTGTTGTGATTTCACTACTTTTTGCAAGGTATGGCTGTAGAATTGAAAATCTCTATGTTTGATGAAAATTCAGGGAAAATGGGCGGTTGCCACGCCCCCTGGCTGAAATTCTCAAACTTTAAATTTTGTTCTTTGTATAAACTACCATCTAATCAGAAGTGCTATATTATATTTAATAAAAATTCAGCGGAAATGGGCGGATGCCACGCCCCCTGGCTGAAATTCTCAAATTTTAAATTTTTTCCTTTGTATAAACTACCAGCTCTACCATTCTACCAAATTTCAAAATTCTACGATAGTCAGAAGTGCTCTATAATATTTGATGAAAATTCAGCGGAAATGGGCGGATGCCACGCCCCCTGAATTGAAAATCTCAAATTTTCGATTTTTCCCTTTGTATACACCACAAGCCTTATCACCGTGTAAAATTTCAAGTTTCTACGTTAACGGGAAGTGATGATCTGTCAGTGAGTGAGTGAGTCAGTCAGTCAGTCAGTTACGGTTTTTGCGATTTTTAAAGCCCTATATCTCAGAAACTACTCATCGTAAAAGGCTGAAATTTTGTGAGGAGTTTGGATTTGACAAGCTCAATAAATGTAGCGAGTTTGAAATTTCTAGCATCTTTGGTGTGGAAGTTAGAGGGGGGTCGAAAATGGCCTGAGTTGTTTCCTGTAAAGAAGGGTGCAGTGCCAAAGTTGCTAGAGAACTTGGCTGGGCACTACCGTGCCCCTTGATAAAAAAATCTTACAAGATTTAAGATTTTTTATTTTTTTATTTTATATTTTTTTTATATTATACCTATTTTAAAGGCGCTCTGTGTTTTATTTTCGAAGTAAAATGTATGAATTACTGACAAATTTTGATCGGCAATAAAATTTTTGGGAAAAAATTATAAAACAATTAAACCTATTACAGATAAAAGAGACAATAATAATAATATAGTCTAAGAGCCCAGTCTATTTTTTTTTGTCCCGCACGCCTAGACCATATTTATGTTTACAGAATGTTTCTTCATGAGATTAAGGTTCCGAAAAGTCCATGGTGCCAGGTCATATCCTGCCGAAAGACCATGATACCGTCGCGAAGGTCGATCAAAGTGGCGGATTGCATAGTTTTTCAAGCTGTGTGACCAGTCAGTTTTAAGCCCATAAAATCTGAACCCGTCAAATAAATTAAATAAAAGTTTCATGTCAGTATATTCACAATTTCCGCCCACTGACACGCCTGCTTTTTGAAAAAAGTTATTTATACACCAAAATTGATAAAAATCATGTTTTCTAACCTAAAAAGTTTAATTATTTATTATTATATTGGATAAATTGAAAAACTTTAAAAATATCACAAAACACCTGTGGAGACCTGTGGCCGATGACCAACCACCAGTGTAGGAAGTACCGTATCTCAGTTTGAAAATTCGACATGGTTTTCTTACTTTTTTTTTTAGGCATCGTTCAGATATAATTGAAGCATCATATTGAAGCTGAATAAAAAGCTTTCAAAATGATATAACATTTATTAAAGGTTGTCATATAAAAAAACAAGTTCAGCAGCTATTGCGATAAATGGAACCTTGACGTGAATCTTGAGAAGTCAGAAATTGTTATCTTTAGGAATGGAGGTCAAACACCAGCTCGTGAAAAATGGTATTTTAATGGTATAGAAATACAAATTGCAAACCAGTATAAGTATCTCGGTGTCGTTTTTACGTATAACATGTCCTGGTCCGAACATCTCACAAAGAGGCTGTCAACATCAAAAAATGCTATAAACGCAACCTGGTCCAAATTCGTAAAAAATAAATCCGTGCCTCACTCAGCTAAGTTTAAAGTTCATGATGATGCAGCCGTTAGAACCAATAATGTACTACTCTGCACAAGCGTGGTGGTACCAAGAGTACACACAATGTGAAAAACTTCAAAGATTTTTCGTCAAAAGATGCATTAATCTACCTGATAACACACGAAACTACGTTGTCCATATCGAAACAGGTCTTCCAAAAGCGTTTCTTACTACCCTTGACATGCATTTTTCATATCTACGTAAAGTTTTGAGTCTACCTACCTTTAGAATACCACGAAACCTTGCAACGTCAGTACTCCGCGAAAAAATATATTGAGCCCAGGAATGGTCAGGCCTTTTTCGCGAGACTGGCATCCTTGTTGACTTCGAAACCAGTAATTTCGAATGGAAAGAGCTCACAACTTGACACTAACTAAGCTAAAGGAACAACAGTGGAATGCATTTACCGAACGGGCTTTACAACCGCAGTTCCACGTCGAATACTGCAATCTATCCTTCACAGATGTACCAAACTATTTTGTTGACTCGAACTCACGAGAAATGATAAGTCTGCTCTTAAGAACACGATGTGGGCTTCTAAATTTGAATACAAGGGCATTTCAGCGTGACACTGTTGGTTTATGCACGTTGTGCAATCTTGTTGCAACTGAGAACACCTTCCATTTCGTCAGCACCTGCCCTATTTTTAAATTCTACCGGAGAGTATTTCTTGAAACCGAAACAATTGATCGAACTGTATTTTTTCAAATATTAAATGGCAAATGTTATTTAAACCTTTATAAATTCTCAAAATATGCTCTTAATTATCGCAACTTAATTTTAAATGAATATAATTAATTTAAATTCAAGCTAAGCCAAAATGTTAATAGTAAAACTATGAATTGACAGACAACTTTAACAAGTTATTTTCACAACTAATTACTATAGCCCAGTCGGGATGTACAAAAAATTAAGCTGAAGTG